>NC_052147.1:10651929-10954018 GCF_902713615.1 Scyliorhinus canicula | reverse complement strand
AATGGGGCTCCCCGTGGATATTAGTTGTTCACTGAAGGGCCTCAATTGGGATGGAAAAATTGTCCATCAGTCTTCCTTCACAGAACGTAACTGAGCAGAGACAATGAGGAGACGGGGCCGCTACCCGCCACCCTCCTGCTGAATTAAATGCCCTCTGCCTCCAAACCTGTCTCAGGGGAGGGCATTAAATTCTGTCTCCATGGCTGATCTTCATTCCTTTACCCGAGAGCTAGGTCCATCTACGTTTATCCTCAACACACCTTCTCCACTGGGTGGTTCCTTTCACAAAAGTATCATCACACAACTTCCTAATACAAGTTTACAAATCAAATGTAACAGCAATTTAACACACAAATTAAACATATCTAATAATGTGACTAATGAGTACAAAAACATCTTTGCAAAAAAAACAGAATAGCCACATAAATACAACAATCAGGGTTGAACATTTTTCCAAAAACCTTTGCTAACTGGAGTTAGTACAGCCCAACTGCTACTTACCTAAATGCAGCACATTTAGCCCAAGCATAATTTCCAAAGAACATCACAAAAGGATGAAGGAGAATGGACATTAAGGCAGAGGTGAATACTATGAGGGGTTGCTTAACGTTTAGTCAGACAGGTGGGTTTTGATGACGGTTGTAATGATACGATACGATACGATATTCCACAGATCTTGTAGGGAAAGGCGATGAAAGGGGTTGCAGGCACCATGCCCGGGATTTTCCACACACCTTCGTGACGGAAGGGAGCGGAAAATAACGCGAAGCAATGGCAAGATTGTCACCTACTGCTGTCAGTGACCTCCAGATGTTCAATGTTGGAAACCTGGGCCGGGTTCTCCCCTACCCGGCGGAAGTCTCCGCACCTTTAAGGGCCAAGCCCTAACATTGAGGGGCTAGGTCCACGGCGGATGGTTGGCGCTCTGCCGGCTGGCGTGGAAGGCCTTTGGCGCCACGCCAGCCAGGGCCGAAGGGATTTCGCCGGCCGGCGGAAGTCCGCGCATGCGCCAGAGTGTCAGCGGCTGCTGACGTCATCCCCGCGCATGCGCAGGGGTCACTTCCGCCTCCGCCATGGTGAAGACTATGGCGAAGGCGGAAGGAAAAGAGTGTCCCCATGGCACAAGCCCGCCCGCCGATCGGTGGGCCCCGATCGCGGGCCAGGCCACCGTGGGGGAACCGCCCCGGGGCCAGATCGCCCCCTCCAGTACCCCGGAGCCCGCCCGCGCCGCCAATCCCGCCGGTCAGGTAGGTGGTTTGATCCACGCCGGCGGGAGAGGCTTGACAGCGACGGGACTTCGGCCATCGCGGTCCGGAGAATCGGAGGGGGGGGGGGGGGGGGGGACGCCGATGAAATCGCTGAAGATTTCGGAAGTGTGGGGCAGAGGTGGAAATAAGCCACCTTGGTGGTGTGTAAGATATAGGTTCAGCTAAGATATAAGGTTCAGCTAACAGGATTAAACTGGCAACGAGAACACAGATGTTCTGATTTTACTTAGTGGCTGGGAAAAAGGGTACTACGTAGGAATAGTGCAATCCAAACACTTTATACATTCAAATGTAAATAAAGACGAGACCAATAGCATAATACATAAGAAAACCAGAAGTTTTCAGAAAGTGCATACCAGGTTGCACTGCAATGCTGAGTGATCTAGAAGTTCAGTATGAATTGTGCGGGAAAACAATTAAAAAAGACTCCAACTCAAAACTGATTAATATATTTTATTCTCAAGAACACAGAAAGGTTTAATGTTAATAACAACAGCCACATTGCAAACAGATTAAAGTTAAAATTAAACTGTATTCATGGCCCCATTTCAAACATAAAATATTAAAGATAAGTTTTTGTTCAAGGGTGCAAGAATTCTACAATGTAATTCCACAGACATCAGTTCACCATCAGGGGGTCTGCAGACGACTGATAGATTCGTCAAATCTACACATAGATCAGAAACTCGTGACCTTTTGATCCAACCTTCACATTTTTCTAGTTTCTGACTCGCGGTTAAATTCTTCTGAGTTCCCCTTTGGAAAGGGAGGGGGGGTAGATTGGCATCCATGACCTCTGGTAATGTTTAGCTCTTATTTATATTGGCCCTGTGAGAGCCAATATTGGCATTAGGGACTGGCTGAAATGCAATTTTCTATAAAGTACTGGTCAGGCCTCATCTGCAGCGCTCTGCACTGTTGCAGTGACTGCCACAGACAGCTTCTTACTGTGCTTGAGAGGATCCAGGAAGGGCAATAAATATGATTTCAGATATTGGGTATAGTTAAGAGATGAAGGAAGGAAAACTTGCTTTCTTAGGATAGGTGACACTATGGAGATGACCTAATGGAAGTTTGAAGATTTTGAAGGGCGCTGGGTCAGATAAATTGGCCACGATTGTAAAGACCCCCGTCACACCAGTGGACAACTAGTTACATGAAACCAAGTCAGCCAGAATGCTTTCCTTCGAGACTAAGGAAAAGAATTGAAGAAGTTAGCAGGGAAGATCATTGAAGCAGATAACAGAATGGGGCATTGAGAAATTAATCTGGACAAAGATAGCATTGTGGAAGAGAATACAAAGTAGACTGGTCGAGTCAATATAGGAAAATGGTGCAGGAATTATTTGGCCTAAAGACCATTTCCTGGTCCTAAAGATTCTTCTTTTAGTATAATGTTGCTTCCAGCAAGGATTTCCTGAATAACTGGACTTCCCTCTTGACATGAAGAAGTCGTCTCTCCCCCTCCAAGGGATCATGAGATGTGCCATTATCTACGGAAAGAAGAAACATATCTGGCTTAATTGACATTGGATTATGTCAATCTAAGTATAACACGACAAAACTTTGCAAGAATCGGGTAACGGGTGCATCAGCTTCATGCATGCCCCCCCAAAAATTAGCTCATTTAGTTTTAAAGTGCTCATGGTTAAATGATTACAAAGCACATTACATAATCTGCATTAATAATTACTGAGCTATCCATAAATAATAGGAACATGGATTAAAGCTATGACGCACTCACCAGAATCAGTGGACTCAGGTTCCCCACAGGTTGGAGCATTTCTTGGGGCCTGTGGTATTTGTACCCTTTTGACACATCAGCTTCTTGCACTGTTGTTTTTGTTTTATCAAAGGTCATTTTGTGGACTATCCATCAGAGCTGGTCAATGCATTTCTGAGTGCCCTCAGGAATACACCCAATCTTTCACATTCATTCTCTTTTAAAAGGCAACATTAAACAAAAAGAGATAATTTTTCCACCATGCTGGAGTACAGCATTAATCTTTTACTGCAAGTATTGTTTCAGCCCAATTTTCTCCGTTTATCTGCGAAGAGTAAGGGAAAGGCATTTGTGCACGTCGGAATGGTTTATTTTAAGTGGCAACGCAAGTATATTTAAACAAGTGACATCTGATGAGGTTCCTTTCTCTTACTGCTGGAAGAATTATTAGTCTCACCATGCTGGATGAGACAGAGTTTAAAAATCCTCTTTAAAATTAATCTGCTAATCACAAAACCTGCATAATACCACGTTTATTATGAGAATGAAAGCATAAGTGTATTTTCCAGCAGGGAGGGCAGTGCAATTCTGAGACTAACGGCCTAGTATTCTATCATCCAGTATCGTTTCCAGTCAACCTGGGGTTCTAAAACTGCGTGAAAGTTTTCCCACTGCGTTTAAAATAAACTTTTCCATGCAAGTTTAAATTTCGGATTTGGCCTTGGGCACATTAATCTTTTTTAAGATGAGCCGCTTTCTGCAATTGGACGGTCTACTGTTTTATGATGCGCTCCAAAGGAAAACTAAAGTAATCTAAATGCTACTTAAGTAACTTGCAACAGACTCTTGACAAGGTATTTTTTCGGAAAAGGACTAGGCTGCAGCACAGCAACACAGTGGTTAGCACTGTTGCTTCACAGCTCCAGGGTCCCATGTTTGATTCCCGGCTTGGGTCACTGTCTGTGCGGAATTTGCACGCTCTCCCCGTGTCTGCGTGGGTTTCCTCCACAGTCCAAAGATGTTCAGGTTAGGTGGATTGGCCATGATAAAATTGCCCTTAGTGTCCAAAAAGATTCGGTGGGGTGACTGGGTTGCTGGGTGAAGGCGTGGGCTTAAGTGGTGTGCTCTTTCCAAGGGCTGGTGCAAACCCGATGGGCCGAATGGCCTCCTCCTGCACTGTCAATTCTGTTTACTAGGCGGCTCCCGTCTGATCAAACCTGCCCAACTATTCCTAGAATTGCACTGAACTGACATAGGCCTTTTGACCTAATTGGTCTATGCCAGTGTTGGTGCTTCACAGAAGCCTCATCCTACTCTCTAATCCTCTAACCCTACTTGCAGATCCTTCTATTCTGTCGTCCTTCATGAAAATTATGCAAGAGTTTCCCCCAAGAGTCAGTATTAGAACCAAGAAAAGCAATGGTCCTAACACCAAATGTAAGGAGTACAATTTGAAAGTTTAGAGTTGACACAAAAGCTTGGCAATGCAGCAGGGTAGCAAGCAGTGTAGTAGCCAGACTTCAGGAGGACACACAGACTCACAAAATGGGCAGGAACATGGCAGATGGAATTTACATGGAAAAGCGTGAAGTAATGCATTTCGGGAAGAACGGAGAAGGAATATAAACTAAATGGTACAATTTTAAGAGGTGATGCAACAACAGAAAGAACATTCACAAATATTTGAAGCGGGCAAATTAAGTTGATGAGGCGGGATAGGGTGGGTGCAGACTCGATGGGTTGAATGGCCTCCTTCTGCACCGTAGGGATTCTATGAATAACTTCTATGAATGAGGTAATTCAGTTATGTGGAGAGATTGGGCCAGCTGGAATTGTTCTTCTTCAAGCAAAGAAGATTATTGGGGGGGGGGGGGGGGGGGGGGTGGCATCAAATTCAAAACGAACAAAACTCAAAGAGTAATTAGCAGGGTTATGGGGAAATAAGTAGGTCCGTTTTTTCAAACAATAGTGGGCCAAATGGCCTCCTCCATGTTATTAGAAGATATACTATATCGCTTCCCCATTAATAGATCGCTGCTATGCTCCTGAACTACTCCATGTTGAATTGTACATATTCTACCAACTCTCTGGTCAAAGAAGTGTCTTTTTTTGAATTTTTTTAGCAATTACCCAACAGTGGCTTTGGATTCTGCACATGGAGATATCTTCTCTATGCTCACCCTCCAAAATGTTAAACCTTCATTAGGTCTTCTGGTATCATCTTATCACAAATCCTTAACTCCTTCCTTTAAAATATTTCCACTGAACTGATTCATACCGTTGCCCTCCGTGACCCTGAAAGCATTGCTGCCAGTGTGCCAAAGGCCTTTTTTGTAAATTCACCAGTACCTTAGAGGCCCTGAAGCAGTTAATCAGACCATTGCCCCGAATACGTACTTTCATTTCAGCCAGCCAGCGATGAGGATCATTTTCTAATCCAGGTGTAAGTGTTATTGCCTGCAAAGAAAATTAGATTGTGGTTTGTTTGTTAACAGAAGAGATTGCATACGGAAAGAATGATTGCTCAAAAAAAAACTACTTTCCAGATGGCAGTTTCATACAATTTATAAAGGAAATTAATTAGGCCCATGATTCCAAAGCATGAACCTTGATTGATTTCCTGCCGAAGCCCTGAAACACAATCTCTGGGAAGCTTGTGCACAGAAGAGCAGTTAGAAAGTCACCAGCACTCAACCTCTTACCAACTCCAGTTAGTCACCAGTCATCTTTCATCATTTGCACATTTCTTTATGCAGAAAACTAATGCGATTTGCAAGTAAGCCTGTCACAAGTTATTTCTGCACTGCAAGGTCTTATTTGCATCTTATAAAAAACATTTAGCTCCGTTTGCACCACAACAGCTGTGTGCCTGTCCTCAAAAACGTACAGTACTGTGCATTGGCTAAAGGCAGGGAGCTCCAACAGGGGAGTCCAGAGATTCTGATGGAACCACAAAATCAAGAAAAACATTAAATGCGCATGTTACCACATCTCTCAAACACCTTCAAATTCAGTGATTAACTTTTGAAATGCAACTGTCTGGTAGACAGACGGCAGTAATTTCACGCACAGCAAGATCACGCATCAGCAAGAAGACGAATAAGCAGTCGAGGGATGGCCAAGAGCAGCCGGCTGGAGGCGTCCATAAACGGCAACTGAAATCCAAGGTAGTCATTGCCTGGAGATCAGTTAACCAATTGTTTTATCCTCCATGACACATGTGGGGAATTCATCAGAAGCATTTTTTTCCCCCTCACATAGATGTGAAGATGTGAAGTGGTGCTGGCTACGGATTCATTACTCTAGGCAACTGGCATCACAGTAGGATTTGAAGGAGAAAATTGCAGGGAAATCTGTTGAGGAAACTGCCGAAATTGTAAATAGTTAAGGATCCTTCCAATATAACTACTTAACTGAAATTATCCATTCCTCAATGCCAGTATAATGATAGCAAGGTGTCAGCCGTTAAAATTATACGTCGACTGTTTCTGTGCTTCAAGCAATAAATTACTTTTGGGTAGGATTTAGGACTGCTGTGTTGCATTAGTCCTGTAGTTGTAGTTAAGGTTGCTAATAATGACAGTGCTTAAGCAAAGTAAGAGACTGAATATTGTAATAAGAGATAATTTAGCACCCTCTTCTGGAAAGAACTGATGAAGCATCAATGCAGAACAATTCTGCAGGAGCTCAAAGAGAAACACTTGCATTTAAATAGTACGCACAGCGGAGGTCTGACAGCATCTGTGGAGCTAGAAACAGAGTAAGCATGCAGTCTAATACAACTCTCAGTTCCAAAGTCATATTGGCCTCGAAACTTTGGGCCTAATAGTGGCCTAACAAAGGGAGGCATTGTGGAAGGAGGGCTATGCAAGAAGATGGGGGGGGGGGGGTGAGGGGTGAGGGCTCACGATGGCACGCAAGGTGGTGAATGAGGATGGTGAACAATGGAAGAGAAAAGACCGAGGGGGGGAAGCTGGACTGGCATGAAAAGCTCACAGACAAGGGGGTCAATAGAATCCCTACAGTGCAGAAGGAGGCCATTCAGCCCATCAAACTGCACCAACCCTCTGAAAGAACACCCTACCTCGGCCTACTCCCTCGCCCGATCCCCGGAACCCCACCTAACTTGCCCATTTTTGGACTGTGGTATGAAGCACACAGGAACCCAGAGGAAACCCACGCTGACACGGGGAGAATGCGCAAATGCCACACAGACAGTCATCTAAGGCTGGAATCGAAGTCGGGTCCCTGGCGCTGAGAGGCAGCAGTGCTAACCACTGCGCCACTGCACCGGGTCAAAGGGATACACACTGTTTATTGGAAGGGGACTAACGATGACCCACTGCATATGGGGGAGGGGGGTAGAAGTCCCAGTGAGGTATGGGTGTTTGACAGGAGATGAGCTTGGGAATGATGGCAGTTGAATCAAGGAACAGACGTCCTCTTGTAGTGGTTCACAGTGAAAAAAAAGGCGAAGAGGAGATTTGATAGAAATGTTCAAAATCACATGGGGGCTGGACAGAGTAAACAGGGAGGAACTGTTCCCACTCCTAAAAGGATCGGTAGTGAGAGAGCACAGATTTAAAGTGATGTGAGCAAAAAAACTTCACAAGGCGAGTGGTTTGGGTCTGGAATGCACTGCCTGTAAGCGTGTGGTGAAGGCAGGTTTGTCAGTCATTCAAAGGATCAGTACAAGGGTTCTATAAACAGTGGCAGCCTTTTCTGGACTTTCTGACTCAAAGATAGGTATCTTGGCCAATAGCAGCAGCAACCCGGGGGGGGCACCAAGTCATAATGCTCAATCGGAGTGCCGGCGCAGACACGACGGGCCAGGTGGCCTCCTTCTGCACTGAACAATTCTGTGAAATTTGAGGGGGCAAAGCTGGCCTTGGTTTAAAGCCTCATCAGAAAGAGAGTGCCCAGTTCTGCACTGGAGTGGCAGCCTCAATTCCTGGAGCAGGACCTGAACACACAACCTAGTGATTGAGGCAAGCGAACCACCCACTGAGTCGTGGCCAATCAACAGGAAAGATTGCATAGCAGAGGGATCAATTGAATGCAATTTATCTGCCCACAGAATTCAGATTCACATAATTCACAGATCACATTGAATAAAAGCAGAAATATAAAAAATCTTTTAGTTCAATTGTCATTCACGATACTTCAATGTCTCTTAACTCACTCATGGTGCAGTGCTGGGATTGAAAAAAAACATTCAAAAAATAGATACATAAGGGCAATGTATTGTTAAAGGAATGAAAGGAGCAAGAATTATCATCTGCACTTGAGTCAAATAGAGTTGAAATAAATGGTCAAAATGGTGAGACAGACAGAAAGGAGGAGGATAAACAGGAGTTCATTTTCTGTATGAATCTTTACCCTCATTCTTCAAACACGTTCGCTGAAATTGAACTTTCTATTACAAATACGATAAAGGAAATATATTCTGAGGAAGTGTTTTTGTATGAAATCATTCTATTGATGACCAGTGACATTATTGGCTGGTGTCAGCAGGCCCCAGTAACAGGGCTCTTGCCTCTTGGAAGTTACGAGCTCAAACCTCACTCCAGGGAGTTGGGCATATAGACTGCACTTCAGTGCACTGCTGAGGAAGTGCTGCATTGTTGGAAGCACCTCCTGTTGGTTGAGATATTTTTCTAAGGCCTTGTCCGCTCTCTCATGTATTCAAAAAGAAAAGCAGGATGAGTACATCACCTGGTATACTGGCAATACCACACAAATAGAGGCTGATAGGTCTCACAGCTGGTGCAAATTGGCTTGCTTGCTTGCAAAATAATAGTGCCTACATTTCAAAAAACATTTCACTGTGAGGGCAGGAAAGGCACTGTTTGAATAAAAGTTTTTTTTCCCCTCTGCAACAACTTACATTTATATAGCACATTTAAAGAATCATGAAGGCCCGAGGAGATCTATAAAAGTGTCATCAAATAAAACTCGACATAGATGCTATTGGGATAGGTGAATGACAAGGGGTAAAGTTTTAACCAGTTTCTTAAAGGATAGGGAGTGGCGGCAGAAGGTTGGATAGTGGCAAATGTGACTCCCTTATTCAAGATAGGGTGTAAGGAATTGCCATGTGAGAGTACCTTTAAGAAATAAGTGTTTAGCAAATAGCTGTAGTGGATGTACCTTTAAGAAATGGGTGTTTGTCAAATGGCTGCAATGATGTCAGAGGGTGGGTGGAGCTGGGCTGTCTGTCTGCTTTTACTTACGCTTTGGGCTGTCTGCCACAGGGTGTGTTTTAGTTGCGCTTTAAGAGCTGGATAGCTGCAGGCAAAGCAAGAAGCTGTATAAGGTTCTCTCTCTGCAATCTAAAGAATGTCTCCAGATCATTTGAGGATTTCAAAGTGCTGACTGCTCTCAGGAGAGAATTTGAATCTGATTTCTGTGCAAAAAGTCTGATGGATGTTGCAAGGAAAGATTAAAGGTCACTTATAGAATATTGTATCTGTGGGGATGATTGGTGTTGATAGTTGTTAAGATGTTTACTGTGGGTTTATAAAGTGTTATCTGGATTTCATAGAATAAACATTGTTTTTGTTTAAACATACTCTTAGTTCTCTGTGCAACACACCTGTAAAGTAGGCCTGTGTGCTCCCCATAACCACAATCTATTCAAAGGTGTGAGTCAGGTGAACTCCATGATATATTTTGGGGTTCTCTAAACCCTGGCCCGTAATAGAATTCAGTGGCGGGTAAAGTTTTAGAAACTATAATGAGGGAACAGTATGGTTTGGGAGTTGCAAATCCAAATGAGAAGGGAGAAGGGGACTGGTGGAAATCTCAGAGAGTCAAACCAAGCTGCTCTCGCACATCACCACTCGTTCTCGTCAGCAGTGCATCATCAACAAAGACATAAATACAGGTCACCTGCCTGTGGTCTTTGCTGCAAAATGAAACACAGATGACATAGATCAACACAGCAGGTGGTGGGAGGGAGAAAACAAACTGAAGTTAGTCGCGTAAAGTCAATAAGAGTTCACATTGATTACTTTGAACTTGTCACCAGGATCCCTGGAGAGGAAATCACACGCAGCATCAATTTCTTTTCCGACAGCACAAAGGATCGTCTCTTGCTCTGTTTGGACTCTTCTAATCTGATCTTTCAGCTGAAATGTCATTTGCTCTAGTTGCCTCGCACATTCTTCACCGTTAACTGCCAGTTTACCCTGCAAAAGCAACAGAAATGATCATTGTTGCGGCCTTCTGAACTAACACTGTATTTAATGCTTCAGTGCACATAGACAAAGGGAGAAAAAAGCAACTTGGATTAATATTGTGCCAAGACATTCCCAAAACATTTCATATCTAAAGAACTTGTGAAGTGTGGTCAGTTTTGTAATGTAGGTAAACACAGCCAATATGTATGCAGCAGGATGCAACAAATTGTGGTCGATCGAGAATTTGACAAAGGATTAGATCATTTGTTCAAATTTCCAGTGACCACAGTATTTTGCTTTTCTTTCAGGTTTAAGCGGCAATTTGACAGAGCTGTTCAAAATTACCAATGGATTTTGATAGAGGAAGCAGTGAGAATCTATTTTCTCTGACAAGCGGTTTGATGTACAGTGTTATACATCTGATGGCCAGATGGTGAAGGAAGAATCCAAAGCTAGTCTTTACTTGGGATAAATGTATTCGCAGAGTACGTTTCACATATATATATATCTCTCCCAACTCCACTCAACTTTGGTGTCAATGTGTGTCTCTTTATACTATTTTGGGGAATCAGTAAAACAAAATTAACAAATGATACGTCTCTTTATATGTGTTCAGTAGCCATTCAATCAATGCCCTCCACCAACACGTACGTAATTCAATGTACTTAATTGTCAACAAAATTATCAACCAGAGGCTATAGATTTAAAATAATTGGGAAGAGAACCAGACGGGAAGCAAGGGGGAATGTCTTCACATAAACGTTTGTTAAGATCGGGCACACACTACCTGAAGGGCTGATGGAATCAGATCGCATAGGAGTTTTGAAAAATACGTTAGCCATGTACTTGAAGAATCATTACATTATCGAACAGTACAGCATTGAAGGGAGCCATTTGGTCCAGCTGGCTTGTGCCAGCTCTTCAGTAGAGTCATTTCCCATTGCACTAATTTTTCTAGCATCACATTTTTCTCAAATTCTCTTTTGTACGTTGCTATCGATTAAGAAGATTAATATGAAGGGTTACGAGGCAAAAGGTGGGACAGAGTGTTGACCGTCACCACACTAATTTCCCTCTTTTCCCAGTGCTTCAATTCACTTCCCACAAACGCATTACTCTGACTGTATTCGATTTTTGCAACACTCCTGGTTTCCCTCAACTTTTACTTCAATCATTTCCATGAGCCATGATGTGGAAATGGTGGCTTTGGACTAGCGTGGGCACAGTAAGAAGTCTTACAACACCAGTTTGAAGTCCAACAGGTTTATTTGGAATCACTAGCTTTCAGAGCACAGCTCCTTCATCACGTGAGTAGCTGAGGAAGGAGCTACGTTCCAAAAGATAGTGATTCCAAATAAACCTGTTTAGCCTGATGTTGTAAGATTTATTACTGTATCTCTAGGGGCAGCATTTATTCCAGTTTAGGATGCCAAACTAAAGCCCCACACACATGATTAATTCTTTGCACAACCTCTGAGCACAAGATGAAGCAGATTATCTCAATTTGTGCAACACAAAACCACGATAAACAGTACTAATTCTGAAACAATATTTTGCACCCTGCTATGAGTGTTCCTTTTAAATGGCTACTACTCATTTGTGTTCACAAGAAGGTGAAATTAATGCGGATGGGGGGGGGGGGGGGGGGGGGGAAGAGTAGAACTAATAGCATGAAAAAGAAAAAGAAAACAACTATAGATGCTGGAATTCTGAACAAAAAACAGAAAATGTTGGAACAACTCAGCAGGTCTGGCACCAGCTGTGTAGAGAGAAAAGAGGTTTTTTTGAGCCTGTGCGACTCTGGTTTAGCATAGGGCTAAAGATCTGTTTTTTAAAGCAAACCAAGGCAGGCCAGCAGCACGGTTCAATTCCCGTACCAGCCTCCCCGAACAGGTGCTGGAATGTGGCGACTAGGGGCTTTTCACAGTAACTTCATTTGAAGCCTACTTGTGACAATAAGCGATTTTCATTTCATTTTTCATTTGATTTCACGTCAGGGACAACACCGGTCATACTTAAGAACATAAGAACATAAGAACTAGGAGCAGGAGTCGGCCATCTGGCCCCTTGAGCCTGCTCTGCCATTCAATTAGATCATGGCTGATCTTTTGTGGACTCAGCTCCACTTTCCGGCCCGAACACCATAACCCTTAATCCCTTTATTCTTCAAAAAACTATCTATCTTTACCTTAAAAACATTTAATGAAGGAGCCTCAACTGCTTCACTGGGCAAGGAATTTCATAGATTCACAACCCTTTGGGTGAAGAAGTTCCTCCTAAACTCAGTCCTAAATCTACTTCCCCTTATTTTGAGGCTATGTCCCCTAGTTCTGCTGTCACCCGCCAGTGGAAACAACCTGCCCGCATCTATCCTATCTATTCCCTTCATAATTTTAAATGTTTCTATAAGATCCCCCCCTCATCCTTCTAAATTCCAACGAGTACAGTCCCAGTCTACTCAACCTCTCCTCATAATCCAACCCCTTCAGCTCTGGGATTAACCTAGTGAATCTCCTCTGCACACCCTCCAGCGCCAGTACGTCCTTTCTCAAGTAAGGAGACCAAAACTGAACACAATACTCCAGGTGTGGCCGCACTAACACCTTATACAATTGCAACATAACCTCCCTAGTCTTAAACTCCATCGCTCTAGCAATGAAGGACAAAATTCCATTTGCCTTCTTAATCACCTGTTGCACTTGTAAACCAACCTTCTGTGACTCATGCACTAGCACACCCAAGTCTCTCTGAACAGCGGCATGCTTTAATATTTTATCGTTTAAATAATAATCCCGTTTGCTGTTATTCCTACCAAAATGGATAACCTCACATTTGTCAACATTGTATTCCATCTGCCAGACCTGAGCCCATTCACTTAACCTATCCAAATCCCTCTGCAGACTTCCAGTATCCTCTGCACTTTTCGCTTTACCACTCATCTTAGTGTCATCTTAGTGTCCCCAACTCCAAATCATCTATGTAAATTGTGAACAATTGTGGGCCCAACACGGATCCCTGAGGGACACCACTAGCTACTGATTGCCAACCAGAGAAACACCCATTTATCCCAACTCTTTGCTTTCTATTAATTAACCAATCCTCTATCCATGCTACTACTTTATCCTTAATGCCATGCATCTTTATCTTATGCAGCAACCTTTTGTGTGGCACCTTGTCAAAGGCTTTCTGGAAATCCAGATATACCACATCCATCGACTCCCCGTTATCTACTGCACTGGTAATGTCCTCAAAAAATTCCACTAAATTAGTTAGGCATGACCTGCCCTTTACGAACCCATGCTGCGTCTGCCCAATGGGACAATTTCTATCCAGATGCCTCGCAATTTCTTCCTTGATGATAGATTCCAGCATCTTCCCTACTACCGAAGTTAAGCTCACTGGCCTATAATTTCCTGCTTTCTGCCTACCTCCTTTTTTAAACAGTGGCGTCACGTTTGCTAATTTCCAATCCACAGGGACCACTCCAGAGTCTAGAGAATTTCGGTAAATTATCACTAGTACATCTGCAATTTCCCTAGCCATCTATTTTAGCACTCTAGGATGCATTCCATCAGGGCCAGGAGACTTGTCTACCTTTAGCCCCATTAGCTTGCCCATCACTCCCTCCTTAGTGATAACAATCCTCTCAAGGTCCTCACCTGTCATAGCCTCATTTCTATCAGTCGCTGGCATGTTATTTGTGTCTTCCATTGTGAAGAACGACCCAAAAAACCTGTTCAGTTCCTCAGCCATTTCCTCATTTCCCATTATTAAAATTCCCTTCTCATCCTCTAAAGGACCAATATTTACCTTAGCCACTCTTTTTTGTCTTATATATTTGTAAAAACTTTTACTGTCTGTTTTTATATTCTGAGCAAGTTTACTCTCATACTCTATCTTACTCTTCTTTATAGCTTTTTTAGTAGCTTTCTGTTGCCCCCTAAAGATTTCCCAGTCCTCTAATCTCCCAGCAATCTTTGCCACTTTATATGCTTTTTCCTTCAATTTGATACTCTCCCTTATTTCCTTAGATATCCACGGTCGATTTTCCCCTCTTTCTTCCGTCCTTCCTTTTTGTTGGTATAAACCTTTGCTGAGCACTGTGAAAAATCGCTTGGAAGGTTCTCCACTGTTCCACCATAAAGTCTTAGCTCCCAGTCTACCTTAGCTAGTTCTTCTCTCATCCCCTTGTAATCTCCTTTGTTTAAACACAAAACACTAGTATTTGATTTTACTTTCTCACCCTCCATCTGTATTTTAAATTCCACCATATTGTGATCGCTCCTTCCGAGAGGATCCCTAACTATGAGATCATTAATCAATCCTGTCTCATTACACAGGACAAGATCTAGGACCGCTTGTTCCCTCGTAGGTTCCATTACATACTGTTCTAGGAAACTATCGCGGATACATTCTATAAACTCCTCCTCAAGGTTGCCTTGACCGACCTGGTTAAACCAATCGACATGTAGATTAAAATCCCCCATGATAACTGCTGTACCATTTCTACATGCATCAGTTATTTCTTTGTTTGTTGCCTGCCCCACCATATCGTTACTATTTGGTGGCCGATAGACTACTCCTATCAGTGACTTTTTCGCCTTACTATTCCTGATTTCCACCCAAATGGATTCAACCTTATCCTCCATAGCACTGATGTCATCCCTTACTATTGCCCGGATGTCATCCTTAAATAACAGAGCCACACCACCTCCCTTACCATCCACTCTGTCCTTCCGAATAGTTTGATACCCTCGGATATTTAACTCCCAGTCGTGACCATCCTTTAACCATGTTTTAGTAATGGCCACTAAATCATAGTCATTTACGATGATTTGTGCCATCAACTCATTTACTTTATTCCGAATACTACGAGCATTCAGGTAAAGTACACTTATGTTGGTTTTTTTACCTCTGTTTTGAATCTTAACATCTCCAGTTTTATTCCTTTTGTTACTACTGGGCCTATTCACTGAGCTCCCCTCAGTCACTGTACCTTGTACTGTCGCCCTTTTAGATTTTTGACTATGTCTTCTCTGCCTTGCACTTTTCCCCTTACTTCCTTTTGCTTCTGTCCCTGTTTTACTACCTTCCAACTTCCTGCATCGGTTCCCATCCCCCTGTCACATTAGTTTAAACCCTCCCCAACAGCTCTAGAAAACACCCCCCCTAGGACATCGGTTCCAGTCCTGCCCAGGTGCAGAACGTCCGGTTTGTACTGGTCCCACCTCCCCCAGAACCGGTCCCAATGCCCCAGGAATTTGAATCCCTCCCTCTTGCACCATCTCTCGAGCCACACATTCATCCTATCTATCCTGACATTCCTATCGAGGTGTCAAGCTCGTGCATGCCAAACAGCGAAAGCAACAAGTGATAGACAGAGCCAAGCGATCCCACAACTAACAGATGAGATCTAAGCTCTAAAGTCCTGTCACAGCCAGTCATGAATAGTGGTGGACAGTTAAACAACTAAATGGAGGAGGACGCTATACAAATATCCCCATTCTCAATGATGGGGAAGCTCAACACATCAGTGCAAAAGGTAACACTCAAGGATTTTCAGCCACCTTCAGCCAGAAGTGCCGGGCGAATGATTCATCTCAACATCCTCCTGGGGTCCCCAACATCAGAAGTGCCAGTCTACAACTGAAGGATTTCACTCTACGTAATATCAGGAAACGGCCGAAGCCACCGAATACTGCAAATGCTTATGCTCCCGAATTCACCGTGCCCTAGTCAAGCTGATCCAGTGCAGCTGCAACACTAGCATCTACCCAGCAATGTGGAAAATTGCTCAGGTACATCCTCTACAAAAAAAGCAGCACAAATCCAAGCCAACCAATTACTGCCCCATCAGTCTACTCTCGATCATCAGCAAAATAATGGGGGGATTATCGGCATCAAGCGGCACTTGCTCAGCAATAACCTGGCTCACTGACACGCAGTTTGAGAATCATCAGGGCCACTCAGCTCCCGATTACATTTCAGCTTTGGTCCAAACATGGATGAAAGAGCTGCTCGCCAGAGGTGAGAGTGACTGCCCTTGACATCAAGGCCACATTTGACTGAGTATGGCATTAAGAAGCATTAACTAAACTGGAGTCAATGGGAATTAGAGAGAAAACTCTCCACTGGTTGGAGTCATACCTGGCGCAAAGGAAGATGGTTGAGGTGGTTGGAGATCAATCATCTCAGCCCCAAAACATTACTGCAGGGGTTCCTCAGGGTACTGTCCTAGACCCAACCATCTTCAGTTGCTTCTTCAATCACCTTCCCTTCATCATAAGGTCAGATGTGGGGATGTTCGTTGCTGCATTTATAATGTTCAAAATCTTTTGCGACTCCTCAGACATTGAAGCAGCCCATGCCCAAATGCAGCAAGAACTGGGCAGCCTTCAGACTTGGATTGACCAGTGGCAAGTAACATTTCTACCATACAAGTGCCAAGCAATGACCATCTCCAACAAGAAAAAATCTAACCATCATCCCTTAACATTCAATGGTATTACCATCACTAAATCCCTACTATGGGGGCTGATAGAGTCTAGTTTTATTCATGTAGGGGCTAGTTGAATGCATATAACTAATAAGCTAAATATTAAAAGTGTCCTTGACTGTGGGAATGCATGATGTGGAGATGCAGGCGTTGGACTGGGGTGAGCACAGTAAGAAGTCTTACAACACCAGGTTAAAGTTCAATAGGTGTTTGAAACAAACCTGTTGGACTTTAACCTGGTGTTGTAAGACTTCTTACTGTGGGAATGTAGTCATTTTCTCATATAATGAATTAATGAATTGTATTCCATTATATTCAAAACTGATAACAGAGTGTTCCCTGTGTAATCAACTAATCAATTTTAGTTAGGTCTCCATCAAGCTATGAAACATGGCAATGCGTGAGAAAACATACCCAGTATTTTTCTTAAGACTGCGCACTGAAACACTAATCTAGTTTTCATAGGCTCCAGTCAATCTCATATAATGTCCAATGTTTCATTGACAAGTTATCTAAGTACCAGACATTCATTTGAACAAACCGGGAGGTCCCAGCTAAGACTTAGAAACCAATGAACGCAAGTGAGGGGTTAAACCAGACATAAGAATTCCCCAAAAAATATGACCTTCTTTGTTCCTGAATTCATGATTCATCTATCTGATTGTTTGTGTTTAGTGTTTTATTTTGTGCTTATGCTTTTGCCATGTGCTAGACTTTTTCTGTATTGTTTGATATTTCCTTTCTAAGTTTTATTCAGTTCTTAATCAAGTGTATACCAGTGAGTGACTAACAATAAAGTCCTATTTTTGACACCTCCAACAACCGGACTACCGATTCATATTGGAAGAGAAAAATAAGAGTCCCCACAGGGGCTTACCATTGACTAGAAACAGAACTGAACTCAACCATATAAATGCTGTGGCTAAAAGAGCTGGTCAGAGGGAGGTCTGCTCATCTCCTGACTTCCCAAAGCCTGTCCACTATCTACAATGCACAAGTCAGGAGTGTGATAGAATAGTCCCCCCTGGCCTGGATGGGTGCAGCTCCAACAACACTCAAGAAGCTGGGTACCATCCAGGACAAAGCAGCCCGCTTGATTAACATCCCTATCCACCACCTTAAATATCCACTCCGTCTATCACTGACCTACAGTGGCTGCAATGTGCACTATTTATACAATGCACTGCAATAACTCAGCAAAGCTTCATCAACAGTACCCACAAACCCTACCACTTACAAGGACAAGGGTATCAGGTGCATGGGAACACCATCTGAACGTTCCCCTCCAAGTTACACACTATCCTGACTTGGAGAGGAATATTCCTTCACTGTCGTTGGGTGAAAATGTAAGATCTGCCTCCGTAATAACACCGTGGGTGTACCTACACCACATGGGCTGCAGCGGTTCAAGAAGGCAGCTCACCACCACCTTCTCAAGGGCAGTTAGGGGCAGGCAACAATCAATGTTGGACTCGCCAGATACACCAACATCCTGCAAAAGAATTAAAAAAGTTAATGTGTCAACCAGCCCAAGGGGATACTGAAGGAATCTAGGGCAGAGATGCCAGAGGTTCTGACTACAATCATGCAACCAACCCTGATTTTTTTTCTTTCATGGGATGTGGGTCTTGCTGACAAGACCAAGTATTTATTGCCCATCTCAATTGCCCTCAAGAAGGTGGAAGTGAGCTGACCTCTTGAACCCCTGCAGTGCATGTGGTGTAGGTATACCGACAGTGCCATTAGGAAGTGAATTCCAGGATTTTAACCATGTGACAGTGAAGGAATGCAGATATAGTTCCAAGTTAAGTTTGACTTGGTAGGGACTGTGGGTTTAGAAGGTGCCGTCGAATAAGTCTTGCTGAGTTGTTACAGTGAGAGGTGTAGATGTTACACACTGCTTCGGTGATGGAGGATGCCAATCAAGCAGGCTGCTTTATCCTGGATGGTGTCAAGCTTCTCGAGAGTTGTTAAAGCTGTACTCATCCAGGCAAGTGGAGAGCATTCCATCACACACCTGACCTGTGCCTTGTGGAGATGGCGGACAGGCTTTGGGGAGCCGGGGGATGGGGGGGTGGGTGGTTACTTTTTGCAAAATTCCCAGACTCTGACCTGCCCTTTTCACCACAGCGTTTATATGGCTAGTGCACTTCAGTTTCAGGTCAATAGTAACCCTCGAGATGTTGAGAGTGGAGTATTCAGTGATGGTAATGCCATTGACTGTCATGGGGAAATGGTTGGATTCTCCCTTGATAAAGATGGCCATTGCCTGGCACGTGTGTGGCGTAAATGGTACTTTCTGCGTTTCAGGTCAATACTGATATGGTTATGACTTCCGGTGGCATGGGCGCGCAGGGCGGCCGCAGCATGAAGAGCTCCCGCCGGTGGCCTCGAGTCGCGGCGTTTTTGGGGAAATCCCCGAGTCCAACGCGCACACCCCCTACCGTCAGCCTTTGGGGCTGTCGCGAGCAGCCAGCGGGGAAGAACCGGTGAAGAACCCCCGCGCGGGTGTCGGACGGCGGGGGCTGAGGCCCTGGGTACAGCACGCCGTTGAGGACAGAGCAGCAGGGGTGGAGCTACGAGGAGGCAGGCCCGAGTCCAGGGCACCATGTAAGTGGGGTGTCCCACATCGGATGGCTCCCACCTAGAGGAAGAAAGAAGGCTGAAGCCTGGTCCCAGGGGAGCTCTGGATGAATGCAGAGGAGAAAGAAAGAAATCTGGAATATTTAAAGAAGCTTCGTGAAGTTTTTTTTTCCTCCCCTTTTTTTATTAAAAAAAAAGAATAATTCAGATTGATGAAGGATAGAGGGTGGAGGGAGAGAGAGGAGAAGAGAAAGAAAGTAAAAGATAATAAGCCGCTAAAGGATGCGAAAAGCAGCGTCGAAGAAAGGAGGAAATGCGGGGTCGCTGCTGAAGGAGAAGGCGAATAGAAGTGGTGACAGGATGGCGGAAGCCGAACTGCAAAGCGGGGCCGCACTATTTACGGAGGAGAAGATGACCGAGGTGATGGCAGTGGAGCTGGAAAAACAGTTTGCGAGGCACATGGAGGCCTTGAGAAAGGAGACGGCGGTCGCATTGAAGTCACTGGTTGAGGAGGCAATCACCCCGATGGAGGTGGCGGTGGCAAAGGTATTGGCCGAGGTGAGTGAGCAGGGCGAGAAGATGAAGGTAGTGGAGGAAGCTGTGTCACGATACAGCGACCAGGTTACCTCGATGGGAGTAGAGTTGCGGAGGGTTGTGGAGGTTAATAGAGGACTCCGAGCAAAGCTGGAAGACTTGGAAAACCGCTCAAGGCAGCATAATTTGAGAATTGTGGGCTTGCCCAAGGGACAGAAGGCCCAATGCCAACACAATACGTCGCTAAGAAGTTGGCGGAGCTGATGGGTTAGGATGAGAATCCCTCCCGGTACGAACTAGACCGAGCCCATCGGTCATTAAGGCCGAAGCCCAAAGTGAATGAGCTGCCAAGGGCAGTAATTATCTGCTTCCATAAGTTTTGAATGAAGAAGGTGTTAAACTGGGCGAGGCAGAAGCGGGAGGTGCTATGGGATGGTACTACGGTCCGGATCTACCAGGACTTGATGGTGGAGTTGGCAACAAGACGAGCGGCGTTTGGCCGAGTGAAGGCGACGTTGTACAAGAAGGGGGTGCGATTTGGTATGGTGTACCCAGCGAAGTTGAGGGTAACGTATAACGGCAAAGACTTTTACTTTGAGACAGCGGATGCGGTTGAGGCATTCGTGAAGGCAGAAGGCTTGGGACAGACATGAAGAGCGGAACTGGAAGCGAGACTGTGGACTGTGTTTGAACAGCAGGAAAATGTATAAATGTTATAACTTTCTTTTTTTTTACTGATTTGTATTGTAATTTACTTCTCCTTGCACTGTTATAGAGTTCAAGTTAATGGTGGGTTGATGGGCGTTCTGTGTTGTGACGGTTAAATGTTATGTTCGTGAATTGTATGGGTTGGATTGTTGGGTTTGTTTTGTTTCTTTCTCTGGGACTGGGTGGAAGGGGATGATATGTCTTGGCGGGGGGGAGCCACACGCACTAGCTAGCTAAAGTCAGCTGGTGAACGGAGGTGAGGGGAGAGGAGGGCTGCGGAGTGTTGGAGCCTGGATAGCAGGCTCGAGGGGTAGCGGTGTTAGTAAGCAAAAGGGTACGCTTTCAGATGGAGGTGGTGGTGGCAGATCAGGGGGGTAGATATGCGATTGTGGCCGGGGCGCTGGACGGGAGATTAGTGGCGCTGGTAAGTGTATACGGTCCCAACTGGGACAATGCGGGATTTGCGAGGAAGGTGTTTGGAGCCATTCCTGACTTGGACACACACAAGCTGATTGTAGGGGGGGGACTGGAACCTGGTGCAGGACCCAAGGTTAGACAGATCACGGCCGCGCTCGCTGGTCCCATCGGGGGGGGGGGGGGGGGGGGGCAAAGGCGCTAGCTGGGCTAATGGTGGAAATGGGAGGGGTGGACCCTTGGAGGTTCCTGCACCCAGGGGAATGGGAGTACTTGTTTTTTTCAGCAGTCCATAGGGTATACTCTCGGATTGACTTTTTTGTGGTGGGAACGGCTTTGCTGGCTGGAGTCAAGGGGTCGGAATACTCGGCAATTGCTGTGTCAGATCACGTGTCACATTGGGTGGATATGGTGCTGGAGAAGGGGGTAGTGCAGAGGCCGGGGTGGAAACTGGATGTGGGGCTTTTGGGGAACCAAGTATTCTGTGAAAAAATTTAAAAGGTAATTAAGGAATATGTAAGATTCAACTGTACGGGTGAGGTGTCGACGGCAGTCGTCTAGGAGGCTCAAAAGGCAGTAGTGAGGGGTGAGGTGATTTTGTTTAAGGTCAGGGTGGACAAAGAGGAGAGGTTGGAGCGGCAGAGGCTAATAGATGAGGGGCGCGATTCTCCGCAAATGCGGCGAGTCGTAAAGGCTGCCGTGAAACTGGCCGTGTTTCACGGCAGCCTCCGCGCCCCCTCCCGGGACCCGCGCATGCGCGGGGCCGTCATCTCCCTCGGCCGTCCTGTGGACTGATCCGGCGGGGCGGCGGAGGGAGAAAGAGTGCGTCCGTTACGGACGCACTGCCCGCGATCGGTGGGCACCGATCGCGGGCCCATGCCCCCCTTGGCACGGCCGTGGTACTGCGGGCATGTTGCGGTCGTTTTTACGACGGCAGCAAGCAGGTGTGTTTGCAGCCGTAAAAACGGCCGTAAAGGCCTGGGAACTCGGCCCATTGGCCTGGGGAGAAACGCTGTTCGCCGTAAAAAACGGCAAGCAGCGATTCGTGTCGTGGGGCGGCCGTGTGGGGGGGGAGAATAGTGGGAGGGCGGGAAAAATGTCGGGGACGCCCTCCCGCTATTCTCCGACCCGTCGTGGGCAGCGGAGAATCGCGCCCGAGATGTTGGATGCAGATAGGAGTTATGCAGAGGATGGAGACCCAGCGCTTCTGGGAAAGAGGAAGGAACTACAGGCGTGCTTCGACCGACTATCCACCAGGAAGGCAGTGCGCCAACTGAGACGAACGATGGGTGCAGTTTATGAACATGGATGCAAGGTGGGGCGTATGTTAGCAGGTCAGCTCCGGAGGGAGGCAGCAGCAAGGGAAATTCTTCAGGTAAGGGATAGGGCCGGGAAGTTGGTGGTGGCTTCGGAGTTGATTAACAAGGTTTTTGAGGAATTTTACGAGAGGTTGTACAGGTCAGAGCCACCCGGGGGAAGACCGTGAGATGCTGGAATTTCTAGATGTGTTGGAGTACCCGAGGCTAGGTGAGGGAGACACGGTTACATCAGGAGGAGCAATACTGGAGGAGGAGATAAAGGATGCGATTGGGAGGACGCAGTCGGGGAAGGTGGGTTTCCAGTGGAATATTATAAAAAATTTAAGGATAAGTTGGCACCCCTGATGGTGGGGATGTTTGAAGAGTAGATAGGGAAGGGAGTGCTGCCACAAACGGCGGAAGGGAAGGAAACAGAGGTGGTGGTGGCATTGGATGCCGAGAAGGCCTTTGATCGGGTGGCATGGGGGTACCTGATGGCAGTGCTGGAGCGGTTTGGGATTGGACCAAGATTTGTGAACTGGGTAAAGTTATTATATAAGGAGCCGAAGGAGAGTGTCCACTCGAACAGTATCAGTTCGAGATACTTTTCTCTCCACCGTGGGACAAGGCAGGGATGTCCGATGTCCCCCCTGCTGTTTGCGCTTGAGATTGAACCGTTGGCCATCGCATTAAGAAGTTCGGGAGCATGGAGGGGAATAGTGAGGGGGGGATGGAGCATAGGGTGTCCTTATATGCTGACGACTTGCTGCTGTATGTGTCAGAGCCGAGTGCGTCGATAGGAGGAATATTGGAGATGCTGCAGGTATTTCGGTCTTTCTCGGGGTACAAGCTGAACTTGGACAAGAGTGAGTATTTTGTGGTGTCTCGGCCGGGGGTGGGGGCAGGGGTGGGGGGGCTGCCATTCCATAGGGCAGGGACCCACTTTAGGTATTTGGGGGTGCAGGTTGCCCGGGAGTGGGGAAGGCTTCACAGATACAACTTCACTAGTTTGGTGGGAAGAGTGAAAGCCGACCTGGCAAGGTGGGATGGTCTCCCTCTGTCACTGGCGGGTCGGGTGCAGGCGGTTAAAATGAATGTGTTGCCGCGATTTCTATTTATTTTTCAATGCCTACCGATTTTCCTGCCAAAGTCTTTTTTCAGGGAGATTGAGGGAAGGATTACCTCGTTTATATGGGGAGGGAAGGTGGCCAGAGTGAGGAAGGTGCTGCTACAGAGGGGAAGGCAGGCAGGGGGTTTGGGTCTCCCGAACCTGATGTACTACTACTGGGCGGCGAATGTGGAGAAGGTGCGGAGCTGGGTCAGAGGGGTTGATTCCCAGTGGGTCAGAATGGAGGAGAGTTCGTGCAGGGGGTCGGGGCTGAAGGCACTAACAACGGCCCCACTCCCGATAGCTCCGGGAGGCAAAATCTGGAGGCAGTTTCGCCAACACTTCGGGTTGGGGGCAGCGTCGAGGAAAATGCCGATTCGGGAGAACCACAGATTTGAGCCAGGGAGGTGGGACGGAAGCTTTCAAAAATGGGAAGAGATGGGGATTAAGACTCGAAAAGATTAGTTTCCTCGGGGTCGATTTGCAGGATTGAGGGAGCTGGAAGCGAAGTATGGGCTGGAGCAGGGAGAAGTGTTTAGGTATATGCAGGTTCGGGACTTTGCCAGGAAGGAGAAACAGAGTTTCCTGGAGGAACCGGCCTCCACGTTGTTGGAGGAGGTGCTGGCGGCAAGTGGACTGGAGAAAGGGACAGTGTCAGCGGTATACGGAGCTATGTTGGAAAAGGATAAGGCACCACTGGAGGGGATCAAAGCAAAGTGGGAGGAAGAGTTGGGAGAGGTTATAGAGGAGGGGGTCTGGTGTGAGGTGCTCCGGAGAGTGAATGCCTCCACCTCGTGTGCGAGGTTGGGGCTGATACAGCTGAAGGTGGTGTACAGGGCACACCTCACGAGGGCGAGGATGAGCCAATTCTTTGAAGGGGTAGAAGATGTGTGAATGTTGCGTGGGTGCCCCGCTAATCACGTTCATATGTTTTGGTCCTGTCCAAAGCTTGGGGAGTACTGGAAGGAGGTGTTTAGGGTAATTTCCAAGGTGGTGCATGTGAAACTGGACCCGGGTCCCCGGGAGGCCATATTAGGGGTGTCGGACGGACCAGCCAGGGTTGGAAACGGGTGCGGAGGCAGATATCATAGCCTTCGCCTCGTTGATCGCCCAAAGGCGGATCCTGCTGGGATGGAGAGTGGCCTCTCCACCCTGTGCCCTGGCGTGGCGGGGGGACCTGTTGGAATACTTGACCCTGGAGAAGGTTAAGTTTGAACTGAGGGGAAGTTCGGAGGGGTTCTACAAGTCATGGGCACTATTTATTATGCACTTTCAAGAATTGGATAACATCAAACATTAGTTGGGGGGGGGGGATGGGTAGGTGGGTTGGGGGGGGGGGGGGGCTAAGCATGTTAAAGATGGCTATGGATAATCCCAATTCCTTTTTTTTTGCAATTTGTTTATGTTAACATGCGGGCTGATGTCTGGGCATGATGGGAGGATGGGATCGTTGTTACTGTTATGGGGTTTGAGATATTTGTTGTTGGTTATTGATTGTTGTTGGGTGTAAATTCGGGAGAAAAATTGTGAAAAGGAGGAGAATAAAAATATTTCAAAAAAATATATTGATATGGTTACAGAAGACTGGAGAATTGTAAGTGTACACTGCTGTTCAACAAAGGGGAGAAGGATAAACCTAGTAACTCCAGGCCAATCCGACTAGTGTCAGCTGTGGGGAAACTGCTAAACATCACCAGCAAGGACAAAGTAATTCTCACTTGGAGATGGAGGAGTTAATAAGAGACAGCCAGCATGGATTTCTGAAAGCAAATGTCTGACTAACCTGATTGATCTCTTTGAAGAAGGCTTGATTATGGCAGCAAAGTAAATTTTCAATTTAGTCCATACCCCACCTTTTTCCATTTTACTCTGCAAATTAGTTCTCCATTACTTAATCAAAGAATTTAATCAGGTTACTCAAACACGTTTTGCCTTTAAGAAATCCGTGCCCTTACTTTTGCAGTACTTGAATACTGCCACAGAATTCTGGACATAAACGTGAATACTAAAATACAGAAAGCAAGCTCTGCATTAAGAATATCACAGTCACTTCAATTATTAATAAAAAGACCACTTGGAGATCAGTTCAGATCAAACCTATTTTAAGAGGACGCTCCATCAGTACGGCTTTTTTCCAGATCAAACTTAAAGGCCTGCACAGGATCACAATTAATTTATTTCCATTCTGCTGTTCACTTGGTTGAAACGGAGAACGGTGATGACATAATCAAGGAATCGACTTTAGAGGAGCTAAGCAGCCCAACAGTGAGGGAACTGAATCAATGCCATTCGTTAGTTGCTAACCTTGGGGCACTTCATCTATCATGTCACTCCACCAGCGCATGTTAATTCGCATCCCTCACCATCAGCTCCAGTACCTCCCCTAGTAAAGATCAGGCACTGGTTTTGCGGAGGCACAATAGGAACCAAACACAAGCAACCTTTACTCCTGTGCCACATTATTTCCTTTAAATAAAGCCAATCAAAGCTATATTCTCAAACAAGAAGGCCTTGTGCCTCTTTAAAGTTTCCTCACTATACACGCATGCACATGCGGCAGAGGCTGCTCTGTGCTCCATAGAGAAAGCCCAATGTCAGGAAATTGGCCCATCTTATTTTGAGTAAAGCCGCTGTTAACTATCTGCCATTAACTGGGAAAATCCAACGGTCAACTCTGTGATCAAGCAACTTCAACTTTTCAAATTTTTAAACAGAATTTAGGAAATGAGTTAATAGCATATTAGTAACAAAATGCTAAAAGGTTAACCTATCGACAAGGATCTCTAACCCTGCAGCTCTTCAACAAAGATGTCATAAGGTATATTACAAAACCATAGAATTGTGCAGCACAGGAGGCCATTCATCCAAACATGCCTCTGCCAGCTCTCCGAAAGTTAGCCAATTAGTCCCAATTCTCATAACCCTGTAAACGCTTCCCCTCCAGGGATTCATCAATTTCCTTTGAAAAGTTACGATTCAATCTTTTTCCCTCATCCTTTCAAACACAGCATCCAGATCATAACTTGCTGTGTAAAATAATTTGTTACCTCCCCCACCAGCTTTTTTGCTAATTACCTTGAAACCAGTGTATGCTGGCTACCAACCCTCTGCCAGCGCAAACAGCGCCACCATTTTTACTCTTCAAAAAAAAAACCTTCAGGATTTTCAACATAGCTATTAAATCTAAGATTTAACAGTCTAAATGCTAAGCAGAATAATCTTAACTTCTCCAGTCTTTCTTTATAATTAAAGTCCCTCATCCTTTGTATCCTTTGAGTAAATCTCTTCACAGCATCATCCCCATGCTTTCTCCCCATAGCCTTTGATCCCATTCTCTCCAATGCTATATCCAGCCACCTCTTGAATATATTCAAACTTTTAGCATCAACTACTTCCTGTGGTAATGAATTCCACAGGCTCACCACTCTTTGTGTGAAGAAGTGTCTCCTTATCTCTGTCCGAAATGGTTTACCCTGAATCCTCACGCTGTGACCCCTGGTTCTGGATACATCCATCATTGGTAACATCTTCCCTGCATCTACCCTGTCTAGTCCTGTTAGAATTTTATACGTCTCTATGAGATCCCCCCTCATTCTTCTGAACTCCAACGAGAACAATCCCAACCTAGTCAATCTCTCCTCATCTGACAGTCCCGCCATCCCTGGAACCAGTCTGGTAAACCTGCGCTCCACTCCCTTGAGAGCAAGAACATCCTTCCTCAGAGAAGGAGACCAAAACTGCACACTATACTCCCAAGTGTGGCCTCACCAAGGCACTGTACAATTGCAGCAACACATCCCTGCTTCTATACTCGAAACCTCTTGCAATGAAGGCCAACTTTCGCCTTCTTTACCGCCTGCTGCACCTGTATGCTTAACTTCAGCGAATGGTACACAAGGACACCCAGGTCCCGCTCCACACGCCTCTCTCCCAATTTACAACC
Source organism: Scyliorhinus canicula (assembly GCF_902713615.1). Lineage (NCBI taxonomy): Eukaryota > Metazoa > Chordata > Chondrichthyes > Carcharhiniformes > Scyliorhinidae > Scyliorhinus > Scyliorhinus canicula. The sequence goes on along the minus strand of NC_052147.1, from coordinate 10,926,762 downwards.
ATTCAGGTAGTAATCTGCCTTCCTGTTTTTGCTTCCAAAATGAATAACCTCACACTTATCCAAATTATACTCCTTCTGCCATTGGTTTGCCCACTCGCCCAACCTGTCCAGATCTTGCTGTAGGATCCCTGCATCCTCGTCACAATTCACCCTCCCACCTAATTTGGTATCATCTGCAAACTTTGAGATGTTACATTTTGTTCCCTCATCCAAATCATTTATATATATTGTGAATAGCTGGGGTCCCAGCACCGATCCCTGTGGTCCCCACTGGTTACTGCCTGCCAATTTGAAAAGGACCCATTAATCCCTACTAATCCCTACCAGTTCTAGTCTGAAGGTTGCTAATGTGTGTCAGATTTGTGCAGACATTGAGAAAGGACATGGGTGGGGTGGGGGTTTGGGAAGAGAGGACTTCTACTCTACTTCCTTGGAATAATTTCATGATGGATAGATTTGAATTGCTGTCTCCGTGAACAAGACGCATTTCTCTTGCAATTGAAAAAAATATAGTTCTGGTATTTGCACGATTGCAAAATGAGGGGTTCAATTTTGTACAACTGAAAGTGAGAATTTCAAATTTCAGAGTTGCCAATTAAGCTTCAGCTAGAGGAAAAGAATTCAACAGAAGGAAAAGGGTTTGTCAATAATAATAACAACAATCTTTATTGTCACAAGTAGGCTTACATTAATACTGCAATGAAGTTACTGCGAAAAGTCCCACATTACAGGCGCCTGTTTGGGTACACAGAGGGAGAATTCAGAATGTCCAAATTACCTAACAGCATGTCTTTCGGGACTTGTGGGAGGAATATGGAACAAATGTAGAGCTGGGAACAAGCCAGGTGTCAAGGTGGGCCAATGCATGGAGAAAGAAAATTGCATCTCAACATGCTGAGATGTTCGTGCTCTTCACAGTTAATTACATGTTTTTTGCTGGCATGGACAAGCACTGTTGTTATTTGAGCTAACATGGCAGCCAATTTGTTCGGAAGCAGGTTCCACAATCAGAAATTGGATGAATGAGCAGTTAATCTGTCTGTGGGGGGGGGGGGGGGGGGGGGGGGGGGGGGGGGGGAGAGAGATAAATATTGGCCAGCATGCTGGGAGAACTCCCCTGCTCTTCGTCAAGTGCAGTCATTGGATTCTTTGCACCTACCTGAACAGGCAGATAGGGCTTCATTTGAACTTCTCATCAAAGGATAGCACTTGCAACAATGCAACACCCTCAATAGCAAGAGCACGACAGCTGACTCAAACTGACACTGAATTAAAAAATGGAAGATGGATGCAAAATCTTATAACTGTGAGTAAACACGGCAAATTTGTTGGGAAATTGAAATTTCCAGTCCAAGCCTAAGCAACTAAACTCGCATTGCAGAATCTTTAACATTCATCACATCAAACTGCAATACAGGTACCTAGTATACACGATCTCTTGAGTATGTTAACTAGGAAAATTAAATTAGCTGCTTTGAGTAACTAGTCTGGGAAATTCCACTTAAAAAGAGAGGAGACCATTTTGTGCCTCAGACGAAGGGAGTGGCAGAGAAGTTTAATAAGTAATTTGCATAATTTCTATTATATAGAGAACCATGAAAGTGCGGCGATAGGAGAAGATGAACAGGTTGTGGAAAAGGCATGACTGGAGATATTCATAAAAATTAGTGGGACTAAAAATCACCAGGCCTAGATGGTGTGCATTCAAAAGTATTGAAGGAATGTGGAGAGGGCGTAATTCGAATTTGCCAAAATTCTTTGTGGAACTAGTGTTTCGACTGTCACGCTGCTGTTCAAGAACGTTTTACGGCAGAAGACAGGAAATTAAAGGCTAATCAGTCTTACCTTGATTGTGGATTAACTTCAAGAGATAACACAGATTTGTCAGAAGCAGCCCAAGCTTGACTAGTTTAATTGATTATTTTTGCAGGAATCACAGTTTATTAAAGTTGAACGTTGAATAAATTGATTTTCAGCAGAAGTTTGAAATGATGAGAGACATTCCAAAAATTGAGGTACATGGCGTTACAGTGGATATAAAACATGACTATTGAAATAGCTAGGGGACAGAACATAGAGTAGGAATAAATAAAGTTGTTAGCCAATGTGCCAGCTCTGTGATGGGATGTCTTTTGATTTCTATTTATCTACAACATACCAGGTTTAAGCAATTATAGGTACAAAGGAAGATAGAAACATTTTTCACTGAAACCGAGGTTACAAAGTAATTAAACAGAGTTTTTCAGAATTAGAAAGATTAAATATTGAAAGGTAGTTTCTGCTGCTTGACACATCAGTAACAAAAATACATAAATTCGGGATTATCACTAGTAGAACGAAAAGGGCAGTTGGGAGATTTTTAGAAAACAGAGTTCTCTATCACAAGTGTTTGCAGTATTAGCAAAAGGAAATTAGATAAATATTTGAAAAGCAAGAACATAATTTGTTACAGGCAAGGGACAGAAAAATAGACAGCTCCAGTCGAGCAATGGGGTGAGCAGCTGCCCGCTATACTATAATTCTGATAATTTGTACTGTGCTAACTCTTCAGCCAATGCACTAAAAACAAAAATCAGGCAAATTCCGTAGGATAGTCAATATAGATTGAAACAGATCTAGCTTTGTGTATAGACGCAAATTAGTACTTGCACAATGTACTTATTAAGGTTTGAAGATGGCTTTTGTCTCCGTTCAATGATAACCCATTAATTAAGCCATGTGGACAATACCTCCTGTGGATCTTACAAACTTAAGATGGGACTGTCAGAGGATCATCAAAGTCTGCATACATTCAAAGTGATTTGATAAAACAAGTTTTATTTAGCTTCCAGGTCCATGGTGATCTTGAATGAAATCATAGAATCACAAAATCCCTACAGTGCAGAAGGAGGCCATTTGGCCCATCGAGTGCACCGGCCATTGCTCTGATAGAGCTGCCCAATCCCCCACTCCTAGTCTCGTAACCCCACCAATTGGCAATTTTAGCATGGCCAATCCACCTAACTTGCATATCTTTGGTCTGTGGGAGGAAACCGGAGCAGCGGGAGGAAACCCACACAGTCACGGGGAGAACATGCAAACGCCACACAGTCACCCGAGATCAGAATCGAGGCTGGAAGTCTGGAGCTGTGAGGCAACAGTGTAACCACTGTGCCACCCCATGAAGGGAGGCTACTACTTCCTCAATCACATTGCACCAGTCCTCTTGCATCTCTTTCTGATGCTGCCAAAACACCCTCCTTGATAAACTCCATCAACTGCTCCACAGGCAGCGGAATAGGCGATGACGTCTCTCCTAACTCCGCCATACTCTCAGTTGCTGCACCACACAGATCCTCTGTCTCTTGAACCAAGGCATTACTTGACTTCTGCTGGATGTCGTAACCTGCTGACATTCCACTTTGGAGGAGAAACCAACTCCCTCTACTTATTCTGCACTTTTTATATTAACTGGGCAGAAAGGGCCAAAACCCAAGCTTTCAAGCAGGAGCCACCTTCTGTGCGACTGGAAGTCGTTTCAGGACATTTTTGGTCATTTAATCTCACCCACCCTCTAACCAAACCCTCAATTTCCCTTTTATTCTACCTGACCCTCCTCTCATTCCCACCAGCATCAAACTCATCACATTTCTACCTCCCTTTAGATCTGAAGTAGAGTTACATTGGACGTGAAACATCATCTGTTTCTCTCTCCACAGGTGCTGCCAGACTGTGTTTCTCCAGTTCTTTCTGTATTTATTTTAGATCTGTCTTTATCCTTCTAGAAATAGCACCATAAGCTACAGTGGGTGCGCCATAAACCATTGGAAAAGCAACTGCCTGCCAAGAGCAGTTTATTTTAGTTTTAAAAATCAGAACATTTATTGCTGTCAGTTCATCTGAATTTGTCCTGTTTAATATTGATCTTGTTTACCTGTAAATAAATCTAGTTCACTCATTCAGAATTTGAACTCTGGTAGCTTGTTGGGTGTGTTCACAATAGTTCGCTTGGAGAGGAGTAAATTTGGAGTAACAATCTAGGATTGAGAGCGCCCGTACCGGTACAAGGTCCTTTTTAAAAATTCATTCATGGGGTACAAGAGTTACTGGCAAGATCAACAAATATTACACATCCCTAATTGTCCTTCAGAAGGTGGTGGTGAACCTGGTGATTCTCAGATTTTGGCCCATGACAGTGAAGGAACGGCAATGGGCTGAATTCTCCTTTCCTGAGCCTAAGTGCTGACGCCAATGGAGGATCTGTGGAGTTCCGCGGCGGAAAAATCGTGCCATACCGGCACAGATTCCGCTGGTGAGAGGCTAGCGCCAGCGTCGCATGGAACACCCTCAGAACACGCGTAAAATGGTGGAGGAATCGCCGGGTCAGTGATGGACACACGCAGGGCTGACAAGCTGCAGCCGCATGTGCGCTATATACCCCTCACACTCACCCAAAAAGATGGCGCCGGTTGTGCTGGACCGTGTGCCCATTCACCCCAACCCCACAGCCCACCTCCTGGCTACCCCCCACTCCTCCCTCCAGCCCTGGCAGAAGCCCCCAGGCCAACGGCATGACTGTCGCGGAAGTATGGTGCTGTTGAACATTGTCTATAAGCCCTCCCTCTCTCTCCCTCTCTCCGCAGCTACCATGCCAAGTTCACGACTGTTGAGACCACACGTGGTGGTCATCGGGAACTCGGTCCATCGGCAGCTGAACATTGCGGGTGGCCCGATAATGTGATACGAACGCATTTGCAACTACACTTATCACAACGACACGGGTTTGGAGGGGGCAGAGCATCGCCACTCAGCGTCAAACCAGCACTTGCTGCGATTTTGGCGTTGGGAGCTATTCTCCACCCATTCTCCGTTCCCGATTTTGGCAACAGGCAACGGAGAATCCCTGCCAGTATATTTCCAAGTCAGGTTGCTGTGTGGTTTGGAGGGGAAATTGTAGGCAGCAGTGTTCCTATGCATCAGCTGTCCTTATCCGTCCAGATAGTCGAGGTCCAGAGTATGGAAGATACTGTCAAAGGAGCCTTGATGAGTTGCTGCAGTGTCTCCTGTAGATGGTACACATTGCTGCTACGGTGTGTTGGTGAAGGGAGTGAATGTCTAAGGTGATGAATGGGAAACAAGCAGCTCGTTTTTGTCCTGGATGATGTTGAGTTTCTTGGGTGTTGCTGAAGCTGCATTTATCCAGGGAGTAGGCAGTATTCCATCACTCTCCTGACTTGTGCCTTAAAGTGGACAGGTTTTGGGAAGTCAAGTGGTGATAGGCTCTTGTAGCTACAGCATTTTTATGGTTGTCTAGTTAAATTTCTGGCCAATAGTGACACCCAGATGTTGATAAGTGGGGACTTCAGCGATGGTAATGCCACTGAGTGTCATGCGGAGGTGGATGGATTCTCTCTTGCCTAACATTTAAATGGCAAGTGATCCTTGCACCACTTATCAGCCCAAGCCTGAATATAGCCCAGGTCTTGCTGCCTGTGAGTATCATCTGCTTCAGTATCTGAGGAGTTCTGGACGGTACGGAACACTGTGCAATCAACAGCACAAATTCCCACTTATGGCCTTATGATAGAGTAATGATGTTTGGGCATAATACACTATACTGAGGAACTCCTGCAACAATGCCACGTAGCTGAGATGATTGGCCTCCAACAGCCACAACTATCTTCCTTTGTGCTAAGTATGACGCCAAACGACGCAGAGAGCTTTTCCCCTGATTTTAATAGAGCTCCTTGATGCCACGCCCATTCAAATTCAGCCTTGCTGTCAAGGACAGCCACTCACACCTCACCTCTGGAATTCAACTCTTCTTTCCATATTTGCACCAAGCTGCAATGAGGTCAAGAACTACTTCGTCCTGAAGGAACCTAAACTGAGCATCAGTGAGCATCAGGTTATTGCTGAGTAAATGGTGCTTGATAGCACTGTTGCAGATACCTTCTATCACTTTGCTGATGGTTAAGAGCAGACCGATGCAGTGGTAGTGGTAATTGGCCAGGAAGTTCGTGTACAGGACATAACTGGGCAATTTCCCACATTGTTGGATAGATGCCAGTGTTATAACTGTACTGGAACTGCTTGGTTAGGGCACAGCTAGTTCTGAAGCACATCTTCAATACTATAGCTGGCATCAAGTCAGGCCCATAAGCCGGTACTGTGCCCAGTGCACTCAGCCATTCAATGATGTCACATGGAATGAATCAAATTGGCTGAAAACTGTCATCTGCATTGCTGGGGATCTCAGGAAGAGGTCATCCACTCTGCACTTCTGGTTGAAGATAGTTCAAGGTGATTTCTGTTGGAATTTCAATTACAGGCTACAACTACTGGCCTACTGGTTAATAATATTAATCTTTATTAGTATCACAAATAGGCTTACATAAACACGGCAATGAAGTCACTGTGAAAAGCCCCTAGTCGCCCACACTCGGGCGCCTGTTCGGGTACACAGAGGGAGAAATCAGAATGTCCAAATTACCTAACAGCATGTCTTTCGGGACGTAAGGGAGGAAACCAGAGCACCCGGCGGAAACCCATGGAGTCATGGGGAGAACATGCAGACTCCGCACAGACAGTGGCCCAAGCTGGGAATTGAAGCCGGGTCCCTGTCGCTGTGAAGCAAAAGTGCTAACCACTGTGGTATTATAAAACAACAAAAAATTACAAAGGCTTTTGATGTCAGTGATTTGAAAGAAATACGTATCCTGTCACACCACTGGAAACCACCAATTCAGACCCCTTGAGTATCCCTGATGTTCATTGCTCCGCAATTGGTGTCTTTAATTGCCCAGGTCCTAAACTCTGCAATCCCCCCCCCCCCCCCCCCCAAAAACCTCTCTGCCTCTTGACCTCTCCTTTCCCCTTTAAGACTCCTCTTAACGGATACCCGTTTGACCAAGCTATGGGAGCGATCCTACGGCCACGTTGCGCCAGAAACGCAGACATAACGGCACTCGAGGGGTCTCCAAGAGGATTGGAGGCCCCCAGCTGCATGGCATTTAGGCAGGATGGTGCCCTGGCACTGCTGGTGCCACCTGAGTATCGTGGCAGTGCCAGCCTGGCAACCTACCAGTGCCACTTGGGTACCAGCCTAGCACATCCAAGGTGCCCAGGTGGAATGCCCGCATAGGAGGTCAGGAATTCTTTTTTTTTAAATAAACATTTTATTGAGGTATTTTTCTGGCATTGTAACAGCAGCAATATAAACAATGTACAAAAAAATATAAACATAGTGCAAATACCGCCTCCCTCCCCCACAGGTCCCACCATTACTTAACCCCCTAATCTACGCTAATCTACTGCTGACGATTAATTATCCACGAAGAAGTCAATGTACGGTTGCCACCTCCGGGCGAACCCTAACAATGACCCTCTCATGGCGAACTTAATTTTCTCCAGACAGAGAAAGCTAGCCATGTCCGATAGCCAGGTCTCCGACTTCGGGGGCTTTGAGTGCCTCCAGGTGAATAGTATCCATCTCCGGGCTACCAGGGAAGCAAAGGACAGAACGTCTGCCTCTTTCTCCTCCCTGATTCCCGGATCCTGCAACACCCCAAAGATCGCCACCTCTGGACTCAATGCCACCCTTGTATTTAATACCTTGGACATGACATCCGCAAACCCCTGCCAAAATCCCCTAAGCTTTCGACATGTCCAAAACATGTGGAGAGGTCAGGGATTCTGTTGGGGGCTTCGGAGATCGGGACGCCATTTAAAAATGATGTCCTGATCGCTCGCTACAATGGGGAGTTCCAGCAAGCGGAGCTCCCCATTGAAAAAAAAGGGGCTATATGCGGCCTCAGCCGTTCCCCGTTCAGGCCCCTTTATTCAGCACGAGTCACGTTGAATCGCCATTTGTTTCTCGGCACTGCAATGCACTCGCTTGGGACTTTGTTCCCTTTTGGGAAGACTGCGCCCTACATCTTGTGGCCCAAAGTCAATTTTTTGTTTAATCACTCTCCTGTGATGAGCTCGGGACATTTTATTAGATTAAACAGAAACAAGTTGTTGTTGGACTGTGATGTGCTAGAATTTCTGGTTTTAGAATTTTCTGATTTGCAAAACACTGAACAGATAATTGAAGAAAAAGAGATGGTCACTTCAGGCCATTTGGAAATTACTGAAAGACTGAAACAGCAGGCTCCTTGATAGCTTTGCTAATTATTGCCCATTAACAGCTTCAAGCAGATGCACGCACAGCCCTGCATAACCCTGAAATTGCTAATTAGTTAAGCAAGTTTGAATTCTCACTTTAACAAAATTAACTACAAGCGATACAACCTTACGACATTTGTGTGAACAACTCGAGCCGCGTGATTAAAACTGTTCCAGTCTTTGAGCTGGGGAAGGTTTTGAAAGAAAAATATATTTTTCTATTTCAGCCAATTTAGTGCAAAATTGGGAAAAACATACAAAGAACAAAAAATAATTAGGAATTGACGACAAAAACTGATTCCAAAGCCGAGCATTATGCTGCAAAGACAAAAATAAACAGGTTTAGGACTGGTGTTGGTGGAATAAAAAGAGTAACTGAACTGTGATATGTTTATAGAAACAGGAATGATTAATTTTTGACTGCTTATTCAGTTCCTTCACACAGTTCAGCTCAATAGCCTTTGCTGAACCAACCTGGTCAGCCATCCTTGATCCTGGGTCCAAAAAAAAGGAGAAAACGCCAGAACAAATGAAATTATTTAAACATTGCTGGAAATGAGCAGCAAGTCACTCAGTGTTGGAATGAAAATAGGGAACAACTTGTATTTATATAGCATCTTTTACCGCGATAAAACGTCACAGCTTTGCAAAATAACGTTTCTCGGGAGTATTATTTTTTTTTTAAATTTAGATTAGCCAATTATTTTTTTTTTTAATTAAGGGGCAATTTAGCGTGGCCAATCCACCTACTCCGCACATTTTTGGGTTGTGGGGGCGAAACCCACGCAGACACGGGGAGAATGTGCAAACTCCACACGGACAGTGACCCAGAGCCGGGATCGAACCTGGGACCTCAGCGCCGTGAGGCGGTTATGCTAACCACTAGGCCACCGTGCTGCCCAACTCGGGAGTATTATTAAACAAAATCTGACACCAAAATCTGGGTGGCACGGTAGCACAGTGGTTAGCATTGTTGCTTCCCAGCTCCAGAGTCCCAGATTCAATTCCGGCTTGGGTCACTGTCTGTGCGGAGTCTGCACGTTCTCTCCGTGTCTGCGTAGGTTTCTTCCGGGTGCTCCGGTTTCCTCCCACAGTCCAAAGATGTGCAGGTTAGGTGGATTGGCCATGCTAAATTGCCCTTAGTGTCCAAGAAAAAATAAAGGTTGGTTGAGGTTACTGGGTTACGGGGATAAGGTGGAGGGTGGGCTTAGTTAGGGTGCTCTTTCCAAAGGCCGGTACAGACTCGATGGGCTGAATGGCCTCCTTCTGCACGGTGATTTCTATGTTCTATAAAGCCACACAGGACAACATTAAGGTAGATGATCAAAAGCTTGATCAAAGAGGTATGACCACCTTAAAGGAGAAAAGCAAAGTAGAAATTCAGATTTATACATGGAAGTCCAGAGCTGAGGGCCAGAAAAGGTAAAGCCACAGCTACCAATGGTGCAGCAGTTCAGGGATACTTCAGGGAGGCCAAAATTAGATGAGTGCAAAGATCTCAAAGGGTTGCAGCTGGATGAGATTACAGAGCTAGGGCAGGGCAAGGTAACAAAGATATTTGAAAAACAATGGTGAGAATATTCAAATCAAGGTGTTGCTTAACCGGCAGCCTTTGTAGGTTTGCGAGCAAGGGGGTGAGGGGTGAGCAGATGCAAGACAGGCAATAGGCAATAGAGTTTCAGATGACTTCAAGTTTATGGAAGGTAGAATGTGGGAGGTCTGTCAAAATGTGTTTGAATAGTCAAGACTGGAATTGAAATAGGGAAGAGGTGGGCAATGTTAAAGGGGCTGAAATAATTAATCCCAGTGAGGTCATTGGGAGAACAACTGACAGCACATCGCAGCAGCAATCAAAGAGGCACGCTGGAAGAACGCCGGCCGCCATTTTCCAATGTCCCCACTGTCATGGGAAGGAGGTCCGCAGGCACAAATAATGTGCGATTTTGGCGGGACAATGTCATGAATGTTTCTCATCTAAGAGTCAGGGTATCAAGGTATCTAACCGATTAAATTTCAGGCTGTTGCCAGAGAGAGGGATAGATAGAAAAACAATATAATGGTTTCACATAAATGCATTCATCCAAAATATTAATCATCATTCCTTATTCAACTACTTCAAGCTATGGATTTACAACACTTTTGTTTTTTTCTTTGAAAATTCCTGCTTCACTGGGGATATTTGCTTAGAAAAGTAATTGGAGCCAGAACCATAACTAGCCGTTGGTAATCTATCTCTGATAATGGATCATCCACCGGAAACACTAACTGCTGCTCATTTCACAGGTGCTACCTGGCCTGCTGAGTACTTTCAGCAGTTTTTGTTATTTTCATCAATTATCATAGACTTTATAGTGCAGAAGGAGGCCATTCAGCCCATCGAGTCTGCACTGGCTCTTGGAAAGAGCACCCTACCCAAGGTCAACACCTCCACACTATCCCCATAACCCAGTAACCCCACCCAACACTAAGGGCAATTTTGGACACTAAGGGCAATTTATCATGGCCAATCCACCTAACCTGCACATCTTTGGACTGTGGGAGGAAACCGGAGCACCCAGAGGAAACCCACGCACACACGGGGAGGACGTGCAGACTCCGCACAGACAGTGCCCCAAACCGGAATCGAACCTGGGATCCTGGAGCTGTGAAGCAATTGTGCTATCCACAATGCTACCGTGCTGCCCTGATAATCAATTACTGCATTTATAATTACCGTAAGAAGTCTCACAGCACCAGGTTAAAGTCAAACAGGTTTATTTGGAATCACTAGCTTTTGGAGTGCAGCTCCTTCATCAGGTGAGCCACTCACCTGAAGAAGGAGCTGCTCTCCGATAGCTCCTGATTCCAAATAAACCTGTTGGACTTTAACCTGGCGTTGTAAAACTTCTTACTGTGCCCACCCCAGTCCAACACCGGCATCTCCACAGCATTTATAACTACCATACTTGTGGCCAAAAAGTCAACTCAGCATACAAGATGACCGTATTTATCCCACCCCAAAATCATGATTTTGTATGTACTCAGCATATACGTCAACTCCCTTTCAGCCACAACATGCTGCATTTGCAACAGTAGCGAGTCTCAATTTTTCACCCCACAAATTCATGTTTTACTTACTGGTACTTTATAAATGGATGCAACGGCCATGTTGTGAAGATGCTGGGAGTTTAAGACACTGTAAGATGCTGACTATAGAGTACAGGGTTGACTCTAACAATAGCTATTGGGCATGTGAGTAAGGAGCAATGTAATAATGGTGCCACTCAGAAGAGAATGAGAGCCTGAGAGAGGAGCAGGAGCTCTGTCCTAATGCTCTGTCATCCTGTAGATAGTTAAGCATTTTGAAAAAGGATCTTGTGCCTCCAGCCAGATCTCTGCTAAGACCAAGACACCCAACAATAACAACTGGTGGCAGCAGTGACCAGACCCACAGAACAGCCATGGAAAACGACTGGAAAAAGCCAGAGGAGACACCCACCAGAAGGTGAAGGGCTTTGAGACCTACCCAGTAATTGGACCAAAGAGGGACACCACAAGAACAGCCCAGCAACTAACACAGAGAGTAGCATGGGAAACAAGAACCTCAATCCAAGGTGAGCCTATGTAACTCTCCTAGAAGCATTCCACAACATGGAAGGCCCCTGAAAGGCTGCGCAATGGCAAAACTGGAGAATACATTTCACCCATTATCAAGATGCTTTGGATGTAGCGAGTAAGACTAGCAAGGGCCAGGTTAGTACCATGCTAAACACAATCAGTAACATTGCAGACGTGGTGCTGGCCAGACAGGGGATGAACAGGGAGAAAGCCTCTTATGAGGATGTAATTGGAGCCGTTGACTAATATTTAAGCCCTCGTCCAAGCATCGTCAGAGAGAGCAAAATTGAACCGTCAAAATTAAAGATTAAGTGAAGGAATTGGTTCATTTAGAAATGGTCTCTACTATTTACTGATAATTGAGTGCACGGAACATTAAATATGACATAACAAGAAACAGAATAATTGTCATGTTTTGGGAGAAATTCTGTCATACGTACTACAATAAAGCATTGATTTGAAGTTAAAGCAAAGCAGTACAACTGGTTATGCAGGCCAACGAGCGGAGCCAAAACAGAGTGCTTGTAAGGGACAAGTGGAAAAACCCTGTGGGAAAAGCCAGTCGAGGCTAATCAGGGTATTGGGTGTAGAACTGAAAACACATCGCAGCAGCAATCAGAGAGGCACGCTAGAAGAGCGCCAACCACCATTTTCCAATGTCCTCGCTGTCACGGGAAGAAGGTCCGCAGGCACAAAGAATGTGAGGTTTTGGCGGGACAGTGTCATGAATGTGGCAAAGGTCAGTCATTTTTAAAACAGTAGGGCGGGGTTTTCTGCCCCCCCCCCCCCCCCAAATGGCATGTTGTGCAGTCACGGTAGCATGGTGGTTAGCATCAATGCTTCACAGCTCCAGGGTCCCAGGTTCAATTCCCGGCTGGGTCACTGTCTGTGTGGAGTCTGCACGTCCTCCCCGTGTGTGCGTGGGTTTCCTCCGGGTGCTCCGGTTTCCTCCCACAGTCCAAAGATGTGCGGGTTAGGTGGATTGGCCATGCTAAATTGCCCGTAGTGTAAGGTTAATGGGGGGATTGTTGGGTTACGGGTATACGGGTTACGTGGGTTTAAGTAGGGTGATCATTGCTCGGCACAACATCGAGGGCCGAAGGGCCTGTTCTGTGCTGTACTGTTCTATTCTATTCTATTCTAATTGCTTATTGTCACAAGTAGGCTTCAATGAAGTTACTATTAAAAGGGTACAGCAGTTATTATGGGAGACTTCAATCTGCATATTGATTGGGCTAATCAAACTGGTAGCAATGTAATAGAGGAGGATTTCCTGGAATGTATAAGGGGTGGGTTTTCTTGACCAACTAGAGAGCAGGCCACCCTAGGCTGGGTATTGTGCAATGAGAGGGGATTAATTAGCAACGTTGTGGTGCAAGATCCTTTAGGAAAGAGTGAACATAATATGTTCTTCATTAAGATGGAGAGTGACATAGTTAAGTCTGAGACTAGGGTCCTGAACTTAACTTTGATGGTATGAGGCGTTCATCGGCTAGGATAAGCTGGCAAAGCATACTTAAGTGGTTGATGGTGGATAAGCAATGGCTGACTTTTAAACACATGGATGAGCTTCATTAATTGCACATAACCTGTACGGCGCAAGAGTAAGATGGGGAAGATGGGAAAAGTCTAAGACTTTTACTGTAACAAACAAACTAAAATCCACTTTGACTAAACATCACTTAGTAGGTAGCTAATATACTAAAATACAGAAAAGATATTCCCCATTAAATACTTATCACAACTAAAAACCCCGTATTTATACATACAGTCTCTGATGAAATGTAGACTTGTGTATAAAGCTCCACCCAGCCTTAAGACTAGATCGCTTCTCCCTGCTCTACCAAGACAAATCTTCCAGTGTCCATTTAATGCACAGTCTCTTTGCTCAATCTTGAATACAATTGAATTAATTTCTAGGGATTCCTTAGTCTTTAACTCTTCACAATCCTTGTTTATTCAGATTGGGGTTCCGTCCTCAGTGCTCTCCTTGATGGTTCACCCAAAATCAGTCCTCTTCTTCTAAATGACATAGGAGCAACTGTTTTGGGTGCTCTTCCCCAAATCTCTTCGGCTGTCTGGCTCAGAGTTTGGGAGAAAAACCAGCTGTCTCCTCCTTTGTCCAGATAATAAAATTCGCGCCATACTTTCAATAAGTTTTGATCTGGGTTTCACAGCTCACACAGTTTTATCTCTGGACAGATTTAGCATGTGGTCAGATCGCGTAGGAGGTCGTATTTCATTCTCCAAACTACTTCCCCTTGAATTAAGGACATAGTTTAAAACGTGACCATATTTTAAAGTAGAGTGTTCATAACATGGTCTTGCATGCAGCACTCACATCCTATGAATCAACTTAAAATATTACGGCCATTAATTATAACATGGAGAAGAATCATGTGCCCAGCCCATGGCAAGTTTGGGGATAGGGGCACTTAATTGGGCAAGAGGGTGATTGCCACTTTCCTGCCTCCACCCCCATTAAGTCTGTGGCAGGATGCCCACTTAAGGGCCTCATTATGCCACCTTTGGCATTAAACCAGTGGTGGATAAAGGCTCGCAATGCAGGGAACATGACTGTCAATTTCTGGGCTGTTTTCTTGCAGGCTTCCAGGAGGGTCCCTCATTCAGAACACTCAGGAGGGACTCAGCTTCGGGAAGTAGTGGTGTGTGTGGAGGGGGGCAGTTTAAAACTACCCTCATTACCTCCCCCCTTGCAAACTCCACTCACCTGTTCCTAGGTCCCTCTTCAATCTGAGGCCGCGGAGCTGTGACACCGGCAGCAGCTACCACCTCCCCCGTGCCACTGCTGAGTACAGAAGAGCTGTCAGCCTCCAATTGGCCAGCAACTCTCAGTGGACAGAACATCGGTCCCCAGCATCCTTGATCCCAGGTGGGACGGCCAGCTTGAGTGGAACTCCTTAGATGCAGCATGCCTTCCCGAAAGAGATGGCAATGGGGTTTTTGCCAGCTCTCCAGCCGAGACCCCCATCACTTCCACAATATTCCACCCCTGGATGGTACTGCCTGAAATCAAGTGGGATGTACTGTTTCTCACAGAACTCAACTTTCTGAAGTAAACTCAATTGGAATGATGAAAGGTCTGCTTTCAATTCCCCTTCAATATTGGTTCTCGAGTAGGCTACGTTTTACATAAGGCTGTTCACCATATTGAATAAGTAGCAAATGAAACACATGATTGCAACCATAGATTTTAAAGTTCCTTCCTTTTATTGCTGTTTTTCTCCGATGTGAATTATTTTTTTTTAATCGGATTTAAAGAGGGTCAAAACAAGACTGCAACAGTGATTCACCCAAGGCATTAATTTCCCATCAAAGTAAATCAATTAGGGCTACAGATTTTCAAATTAAAAGTGAGCCTAGAGCCAAACAATTTTGGTCGCTTTAAGCCATTTGCTCCAAATACCAATAATCTGGCACTGTTTGCACATGGATGCATCAGCCATCTGTTAAAAGGTAATTAAAACCTAAAGTAGACTAAACTTAGACCCGACTTGAGGCAACTTAGTACAGGCTATCCATAGTGGTGCAGGAATTCTGCTTCAATTATGACAGGATCTTCTTTTTTATAAATGTTTTTTACTGGGTTTTTGAACAAAGTATATTTACCGTTATGTACACAGGATAAGAAACATGTATATATACATATAGAAGAGAAGGGCATACCCCAATATACCAAAGAAAAGAAAATAGTGAATAATAGCAAAAATACAATAAAAAATAAAATAGAATAACTGGTGGGGTATCGTGCACCAGCTCAACAGCAGCAACTCTGTACAACTGGCAAAATTATTTACAACACATAAGTAGGCGACTATTTGCGCAGTGGGGGGCGGGGGGGAGGAGGAGACTGGGGGGGGGGGGTAAATATACGTTCGGCTGCCCCCCCCCCCCCCTCCCCCCCTCCCAGTCTATCTCTCCCTCTCATGCTTTGGCTACTTTCCCCTGATTCTTGGCTACCTGGCTATTCTTCGGCTTGTTCGCTGGCCACAAACAGGTCCCGGAACAATTGCGTGAATGGCTCCCACGTTCTGTGGAAGCATTGTCTGACCCTCGGATGGCAAATTTGATTTACTCCATTTTGAGAGATATTATGACAGAATCTAAAGAATGAGGTTCAATTCCCTCTGCTCCTAATGATTTCCTCTGCTAACCACTGTGCTATCATGCCACCTAATAATCACTGTAGCTTCACAGCTCCAGGGTCCCAGGTTCAATTCTGGCTTGGGTCACTGTCTGTGCGGAGTCTGCACGTTGTCCCCGTGTCTGCGTGGGTTTCCTCGCACAAGTCCTGAAAGACGTGTTGTTAGGCGATTTGGACATTCTGAACTCTGTGTACATGAACAGGTGCTGGAATGTGGTGACTAAGGGCCTTTCACAGTATCTTCATTGCAGAATTAATGTAAGCGTACTTGTGACAATAAAGATTATTAACGTGTCTCTGAATGCTACCATATCCAATATGCAAAATGTTCACTTACAGACATGGGTGACTAAACAATGATCAGTGTGATATATTTCTAGTTCCATATTTTCCTCCTCCTTCAAGCAGCAGATACACTTCAGGTGCCCAGGCCAATCTGGCAGCCAGGATGTCAGGGTGGCTCTGCTGTGCTGAATTTTACACAACATTGTCCAGCAATAGAGCTGCAGAGGACCAAGAGGCAGACAACACACTGTCTGCAGACGATTCCAAAGTGGAGGAACATTATCAGGAGGAAGGTGATTCAGGCAATGTAGCATCAGCTGTACCACTTGACCCATGTCAGAACCACATGCAATTGACACTCTCCCCACCTTTCCCCAACCATGCCACTAACACAAAGTAATCCTTCAAACAACCAAGCACATCACTTCATCGGTCCACATCAATCCAGGTCTCCCAACTCACCACCAAGGAAGTTAAAAGGCAACTTGCCACTGACCTAACATGGATAAAACAGGAAAGTAGTACAAAGGGCTTTTCACAGGAACTTCATTGCAGTGTTGATGTAAGCCTACTTGTGACAATAAAGATTATTTAAAAAATAATCCAACAAGATTCAAACATGGACAAAAGAGTGGAATGCCAGAGGTGAGGTGAGAGTGACTGCCCTTCGCATCAAGGCAGCATTGACCGAGAATCTAATCAAGGAGCCCTAGCAAAACTGGAGTCAATGAGATCAGGGGGAAAACGCTCTGCTGGCTGGAGTCATACCTGACACACAAGAAGATGGTTATAATGGTTGGAGATCAATCATCTCAGCTCCAGGACATCACTGCAGGAGTTCCTCAGGATAGTGTCCTGGGCCCAACATCTTCAGCTGCTTCATCAATGACCTTCCTTCCATCATAAAGTCAGTAGTGGGGATGTCCGCAGATGCACAAAGTTCAGCACATTTGTGACTCCTCAGATAATGAAACCGTCCAAGTCCAAATGCAGCAAGACCTGGACAATATCCAGGCTTGGGCTGACAAGCGGCAAGTTATATTCGAGCAACACAAGTGCCAGGCGCTGACCATCTCCTACAAGAGAGGATCTAACCATCACCCCTTGGCATACAATGGCATTACCATCGCTGAATCAGCGCTGGTTGGGGCTGGTTTAGCTCACTGAGCTAAATCGCTGGCTTTTAAAGCAGACCAAGCAGGCCAGCAGCACGGTTCGATTCCCATACCAGCCTCCCCGGACAGGCGCCGGAATGTGGCGACTAGGGGCTTTTCACAGAAACTTCATTGAAGCCTACTCGTGACAATAAGCGATTTTCATTTCATTTCCTGGGGGTTACCATTGATCAGAAACTGATCTGGACCAGCCATATAGCAGGTCAGAGGCTAGGAATCCTAAGGCAAGTAACTCACCTCCTGATCCCCCAAAACCTGTCCACCATCAACAAGGCACAAGTCAGGAGTGTAATGGAATACTCTCCACTTGCCTGGATGAATGCAGCTCCAACAACACTCAAGAAGCTCAACACCATCCAGGATAAAGCAGACCACTTGATTGCTACCCCTACCATACCGCCGTTCCTTCATTGTCGCTGGGTACACTGTGGGTGTACTTACACCTCAGGAACTGCAGTGGTTCAAGAAGGCACCACCTTCTGAAGGGCAACTACGGAAGGGTAATGATTGCTGGCCTAACCAGCGATGGCCACATCCTGTAAATTAATTTTAAAAATAAATAAATTATTTATTTATGAATTATTCAAAAAGCACAATAAGACACTTTTGGGCCAGCTCCTCCCACTTAAAAAAAATTAAAAGTCATTTGGGGATGATTGAACAATATGGAAATCAATCATCTCAGCTCCAGGACATCACTGCAGGAGTTCCTCAGGATAGTGTCCTCGGCCCAACATCTTCAGCTGCTTCATCAATGACCTTCCTTCCATCATAAAGTCAGAAGTGGGGATGTTCACATCATTTCCCAGTTTTATTGCAAAAAGAACAAATGGCATCTGGTAGTGTAGAACATCCATTGTGTTATTTCTCATGTAATCCATTTTAGGACACTTGGTAAGCTTCAGTGGTTATATCACAGACATTAATTCTCCAGTGTGGACATTAGCTCATATTAACCACAGCCAGCATCTCCCGGTTGCAGTATTGTAAACACAACACAAAAGATAGATAAACCAGAATGAGAGCATCACTGCCAAATGCAAAATACATGATGAAAATAATGGGCACGTCAATGATTCTGAGTCTCTAATTTAATCTTGTGTGTCAAACAATTGTTTGATAGCACCGCATACAAAGGCTGATCCCACCCAATGAAATCACTGCCTTGTCTTCACTACAAAATGTACAGAGAATAACGGATACGGGAACCACACACAACCACGATATGATCAGCCAATTGAAAATCGTTCCGCATTTTATAGAAATAATAGCAATACAGCAATGTTACAATTTAAACATGTTAAACAACACGGACTCCGCAAACTGTCAACACTCAAACAAAGCCGTAATGAAGAACCATTAAAAAAAATAATTGAAGAGAATATTGGCTGCTGGCTTGAAATGTCAGGATCTCTGCAAGGGAGCTGAACAAAATTCCAATTGGTCCAGGATTCATTTATTATGTCAAGTACGAGGGCTCAGCATGTAGTCTTAATTTTGTGGTGCAAGAGTCTATAGGGCTGACTTAAGTGATAAATGACCAGAGGCAATGTGGCAGCTTGATCCCCGTACAAATCACGAATGCTGATCACATTGAAAGGAGTGTTTACTTCCCCTTCAAGTGCAAACTTTACATCACTAATTTGTAAATTAAATACCTTGAGAAAGGTCGGGTTGTTGCCAATTTAATGGAATACTATCCCACCAGCGTCACCAATAATGTTGCTCTTTAGAGTCGCCAATATGATACTGAGTCTCTTTTTATGATATGATGTTATGTCCCAACAGCATCGCCAATACTGTGGGTGTTTCTATTTCTCTTACTGAACCACAAGGCAGGGTTTTCATGCTATAGGCCCATACATCAGAGCTCGTGCACTGCTATCAACAAGCCATGTTTTCAGCTTTCAGAGCGTACATCTGCTAAATCCAGCAATAAGTGGGAGCACCTTGCCACCTGAAGGTGACAAAGCTCTTCCCCTCTAAACCACATTATTGTACTGGTGCTCGAACATCCAAACTTGAGGGTTTCTCACTCTGTAATCGTGTCTATTGCAGATAAAAGGCTCTCGTCACAAAGTAGGAGTGCAGCGCTATACATCCTCTCACCTGAGCAGTTGCCCGAGACTGATGCTAATTCCAAATTATGATTTCTGGCAGGCAATAGAACCTTTGAGCATGTCCTTGAAGCGCATATTGCTGCTTTAGACAATATAGAGGGAGCAATGGGATAGGAGCGAAGGTGTACTGAACTTGAAGTGTGCTCTTTATTAGCAATGAGGCGATGCCTTGAGAGCTTCATGGTGTCTGAGAATTTTGAAAGCTTTACCAGGGTCAAGCCTGGCCATAAGAGTAGATGGAATACTATGTAGAAAAGTGTGAGGTTACGCACTTTGGTAGGAATTGAGGCATAAACTATGTTCTAAATGGGAAACGGCTTCAGAAATCCGAAGCGCAAAGGGACTTAGGAGTCCTAGTTCAGGATTCTTTTTAGATTAACATGCAGGTTCAATTGGCAGTTAGGAAGGCAAATTCAATGTTAGCATTCATGTTGAGAGGGCTAGAATATAAGAGCAGGGATGTACCATTGAAGCTCTATGACGGTCTGGTCAGACCCCATTTGGAATATTGTTAGCAGATTTGGGTCCTGTATTTAAGGAAGGATGTGCTGGACTTGGAGAGGGTCCAGAAGAGGTTCACAAGAATGATCCCGGAATGAAGGACTTGTCATGTGAGGAGCTGTTGAGGACTCTGGGTCTGTACTCGTTGGAGCTTAGAAGGATATGGGGGAGTTCTCATTGAAGCTGAAGGGCCTAGAAAGAGTGAACGTAGAGAGGATGTTTCCACTAGAAGGAGAATCTAGAACCTGAAGGCACAGCCTCAGACTGTAGAGACTGAGATGAGGAGGAATTTCTTCAGCCAGAGGGTGGTGAATCTGTGGAACTCTTTGCCGCAGACAGCTGTGGAGGCCAAGTCATTGAGTGTCTTTAAGACAGAGATAAGTAGATTAATAAGGAGATAGAACATAGAACAGTACAGCACAGAACAGGCCCTTCGGCCCTCAATGTTGTGCCGAGCCATGATCACCCTACTCAAACCCACGTATCCACCCTATACCCGTAACCCAACAACCCCCCCCTTAACCTTACTTTTATTAGGACACTACGGGCAATTTAGCATGGCCAATCCACCTAACCCGCACATCTTTGGACTGTGGGAGGAAACCGGAGCACCCGGAGGAAACCCACGCACACAGGGGGAGGACGTGCAGACTCCACACAGACAGTGACCCAGCCGGGAATCGAACCTGGGACCCTGGAGCTGTGAAGCATTTATGCTAACCACCATGCTACCCTGCTGCCATGTGGAGATATGTGGAGAAGGCAGGAGAATAGGGATGAGAAATATATCAGCCATGATTGAATGGCAGAGCAGACTCTATGGGCCAAACGGCCTAATTCTGCTCCTATGTCTTATGGTCTTAAACTGGATGCCTTTTATTGTCTGGCAGGCGTGTTCGACATTGTGATGCTCAGATGGTCCACATCCACACTATGGTGAAGATAAATGCAACCGAGGATCTCTAACTCAGAGTTCAGGATGTCAGGGTGAATTGGAAGATGGCACCTCAGATGACTGAATCATCTCTAACTGGATTCACAGCAATGAAACGTCATTAGCTGTCTTGTCTCAAATCAAAATATCTGATTCACCAGCGACATTACACAAAGGTGTTGTTCCACTGATTGAGGAGCAATTGTTCCACTCCTTGAAGAGCCTTGTCAGATTGAAGGCATACAGCCACAAGCCCCCTGAGAATCGTGCAACAGCCTCTGCCTCTTGCATGGCACTGTAGCGGCTGGTATGCTGGAGAGACGCTTGAAGAGGCAGCACCTTCTGACGCCTAATGCCAGGGGATCCTACTCCAGTTAGCACCTCACCTCAGCAAGGACACATGCTCCAGACGTCTCTTCATCTTTCAAAGGATCAGGACAAATTAATTCTCATATTGAAGTGCATGGATGAATTGAGGAGAATAACAACACCAGTGCTCATGATAGAGGGCACTCATCCACCTGTTGGAATCTGGTGAGAATAAGTACCCCACACGCACATGTCTGCCTCATCTGGACCGTTTTATGGCCTCTTCCCCGCAGTCTTGGCGCTCCTCCAACTCAACGATCTCGTTGCCTTCACGGTTCTCCTCACTGGAGACAACAGGCAACTCTTCCATCTCGTCACCAGCCGATTCCTCCCCATTTTGCAATGCCAGATTGTGCATCATGCAGCACTGTAGTTAGCACTGCTGCCTCACAACTCCAGGGACACGGGTTCAATTCCAGCTTCGGATGACTGTCTGTGCGGAGTATGCACGTTCTCCCAGTGTCTGAGTGGGTTTCCTCCGGGTGCTACGGTTTCCTCCCACAGCCCAACGACGTGTAGGTTAGATGGATTGGCCAGGCTAAATTGTCTCTTAGTGTCCAAAAGGTTAGGTGGGGTGACTGGGTTGCGGGGATAGGGTGGAGGAGTAGGCTTTACTAGGGTGCTCTTTCCAAGGGCCGGTGCAGACTCAATGGGCCAAATGGCCTCCTTCTCCACTGTAAATTCTATGATTCTAAGCAATGATGAATCCAGAGACCCTGCTTCCTCAATGGCTGTGGCAGGAAATACGTCCCACCATTGACAGCTGGAGCACACAATCTCGGCCTGATTTTATGACAACATAAAACCGATTTTTTGGCCTCCTCAAGATATTTCCCGCTCTCGCCCACCATGATGCCGGCTACGAGCTAGAGCGGAAAGTCTTGGCCCCAGATTCCACAAATTCTTTTGGAAATAGTTGCAAAGGAAATGTATCTTCAGCATCACATTGTCTGAAGATACTGCAAATATAAGAAGTTATTTAAAAATTATTTTTACTCTGCATATAAGTAGGCACTAGGATCACGATATAATTGCACAAGAACTCATTACAAGGGTTTTATTAGAGGTAGGCGGCAAGAGACTTTCTGTCAAGTGTCACGGGTATCCAGTAAATTTTAATAAAACAAGTCTCTACGGTTTCAGGAAAATGTATCACTTACTCTATTGTGCCTCGTGTTACTCCACAAAATTTAATTGAAGGCTGCACATGGTAAAAATAGTAGACTTTCAGCCACCGAGGAAGGGCAATTTGATCATATTTAATATTCAGTTTTGAACTGCAATTTCTTTTTCATAAAAAAAAGGATAGCTTGCTTGCAATATTCAAGAACAACCTAAAACTTTCTGCACAATATGCAGAATTCCAGATGCAATTTGCACAAGAGAGAGATGATCCAATCTCACCTTGTTCTTCGTCCTTCAGCATAATTTCAAATAGTTAAAAATTCTTGATAATTTTGAAGTGAGGTGTTCCAGCTGAATAAATTTCCTTTCACACAGCACGTGAAAGACAATAAGTGAATGGTTACTGTTTTTGCAAAGCTTGTATGACCAACAGAAATCAAGGCAGGGCGGCACGGTGACGCAGTAGTTAGCACTGCTGCCTCACGGCACCGAGGACCTAGCCGGTTTCGATCCCGGCCCTGGGTAACTGTCCGTGTGGAGTTTGCACATTCTCCCCACATCTGCGTGGGTCTCACCCCCATAGCCTAATAAGATGTGCAGGGTAGGTGAATTGGCCACTCTAAATTGCCCCTGAATTGGGAAACAAATAATTGGGTACTTGAAATTTATTTTTTTAAATCATGTCAGTAAGGGGGGTGGTTTAGCACAGTGGGCTAAACAGCTGGCTTGTAATGCAGAACAAGGGCAGCAGCGCGGGTTCAATTCCTGTTACGGCCTCCCCGAACATACGGCAGAATGTGGGGACTTGGGGCTTTTCACAGTAACTTCATTGTGACCTATTTGTGACTATAAGCGATTATTATTATTGTTATTAACAGGGATCTTTGGCGCAGCTCATTTCAGACTGAACAGCAAGTGCTGATCCTGGAGTTATGCAACAACCACCAAAAAAATACATATATATATACAATATATTGACAGCATGATACTTGGGGGAAATAAACACAAACGAGTAGTGCTCTATCAGTGTGGTTCTGTAATAGAGTGAAAAGCAAAGATCCAGATCTGTCACGGTGGAAAAACAGGAAGACCTGCATTTGCAAAGCGCTTTTCATGACCATCGGACTTCTCAAAGTGCTTTCCAACAATGAAATGCCTTTGAAGTGCAGTCACTCGGTCTCGTAGTGAAGGCAGCAACCAATTTTTACACAGCAAGCACCCACAAACAGCAGCTAATATTCCTGCAGCTTATACCAACTCACCATAGAGATGGATGGAATTGTGGGACAAATGCAGCACACAAAACTAACACCTTATTTCTGACCCAGAGCTCCCTGGCTTCAAGCCACTTAATCCGAATTCGCATAGGGAATGGACAATATGGCCACCAGCTCTATAAGGAAAGGTGAGTGATGACATGAGCTGCAATTGTGACCATCAGTCCCAGATCTCGGAACACATCACATCAACCTACCTACTAAAACGTATTGCGGGAGGCATCTCACAAATCCATCATGCATCTAAAGAGGTCATTGCATGGATAGACAAACTAAAAACATTGCAGAATAAGTTTTTCTTCTGAAACAAAAGTAGCGGCACCATACAATGAAGAGAAGGGATGTTATCCCAGTGTACTGGCCAAATATCCTCCCTCAACTAATGTCACCAGAAAACAGATTACCTGGCCATTTATCTCCTTACTGTTTAAAGGATATTGCAGTGCACAGATTGGCTGCTGTTGTCATCTGTTAATAATAATAATCTTTATTAGTGTCACAAGTAGCCTTACATTAATACTGTAATGAAGTTACTGTGAAAATCCCCTAGTCGCCACACTCTGCCGCCTGTTCGGATACAAGGAGGGAGAATTCCGAATGTCCAATTCACCTAACAAGCGCGTCAGTCGGGACTTGTGGGAGGAAACCAGAGCGCCCGGAGGAAACCCACGCAGACATGGGGAGAACGTGCAGACTCTGCACAGACAGTGACCCAAGCCGGGAATCGAACCTGGGACCCTGGCGCTGTGCAGCAACAGTGATAACCACTGTGCTGCTTCCACAATAATTGATTAGCTGCAAGGTCCTTTGGGATGTCGTGCACATTTGAAGGATCATGCAACTACACTTCAAAATCATCTCATTGGCTGTAAAAAACATTGGTTGGGAGAAGGTTACAATGACATTTCAGCCGCTGTTTTCCCACCCAGGGAAACCTCTTACCTTTTCTTCCAGTTCTTGCTTCAGTAAATGGTACTTCCTCCTGAGCTTTGCGTTTTCTGCCTCACCCTGAATTAGCTCTTCGGTCAGCTTGTGACATTCTGTTTTGACCTTTTCCACCTGGCGTCGCTGTGTTTTAGCCAAATTCTTGTCATCCGCTAGCTCAGCCTAAGGAGCACAAAAAAGCGGCAGAGCAATAATCAACATTTCCAAAGGCACTGACTACATCTCCAGCTTATGAATGGCAGGCTTGTCATAAAGTGACATTAAACAGTGAATACTGTACTGCGCTTTTTACAAAAAGGTAGTTGACGAAAAAATTGAGGACTCAAGAACACGTCAAGTCCAAATTGGCAGCTGCATTTTGTACATCACAACAGTAACTACACATCGAAAGTAATTCAATGGGTGAAAGTAGAGGAGATAGGTGACTTCGAACTGACCAGAGATTTGTGGTGTTGACAAAACAGTTTCCTCGGATGCAAATGGGCGGCACAGTGACACAGTGGTAGCAGCCTCACAGCGCCAGGGAACCAGGGTTCAATTACAGCCTTGGGTCACTGTCTGTGTGGAGTCTACACGTTCTCCCCGTGACTGCGTGGGTTTCCTCCCACAGTCCAAAGATGTGCAGGTTAGGTGGATTGGCCCTTAGTGTCCAGGGATGTACAGGTTAGGTGGGTTACGGGGTTGGGTGGGGGAGAGGGCCCAGGGAGGGAACTCTTTCAGAGGGCGGTGCGGACTCGATAGGCCGAATGGCCTCCTTCTGCACTGCACAGATTCTGTTTAAAGATACAGGGAACACTAAAGGTGGTTTCTGCTGAGTTACAAAATGCCTTGTTAGGAAAAACAAAAAGAGGTGGACAATAATATTAATCTAGAATCAACCAGGCAGCACCCTGTAGCTCAAACGATAATATAAAACTTTAGATTTGGGACATAATCAGGTCACGAGAGGCACTACATGAATATAAGTCTTTCTTGCTTTACTCCCGAGTATCTCTGCAGTAATGCTGTCAAGTCATCAAATTAACACCAGTGGGAATCGGAGAAATATTATTCAACTTGCAATTCACAAAGTGCAAGAGTCTGAATGAAATGAAAATCGCTTATTGTCACAAGTAGGCTTCAAATGAAGTTACTGTGAAAAGCCCCTAGTCGCCACATTCCGGCGTCTGATTCCCGGGTCTTCTGACACCCCGAAAATCGCCACCTCTGGACTCAGTACCACCCTTGTTTTTAACACCCTGGACATGACGTCCGCAAATCCCTGCCAAAATCCCCTAAGCTTTGGACGTGTCCAAAACATGTGGACATGATTCGCCGGTCCTCCTGCACATTTTGCGACCTGTACCCCACCCCAAAGAATCTGCTCATCCGGGCCACTGTCATGTGAGCCCGGTGAACAACCTTAAATTGTATCAGGCTGAGCCTGGCACATGTTGCGGACACGTTGACTCTACTCAACGCGTCTGCCCATAGACCATCCTCTATCTCACCTGCCAGCTTCTCCTCCCACTTGCGCTTCAGCTCCTTGGTCTGCATCTCCTCCGAGCACCTTATAAATGTCCGAGACACTCCCTTCTCCTACCCACCCTCTAGAAACTACCCTGTCCTGAATCCTACTTCGTGGTAGGAGTGGGAAGGTTGACACCTGTTTATGAAGGAAGTCCCGCACCTGCAGATACCTGAATTCATTTCCCCTCGCCAACCCAAACTTTTCCTCCAACACCCTCATACTCGGAAAGCTCCCCTCTATGAACATATCCCCCCATCCTCTCAATCCCTGCTCTCTGCCATAACCGGAACGCCCCGTCCATTCCCCTGCTGGGCAAACCGGTGATTATCACAGATTGGGGCCCAGGCCGATGCTCCCACTGCTCCCACATGCCTCCTTCATTGGCCGCAAACTCTCAGGGCCGCCACTACCACTGGACTGGTGGAGTACCGTGCTGGCGGGAACGGCAGAGGCACAGGTACCAATGCCCCCAAACTGGTGCCCTTACATGAAGCCGCCTCCATACGCTCCCATGCCGACCGCACCCCCACCACTCACTTCCTGATCATGGCTATATTCGCCGCCCAGTAATAGTTGCTAAAATTTAGCAGCGCCAGCCCGCCCTCTCCCCGACTCCACTCAAGCATTACCTTCCTTACTCGCGGGTTCTTGCCCACCCAGACGAAGCCCGTGATCACTCTGTTGACCCGCTTAAAAAAGGACCACGGAATAAAGATGGGGAGACACTGAAATACAAATAGGAATCTCAGGAGGACCATCATCTTCACCATTTCTCCCATCCAGAGACAACGGAAGCGCGTCCCATCTCCAAAAATCGTCCTTCGTTTGGTCAGGCCAGATTCAATTTATGCAGCCGGTCCCATTCCCACGCCACTTGGATGCCTAGGTACCTAAAGCTTCCCTCTACTAACCTAAATTGTATAAGGTGTTAGTGCGGCCACACCTGGAGTACTGTGTTCAGTTTTGGTCTCCTTACCTGAGAAAGGACGTACTGGCGCTGGAGGGTGTGCAGAGGAGATTCACTAGGTTAATCCCAGAGCTGAAGGGATTGGATTATGAGGAGAGGTTGAGTAGACTGGGACTGTACTAATTTAAAATTATGAAGGGAATAGATAGGATAGATGCGGGCAGGTTGTTTCCACTGGCGGGTGACAGCAGAACTAGGGGACATAGCCTCAAAATAAGGGGAAGTAGATTTAGGACTGAGTTTAGGAGGAACTTCTTCACCCAAAGGGTTGTGAATCTATGGAATTCCTTGCCCAGTGAAGCAGTTGAGGCTCCTTCATTACATGTTTTTAAGGTAAAGATAGATAGTTTTTTGAAGAATAAAGGGATTAAGGGTTATGGTGTTCGGGCCGGAAAGTGGAGCTGAGTCCACAAAAGATCAGCCATGATCTAATTGAATGGCGGAGCAGGCTCGAGGGGCCAGATGGCCTACTCCTGCTCCTAGTTCTTATGTTCTTATGTTCTAAATGGCAGCTCTCCCAGTCGCCTCTCCTGTCCCCTCGCCTGAACCACAAACATCTCACTCTTTCCCATATTAAGCTTATATCCCCCTCCCCGGACCAAACCTCTCCAGCCCCTCGAGGCTCTCAGAGCAATTGCCAACGGCTCTATAGCCAGCGCAAACAACAGTGGGGAGAGGGGGCATCCCTGTCTCATCCCCCGGTGCAGTCTAAAATAGTCCAATGTTGTCCTATTCGTCCGTACACTTGCCACAGGAGCCTGATACAGTAACCTGACCCAGTCAATAAAGCCCCGCCCGATTCCGAACTGTCCCAGTATCTCCCACAGATAATCCCATTCTACCTGATCAAAAGCCTTCTCTGCATCCATTGCGATCACTACCTCCACCTCCCTACCTTCCGGGGGCACCTTGATCACATTTAACAGCCTTCTTACATGGCCACCAACTGCCTGCCCTTAACAAACCCCATCTGGTCCTCCCCAATAACGTCCGGAACACAATCCTCGATAACCCTTGCTGTTTCCTATATACATTAACAACTTGGATGTGAATTTAGAAGGTAAATTATGAAGTTTGCAGATTACACAAAAATAGCGAGGAGGATAGTCTTAGGCTACAAAATAGATATTAATCAGCTGATAAATTGGGCAGAGCAATGACAGATCGAATTTAATCCTGATAAGTGTGAGGTGATGTATTTTGGGCTGATGAATAAGGGAAGGATATACACAATGAACGGTAGGTCCCTAGAAAGTATTGAGGAACAAAGAGACATTGCTGTACAAGTCCATAGGTCCATGAAGGTGGCAGCACAGGTATATAGGGTCATAAAGGCAGCATACGGAATGCTTGTTTCATTAGCCGGGGAATAGAAAAAGGAGGAGGGAGGCCTTGGTACAATTTCATAAAACATTGGATAGGCCACAGATAGAATACTGTGTGCAGTTCTGGGCGCCACACCATCGGAAGGAGGTGATTGCACTGGAGGAGTTGCAAAGGAGATTCACCAGGATG
The DNA here is from genome assembly GCF_902713615.1 of Scyliorhinus canicula. NCBI lineage: Eukaryota > Metazoa > Chordata > Chondrichthyes > Carcharhiniformes > Scyliorhinidae > Scyliorhinus > Scyliorhinus canicula. The sequence goes on along the minus strand of NC_052147.1, from coordinate 10,898,129 downwards.
TCGCCTGGTATGGAAAGTCTCAGATATGGGGCGGGATTCTCCCCTACCCGGCGGGGCAGGGGGTCCCGGCATAGCGGAGAGGTACCAACCACTCCGGCATCGGGCCTCCCCAAAGGTGCGGAATTCTCCGCACCTTTGGGGGCCGAGCCCTCACATTGAGGGGCTAGGCCCGCGCCGGAGCGGTTGGCACCACGCCGAATGGCGCCAAAACCGGCACCAGCGGCCTTTGACACCCGCCGCCCGGCGCCGGCCGAAAGGCCTTCGCCAGTTCGCGCATGCGCCAGTGGTGACGTCAGCGGCAGCCGCCGCTGACGTCACCACCGGCGCATGCGCGCTGGGGGATTCTCTTCCGTGTCCACCATGGTGGCGGCCGCGGAAGGGAAAGAGTGGCCCCACGGCACTGGTCCGCCCGCCGATCGGTGGGCCCCGATCGCGGGCCTGGCCACCGTGGGCCACCTCCCGGGGTCCGATCGCCCAGCGCCCACCCCCCCCCCCCCCCCCCCCCCCCCCCGGACCCCGGGGGCCCGCTCGCGCCGTTGATTCCGTCGCCACCAGAGGTGGTTCAAACCTCGGCAGGGGGAGAGGCCTCCCAGCAGCGGGACTTCGGCCCATCGCGGGCCAGAGAATCGCCGCAGGGGCCTCGCCGATCGGTGCGGCGCGTTTCCCGCCCCCGCCAATTCTGCAGAAATTCTCCGCCACCCGGGAATTGGCGGGGGCGGGATTTTCGGCAGCCCCAGGCGATTCTCCGACCCTGCTGGGGGTCGGAGAAGTTCGCCCATGAGGAGAGACTGGATCAGCTGGACTTATTTTCACTAGAGCAGAGGAGGTGGAGGAGGGACCTGATAGAGCAGTAATTTTCAAACTCAGGGTCACAACGCACAGGCAGGTGTCGGGAGGGTCGCCAAGCGATTGGTCGCTGCTTTCCCGATTACAGCAAGAAGTGCCCAATGGCTGCGACCGGCTTTTAAAAATGCAGACCACGAGATCAAGAATGCCAGCCGTCCCACGCAATGTGTGCCTCCTCAGCCAGAAGCAGCAGTGCGTAGGCTCGGAGCCCCGCAGGGCAGACTGCCTCTTCCTGACATCAGCGCGCTGACCCAGGAGCAGATATTTTTGTTAATTGATAGAGCCTTCCTGCCAGAAGTGGCTGCAGAGCTACGTCAGTCACTGATGTCACGTGATCTGGCCGCAAAATCACTGAAGAGAGATTCTGCCATTTTGTTGGCAGCAAGCAAGGATCAAGACTGAAGAATTTAAAATGGACCGTTCCATAATAAGGAAGAGTGGGCCAGAGACACAAATAGGCCAGGATCTCCCAACTAAATCTGCTAGAGATAGCTGCTCAGGAGAATCCACAGCAGGACAAAGCAGTGCTGATGTGACCTCCAGGGTCTCTGGTGAACAGCACATTAAGAAGAAACTGAAAGCAGGAACAAAGCAGTATAGATGATTTCTTGAGGAATGGCTTTATTAATTATGCCAATGCAAGTAAGGATGCAAAGCCCATGTGTGTTTTATGCAGGGAATTACTGGCAAATATTGGGCAGCCGGTAGCACAGTGGTTAGCACAGTTGCTTCACAGCTCCAGAGTCCCAGGCTTGGGTCACTGTCTGTGCAGAGTCTGCACGTTCTCCCCGTGTGTGCATGGGTTTCCTCCGGGTGCTCCGGTTTCCTCCCACAGTCCAAAGATGTGCAGGTTAGGTGGATTGGCCATGATAAATTGCCCTTTGTGTCCAAAAAACATTAGGTGGGATTACTGAGTTACAGGGATATGGGGGGGGGGGGGAAGGCATGGGCTTGGATAGGGTGCTCTTTCCAAGAGCCAGTGCAGACTCGATGAGCTGAATGGTCTCCTCCTGCACTGTAAATTCTATGATTCTATGAAAAGTTTAAAACCCTCAAAACTTCAAAGTAATTTGAAGACTAAGCATCACTTGTAAGAGGACAAACCTCTAAGGATGCAGAGAGAACTTAAATCGTCAGCTGAAGCCCTTAGCAGAAATGTAACATAGAATGTCAAAGCAAGTGAGATTGTGAAGACCAAGCAGGCTCACCTGTCACATTATAGGTAAGAGAAAATGGTGGGTCGCCAAAGCCAGCCGGCGTGGGTCACGAAGGTCAGCCAGATGATAAAAGTGGGTCCCGGGAAAAAAAATTTGAACAACACTGTGATCGAGGTATACAAAATCATGAGAAGCACAGATAGGGTAGATCATTTTTTTCCCCATGGCAGAAGTTTCTAAACCCAGAGGGTATAGGTTTAAGGTGAGGAATAAGTGATTTAGTGGGGACCTGAGGAAACAGTTTTTCACCCAGAAGGTGGTGGAAATATGGAACTCGCTGCCTGAGAGGATGGTGGAGGCAGCTACTCTCGCAACATTTAAGAAGCATCTGAAAGAGCACTTAAATCTGCAAGGCATAGTAGGCTATGGACCCAAATGTTGGTAAATGGGATTACTGTAGATTGGTATTTGATGGTCAGCATAGACATGGAGGGACAAAGGGCCTGTTTATGTGCTGTATGATTCTATGACTGAATGATGTTCATTTTTTTTCCCAACCCCATTTTGGAGCTCAGGGGAAACTCCCTTTGGTGTTCTCTGTGTTACAATTCCAGTTGATGTTATAACTGGACATGAAGATACCAGAATGAAACCCTGGCTCAAAAGACCATAACTTTAAAAAAAATAAAACATGGAGGAACAGAGTCAGAGGACTGCTAATTAGTTTTAGCAACAAGGAAAAAAAAATTATTAGACATGAAAAGTTGGATTATTATACAATACTCCTTTACACCTCCTTAGCTTAACAAATGCACACAGATTTTAAGATCAAATTACAAAGTATATCTTAAGCTACAACGGTCTCAGAACACAATGTTCCTTTAAGTACACAAAATGCTGTCAAATACACTCTGAACCTCAAATGACTGTCTGTGGATTTCTCCTCAGAATCCCTCCAGATGATTGCCATGAGAGAGTTTCCAAATGCCTTTCTCAAAAACAGGCTTTAAAATCCTCTCACAATAATGATGTCCCTTAACGGTTTGTATTCCGAAATCCAGTCCAGGGGCTGGATTCTCCCCTACCCGGCGTGACGGAGGGTGCCGGCGTAGGGGAGTGGCGCCAACCACTCAGGGGTCGCGCCTCCCCAAAGGTGGGGAATTCTCCCCACCTTTGGGGGCCAGCCCCGCGCCGGAGCAGTTTGCACCGGTAGACTGGCGCAAACACCCGGCGCCGTCGGAAGCGGGGCTGGCCGAAAGGCTTTCGGCGGTCGGCGCATGCGCCGGCAGTGACGTCAGCGGCAGCTGGCCGCTGACGTCACTGCCGGCGCATGCGCGATGCGGGGTTCTCCTCCGCGTCCGCCATGGCGGAGGCCGTGGCGGAGCGGAAGGAGAAAGAGTGCCCCCACGGCACTGCCCCGCGGAGTGAGCGGGGGGGCCCCGATCGCGGGCCAGGCCTCCGTGGGGGCACCCCCCCGGGTCTGATCGCCCCCCGCCCCCCCAGGACCCCGGGGGCCCGCTCACGCCGCTGAGCCCGCCGTTTCAGAGGTGGTTTAAACCTCGGCGGCGGGAGAAGGCCTCCCAGCGGCGGGACTTCGGCCCATCCGGGCCGGAGATTTAAGGTAAGTTTTTTAAAAAATGAAATCCCGCCGGCGCCAGCTGTTTTCACAGGCTGCCGGCGGGATTTGCACAACGCCGGTTTATGACCGGCGGGAGAATTACCAAACCTGCGGGAGCGGAAATAACGCCGCTTCCCGCCTATTCTCCGACCCTGCGTGGGGTCGGAGAATTTCGCCCCAGGTTTTCCAAATAACACTTTTAAATAAAGCTACTGCTCCATTTTGAACAGCGAATCCTGTCCAGGATTTTATGCTGACCCCTTTAGGATTTCTTTGTCTTGACTGCTGTGCAAACTGCTCGATTGCTGTAACTCTCGATTCCCAGACTGCATTAAAATGGCATCAGAAGTATAATTTACCTTTGATGATGTCCGGCTTTACATCTGGTTAGTCATAGGGGTATACAGAACAGAAAAGACCCTTCAGCCCATCGTGTCTGCGCCAGTCAAAAACAACCACCCAAGTATTTTAATCCCATTTTCCAGCACTTAGCCCACAGCCTTGTTTGCCTTGGCATCGCAAGTGCACATCTAAATACTTTTTAATGTTAGAAGGATCTCTACTGTACCACCCTCTCAGGCAGGATTCCAGACTCCCACCACCCTCTGGGTGAAAAGGTTTTCCTCACATCCCCTCTAAACCTCCTGCCCCTTACCTTAAATCTATGCCCCCTGGTGATTGATCCCTCCACTAAGGTGAAAAGCTTCTTCCTGTCTACTCTATCTATGCCCTTCATAATTGTATACATCTCAGTCATGTCTCCACACAGTCTCCTCTGCTCAAAGAGAAAAAAAAACATCTATCCAATCTCTCTTCATAACTAAAATACTCCAGCCCAGATAACATCCTGGTAAAGGGCAGCACGGTAGCATTGTGGATAGCATAATTGCTTCACAGCTCCAGGGTCCCAGGTTCGATTCCGGCTTGGGTCACTGTCTGTGCGGAGTCTGCACATCCTCCCCGTGTGTGCGTGGGTTTCCTCCAGGTGCTCCGGTTTCCTCCCACAATCCAAAGATGTGCAGGTTAGGTATATTGGCCATGCTAAATTGTCTTTAATGTCCAACATTGCCCTTAGTGTTGGGTGGGGTTACTGGGTTAAGCGGATAGGGTGGAGGTGTTGGCCTTGGGTAGGGTGCTCTTTCCAAGAGCCAGTGCAGATTCGATGGGCCGAATGGCCTCCTTCTGCACTGTAAATTCTATGATAAATTCTATGAAATCTCCTCTGCACCCTTTCAAGAGCTATCACATGCCTCCTATAATGTGGATTCCAGAACTGCACACAATACTCCAACTGTGGCCTAACCAATGTTTTATGTTGTTCCAGCATAATCCCCTGCTCTTAAACTCTTTGCCTCGGCTAATAAAGGCAAACATACCATATGCCTTCTTAACTACTGTATCTACGTGCCCTGCTACCTTAAGGGACCAGTGTACATGCATACCAAGGTCCCTCTGATCATCAATGCTTCCCAGGGTCCCGTCGTTTATCTTGTATTCCCTTGCCTTTTTTGTCCTGCCCAAGTGCACCACCTCACACCTATCCGGATTGAATTCCATTCCAAAGTTCAGGACAAGAGTAGCTGGGTTACAATCAGGAGAGGGCAAGGAAACAGACAGACAATGCAGGGATCCCCTGTGGCCTCTCCCCTTCAAAACAAGCATACCGCTTTGGATGCTGTTGGGGAGAGGGACCTACATGGGGAAGGCCATAGGGCCAGGTCTCTGGCGCCGAGTCTGGCTCTGTGGCTCAGAAGGGAAGGGGGGGAGAATAGAAAAGTGATAGTGATAGGAGACTCAATGGTTAGGGGAACGGATAGGAGATTCAGTGGTCGCGAACGAGACTCCCGGAAGGTATGTTGCCTGCCGTGTGCCAGGGTCAGTGATGTCTCGGATCAAATCTACAGGATTCTTAAGGTGGAGGGGGAGCAACCAGAAGTCGTGGTTCACATTGGCTAAGAAAAAAGAAAAGGATCTAAAAAGTGATTTTAGGGAGTTAGGTTGGAAGCTAAAGAGCAGGACGAGCAGAGTAGTAATCTCAGGATTGCTACCAGTGCCACGTGCTAGTGAGGCAAGGAACAGAGAGTGAGTGCAGCTGAACACGTGGCTACAGGACTGGTGTAGGAGCGAAGGCTTCAGATATGTAGATCATTGGGTTGCCTTCTAGGGAAGGTGGGACCTGTACATAAGGGAAGGGTTGCACCTAAACAGAAAAGGCACCAGTATCCTGGGTGGGAGGTTTGCTAGAGCTCTTCGGGAGAATTTAAACTAGTTTGGCAGGGGGATGGGAACCAGAGCTTTGGATCAGAGGATAGGGTAGCTGTTGAACGGGCAAAAATAGTATGTAGTGAGTCTGTAAGGAAGGATAGACAGTTGATAGGGCAAAGTTGCACTCAGTGGGATGGTTAAAGTGTGTCTGTTTCAATGCAAGGAGTATCAGGAATAAGGGAGATGAATTTAGAGCATGGATCAGTACTCGGAACTACGATGTTATGGTCATTACGGAGACATGGATTTTACAGGGGCAGGGATGGTTGTTAGATGTTCCGGGGTTTAGCTGTTTTAAGAATAGGGAGGGAGGTTAAAGAGGAGGGGGAATGGCACTGTTAATTAGAGAGTGCATCACAGCTGCAGAAAAGGAGGTAGTCGAGGAGGGTTTGTCTACTGAGTCAGTACAGGTGGAAGTCAGAAACAAGAAAGGAGCAGACACTTTATTGGGAATTTTCTATAGACCCCCCCAATAGCAGCAGAGAGATGGAGGAACAGATTGGACGGCAGATCTTGGAAAGGTGCAGAAGTAACAGAGTTGTTGTCATGGATGACTTCAACTTACCTAATATTGACTGGAACCTCCTTAGTGCAAATGGTTTAGATGGAGAAGATTTTGTCAGGTGTGTCCAGGAAGGATTCCTGACTCAATATGTAGATAGGCCGACTAGTGGGGGAGGCCATATTGGATTTGGTATTTGGCAATGTATCAGGCCAGATGTCAGATGGCTCGGTGGGAGAGCATTTCGGTGACAGTGACCACAATTCCTCGACCTTTACCATATAGTTATGGAGAGGGATAGGAACAGACAGCCTGGGAAAGTATATAATTGGGAGAGGGGAAATTATACTGCTATTAGACAGGAGCTGGGGAGCGTAAATTGGGAACGCATGTTCTCAGGGAAATGCACAACAGTAATGTGGGGATTGTTTAAGGAGCACTTGCTGCGAGTGCTGAATAGTTTTGTCCCACTGACATGAGGAAGGAATGGTAAGGTGAAGGAGTTTTGGATGACAAGAGAAGTGGAGCTTCAAGTCAAGAAGAAGAAGAAGGAAGCTTATGTAAGGTTGAGGAAGCAAGGATCTGACTCGGCTCTAGAGGGTTACAAGGTAGCCGGGAAGGAACTCAAAAATGGACTTAGGAGAGCTAGAAGGGGGCATGAAAAAGCTCTGGCGAGAAGGATTAGGGAAAACCCCAAGTCATTCTATACTTATTTGAGAAATAAGAGGATCAGAGTGAGAGTAGGGCCGATCAGGGATAGTGGAGGAAACATATGCCTCGAGTCTGAGGACGTAGGGGAGGCCCTAAATGTATATTTTGCTTCAGTATTCACTAGAGAGAGGGACCTTGTTGCGCATGAGAACAGCATGAACCAGGTTAATAGGCGCAAACAGGTTGATATTAAAAGGAGGATGGCTGGAAATTTTGAAAAGCATCAGCATAGATAAGTCCCCTGGGACAGACGGGATACACCAAAGGTTACAACGGGAAGCAAGGGAGGAGATTGCTGCGCAGTTGGCGATGATCTTTGCTCCCTCACTCGCCACTGGAGTAGTACCGGATGATTGGTGGTTTACCAGGATGCTACCTGGACTGGAGGGCATGTCTTATGTAGAAAGGTTGAGGGAGCTAGGACTTTTCTCATTGAAGGGAAAAAGGAAGAGAGGTGACTTGATAGAAGTGTACAAGGTGATGAGAGGCATGGATAGAGTCGATAGCCAAGGTGATAAGAGGCATGGATAGAGTGGATAGCCAGGGACTTTTGCCCAGGCTGGAAGTGGCTGTCACGAGGGACATAATTTGAAGGTAATTGGAGGAAGGTATAGGGGAGATGTCAGATGTTGGTTCTTTACACAGGGAGTGGTGGGTAGGTACTGCCAATCGAGGTGGTGGAATCAGAGTCATTAGGGACATTTAAGCGATTCTTGGACAGGCACATGGACAGCAGTAAATTGAAGGGGTGTAGGTTAGGTTGATCTTAGATTAGGATAAGTGGTGGGCACAACATTGTGGGCCAAAGGGCCTGTACTGTGCTGTACTGTTCTATGTTCTAGTAATATTGGCCGGGATTCTCCCCTACCCGGCGGGGCGGGAGGTCCCGGCGTTGTGGAGTGGCGAGAACCACTCCGGCGTCGGGCCTCCCCAAAGGTGCGGAATCTCCATACCTTTAGGGGCTAGGCCCGCGCCGGAGTGGTTTACGCTATGCCGGCCGGCCTGAACAGCCTTTGGCGCCCTGTCAGCCGAGGCCGAAAGGCCTTGGCCGGCGGAAGTCCATGCATGCGCCGGAGCGTCAGCAGCTGCTGACATCATACCGGCGCATGCGCAGGGGAGGGGGTCTCTTCCGTCTCCACCATGGTGGAGACCGTGACAGAGGCGGAAGAAAAAGAGTGACCCAACGGCACAGGCCCGCCCGCCAATCGGCGGACCCCGATCGCGGGCCAGGCCACCGTGGGGGCACCCCCCCCCCCCCAGGGCCAGATCGCCCCACCCCCCCCCCGACCCGACGCCCGCCCGCGCCGCCAATCCCGCCGGCAGCAGACGTGCTTTGATTCCCGCCAGCGGGAAAGGCTAGTCAGCGGCGGGACTTCGGCCCATCGTGGGCCGGAGAATCGTCGCGGGGGGCCCGCCAACCAGCGCGGCGCGATTCCCACCCCCGCCAATTCCCCGGGGGGTCGGAGCATTCCGCCCATTATCTATTGCAACTGCCCATTACAATATCTATCTCATTACAATAACTATCCAATTAAATTGTCAGGCAGAGGTTAGATATTAACCAATAATAATAATTTTGAGTATCAGCCTTGGCTCAGTGTTAACAGTGTTACTTCTGTTTAAGAGGATCGTGGGCTCACATCTTGCTCCAGAGACCAGTACAACGCAAGGGCCGATGCTGCACTGTTGAAAGTGGCCTTTTTTGGATGAAATGTTACACTCCATGCCTTCCCTCTCAGGCGGATTTAAAAGGTCCCATAGCCCCATCTGAAGACAAGCAGGATGTTTTTCCACGGTCCTGGCTAATAGAAAACCCTCAACTGACATGACTAAAACAGTTTATCTGGTCATGTATCTCAGTACTATTCTTAAATCTTAAAATTCTTCAAACTAGTCTTAAATGCGCACAGATTGACAGTTACATTGGCCTCCAATACTGACCGCATTTCTGAACTCAGTGAAACACTCGGTTGTTAATCAGAAAGCTTCTGCTCAACAAGGGTCAAAATGTTCATTTTGGTAGCACGGCTCAAAGTGTTGAATGGTTTACTCTATTCCTATGTTCAAAAATGTTTAATAGGCTGTGAAGCGCTTTGGGATGCCCTGAGGACGCATTATAATTGAGAGATTTGCTTCTTTCTTTCAACATCAAAACCAAATGAGAAATACATTTAATACTTTTAAAACCGTACCTTAATAAGAAAAATCTTTCTCTTGCCAACTACCCTTACCTTTAGCTCACATACGTTATTCTCCAATTTATCCCGTTCTTGTTGAAATTCTTGAAGCACTTCCTGCATATTCTTTTCATGTTTAGTTCTTAATGTTTGCATCTCTGATCTGATACCCGCAAGTTCTTGTTGGTGTGCATCTCGCTCCAGCTTCAATTGGCTGTTAATGGAAGCAAGCTCGTCTTGGACAAAAGCCTGTTTTGCCTGGGCTTCCAAGATGCTCTTTCTAATCTCCTTACTGGATATCTCTTCCGCAGCTAGTTTAGTACTAAGCTCAGATCGAATGGCGCTTAGCTCAGAGATCATTCGCTGCATTTCCAAGAGCTTCTTCTGATCGTTTTCATTCTGCCTGCTCAAGGCCACAAACTCGTCCTCCAGCTGCTGCTTCCCTTCTTTGGTCTGCATGTGCAACATGCACTGCTTGCACAAGTCATCCTCCAGTTTGCTCAAAGACTCCTTCGAATCTCGCAGCTTTCCATCCAGGTCCAGCAGCCCCGACTTCAACTCATTGAGCTCCACATCCTTCCGCCGCATTTCTTCCTCCTGCTGCACCCGTTTGAGTATGACATCGTTGAGTTCCTTACGGAGGTTCTCTATCTGACGCACGGCCACCGTTTGTTGACCCTGGAATGCTTCTTTCTCTTTATTTGCTTGGTTGTATTGCTCCGTCCATTGATCAGTGATCTCCTTCTGCTTTTCCATATCACGCTCCAACTTCTTGCATTTAATTTTCCACTGTCTGATAGACTCCTGAGCTTTTGTTTTCAATTCTTCTTTCTTCTTTTCGCTGTCCTGTCGAAGCACTTCTACTTCTTTCAACTGGGCCCTGCATCTGTCAGTTTCCCTGCTAGACTCCTGCAGCTGACGGGCTAGATCTACAATCTCCAAACCTGCAGATTTACGATTCTGCATGCAGTCATCATAGCGGTTCTGGATTTCCTGGAGTTGGCTCAACATCCTCAATTGCTGCTTCTCTCTCTTCTCTAAGTCTGAACTGAGAGCCTTTAAAAGCAACAAAAGAATATCATCAGTTTATAGTCTATAAACAATGCCCACCCATTCAAGCAATTAGAATTTCATACTGACCAATACTGCTTTTCACTTGTGCATTATCTGCAGGTATTATATCTGCACATATTAATTGCCAGATAACAATGGTGATAACATGTCATTACTTTAGCTCGAAACATTTGCCTTAAAGCCTTTCCAGATATCCTAATTGTTTCTTCTGGCCATGCCTGACATGTTAACTCTAACTGATTAAAGGAAAGAGTTTGGACCCCAAACTTGATTGATGTTGAAGTTTAGTTAATATTTTATTGAATCAATGCCTCATCCTGCACCTTATGTTCTTATGTCCTAAACCATGCAGGTTTGGAAAGTCTTCAGGTCTATGCTTTGTTAGTCAATCCCACCCAAGGCTTTGATTTGATTTGATTTATTAGTGTTGCATGTATTAGTATACAGTGAAAAGTTTGCATGCTGTACAAACAATGCATACTGTAGATAGGGAAGGAAGGAGAGACTGGAGAATATAATGTTAGTTATAGCAAGGTGTAAAGAAAGGATCAACTTAATGCGAGGTAGGTCCATTCAAAAGTCTGATGGCAGTAGGGAACAAGCTGATCTTGAGTCGGTTGTTTTGTGACCTCAAACTTTGGTATCTTTTTCCTGACGAAAGAAGGTGGAAGAGAGTATGTCCGGGGTGCGTGGGGTCCTTAATTATGCTGGCTGACTTTCTGAGGCAGCGGGAATTATAGATAGAGTCAATGGATGGGAAGCTGATTTGCGTGATGGACTGGGCTACATTCACGACCTTTTGTAGTTTCCTGCAGTCTTGGGCAAAGCAGGATCCATGCCAAGCTGTGATACAACCAGAAAGAATGCTTTCTATGGTGTATCTGTAGAAGTTGGCGAGAGTCATAGCTGACATGCTAAATTTCCTTAGTCTTCTGAGAAAGTAGTCGTTGGTGGGCTTTCTTAACTATAGTGTCGGCATGGGGGGACCAGGACAGGCTGTTGGTGATCTGTACATCTAAAAACTTGAAGCTCTCGACCCTTACTATTTCGTTCCCATGTTCTCCACTACGCTTCCTAAAGTCGATGACAATCTCCTTCGTTTTGTTGACATTGAGAGAGATTATTGCCGTCGAACAAGTTCACCAGATTCTCTATCACATTCCTGTACTCTGTCTCGTCATTGTTTGAAATCCGACCCACTACGGTGGTGTCATCAGCAAATTTGAAAATCAAGTTGGAGGGGAATTTGGCCACACAGTCATAGGTGTATAAGGAGTATAGTAGGGGGCTGAGGACAAAGCCTTGTGGGGCACCGGTGTTGAGGATGACCGTGGAGGAGGTGTTGTTGCCTATCTTTACTGATTGTGGCCTGTGGGTTAGAAAGTTCAGGATCCAGTCGCAGAGGGAGGAGCCGAGGCCAAGACCACAAAGTTTGGAGATGAGTTGCGTAGGAATGATGGTGTTGAAGGCTGAGCTGTAGTCGATAATTAGGAGTCTGACATAGGTGTCTGTGTTATCTAAACAGTGATGAACATATTATATTTGGCCTCAACACTCTTGTAAAAGGACAAATTAAAAAGAAAAATTCAGCCAGTTCTTCCGCTTCTAATCTGCACATAATTATTTGGAAGGGACAGGGTTAGGGCCACTGTGATCTCCAAGGAGAAATTCATGTAATCTACCTACTATCTCAGTTGATGCAACTAGAAAAAACAATACACACCATTCCATTTTCAAAAATCATTTTGTATTCCTACCAAGTACTAGGTTGTCAGTGACTCATTGGGCTTTCTGCACCAGGGGTGCACTGCTAAAGCTATCTTCAAAGAGACAAAGAAGTTGGGTGTTTAATCACCATTTGACCATGCTGCATATTTAGTCAATATTATTTTAAAATATATTGACTCGGATTTTGCAGTGGTAAAGATGGCAAAACTCTGGCTCACCATCATTACTCCAAAGCAACTTCCGGAATCCGTGCACAGACTGAATAACACGGAAATTCAGAAGTTATAGTCTACACTAGACATAACACCAGGCTGCAATCATGGAAATCAAAGGAAGTCATAAGAACATCCATTCTAATGCGGTTAATCTCACAGTAATACCCTTGATAAAGTTACACTTTATTGTTTTTTTTTATAAATTTAGATTACCCAATTATTTTTTTCCAATTAAGGGGCAATTTACCGTGGCCAATCCACCTACCCTGCACATTTTTGGGTTGTGGGGGCGAAACCCACGCAGACACGGGAAGAATGTGCAAACTCCACACGGACAGTGACCCAGAGCCGGGATCGAACCTGGGACCTCAGCGCCGTGAGGCGGTTGTGCTAACCACTAGGCCACCGTGCTGCCCCCACTTTATTGTTTTTAACGGCATACTAATTTTATAATTACTACCAAACACCTTCAAATGGTCCTGAAAAGCTAATTCTATAGTTGCAGAATGTCAAATTATAAGAATTTCTACTTATTTTATTATCTCCATTTCAGTTCCATCTCTTTTTTATTTTAAGTGCACAATTCTTTTTTCCCCCCAATTAAGGCACAATTTAGTGTGGACAATCCACCTACCCTGCTACATTCCAGCGCCTGTTCGGGTACACAGAAGGAGAATTCAGAATGTCCAATTCACCTAACAGCACGTCTTTCGGGACTTGTGGGAGGAAACCGGAGCACAGGAGGAAACCTACGCAGACACGAGGAGAACTTGCAGACTTCGCACAGACAGTGACTTGAGCCGGGAATCGAACCTGGGACCTTGGCGCTGTGAAGCAACAGTGCTAGCTACTGTGTTACCGTGCCACCAACGTGACTGATTGCTTAGCCTGCCTGCTATCATCACTACCGCTGAGAGAACCAAGACATCCCCCTTGACCTGGTACCAAATTTAAAATACCATTGGGAAAGGAGAAAACTAAGCCACAGAGATCACTACATTGTTCTGCAGTTTAATTCAAGCTCAGTCACATGCGCCGTTGATTGAAAATCCCTGCCATTAAGTCAAACAATTGTGGCATTAAAACAAACACATTAAACAGAAGGATAGAGAAAAAACATTTTTAAATATATGCATAACGGGTTCAATTTTAAGCATGCCGAAGAGGAAAAAATATATCTGATCAAAGACATGGGAAAAAAAGATCATGATTAAGAATTGAATTTAATTATTTTCAAGTACAAAGACAAAACATGGCTTTCCACCTTAATGCCAGCTTAAATTCCTTATTCCAGGTTGTTGAAAATTACTTTAGCATCTGTATCCTGATACATTTTATGTAAAAGGCAGCAACTCAACATAGGACATCCTGGATGGACTAGGAGGTCATTTCCAGATATGACTTTCCATCCTCCGCTCACATTGCTTTGGCCCTCAGTAGATCACCAAACCCCAGAATATGGCCATTGATTTGATTTCTGTTTCGCCACTTGCAACCATAGCCAGGAATGAGATTTATAACACTAAATTTAACAATGCCATATATGTAGGTCACTCCTACTGAAGTAACAGTCAGTCATTTCATAAGTGATTAGATATTATCTGTTCACGATGATAGCTGCTTAGACCTATTTTCCTACTTGAGGGGGGATATTTCCAGCAGATGCCAAGGAGGTTTGGAGCAGGGCAGAAATTCTGTCTGTCCCTGGATGTACTCCTCATCCTATCCAATTGTATGGGTCAGAGTATTTGTGTACTGTCCATAGGCATCTGCACCATTTGTGGTGAAAAACAGACGCCCACCTCAAGAGGAACTACGGGTAGAGTTCAACGGATCACAAGTAGGCTGCCTTTGGACATATACATATACTTTTTTTAATGTTTTTACTGGCATTTTCAATTTTACAGAGTAAAACTTTTGTGTCCGAATTTACAATTTATACAGCTTCTTATTTACATACATATTTCTTGGTATATCTTCTCCCCCTCCCCCCCCCCCCCCCCCCCCCCCCCCTCCCTGGTATCCCCCTCTTCCGACCTCGGTGTTCTATTACTGAGCTCCTGTTCTTTTTTTTTCTTTCCCCCCCCCCATTCTGTGTTTTGTGTTGCTGGCCTTGTGGGTTCGCGGGGGAGGAGGCCTTACTGCCCCCTCTCATATACATATACAACCATAAACCCTGGTCCATGATCTGTGCTTCTAGCAAACCTTGCAACTGACTGCAGTAAGAAAATAAAAATTGTTTCCACTTTTGAATTTTCTTTCATTCATTTACAGGATGGGGGAGTCGCTGGCTGGGGCAGCATCTATCGTCTGTCCCCAACTGCCCTCCATTTCAGACGGCACTTGAGAGTCAACCACATTGCTGTGGACCTGGAGTCACCTGTAGGCCAGGCCAGTTAAAGATGGAGGTAAATGAAGAAGGACCGAGCAGAATGAGGTCCCATCTCTCACCCACTCCGAATACAGCAGCATACTGAAATATATTGTGCAGATTTGTTGAAAACAGAAAATGCAATGAGAAAAACAAATAAAAGGCACTTCTATTATTATTAAATATTATTAAAAGAAGGTAGTTGGCTACAAAATAACAGTCCCCTTAAACCTTCATTTTGTAGGTGGAAAAATATGCTGAGGACAAACGTTAAATATAAAAATGTATAATAGAATCAAATTAAACAAGCATACACGTGTTTTTTTAAACAACATAATACACACTCCTATGAAATATTAGTTTGATGACAAAGAAGTGTCAAGAACATGTTGAAGGATTAGTGGCCAATTACTTATCTGCGTTCAGCAGACTTGTTCAAACAAAAAACAAAACAAACTGAGAAAATGGATTGCTGGATAATTCTATTGATCTTTCGACACTCAACCTGGTCCTGCATTACTTGGGACTCCGCTGCTTTAAATTATCGCTACGCATGATCTATTCCCTTGGAATGAAAAATTGCTTTCATACAAAATGCACGCTGGATGGAAGCTGTACTACTTAGTCGCATGCCTGCTGCTCCCTCGGATTATGAAAGCTCTATACTGGGTTTGCCAAGCACCTACCATAGTACACTAGTCCATTTAGGAGGGAAAACACTGTTAGGACAGTGTGCAGAAATTTACCCTGCACCTTAGAGATGTGTTGTGTACAACTGCTATACAAAAGCAGGATGTTGCTTATTCAAATGGCATGCAGCCTAATGTAACAGGCAGACAGAGTTAGAAGGGTAAAATGATGAAATCTATTATCACGGGTTCACTTGAAGATTACCTATAAAAAAAACAAGAAATTGTATTCAATGTGGATTCACAAGTGGAAGATTCTGTCTGACCCACATTTTTGAGTAAATTACATCCCAAATGGATAACAGTCAGCTCTATGATTTGTTGTGTCTAGACTCTTAAGTTTTTAACAAAGTTCCATCTTAAAGGTTCCTAATTAAGTTCAAAGTTGGAGGAAGTAGGACATAGCTTGAGATAAGAATAAAATATTGGCTAAAGAATAAGAAACAATGGCACTTGTTTTGAGGCATTGTTAAGAGTGGGTGGGGATGCAAAATACAAATGGGGTGCCCCAGTGATCAGTTTTGATACCATTACCGCTCCTAGTTTACAGCAAAGGCTTTGGCCCTGACACTATCCTATCTGTGGTGTTCAAAAGGTATGGCCTGGAACTAGTTGTGTCCCTAATGAGCTGACCCACAACAGCTACAACACTGGCATCCACCCAACAGTGTCGAAAATTGCTCAGGTATGCCCAGTCTATAAATAGCAGGACAAATCAAAACCAACCAATTACCAGCCTATCGGTCTACTCCCAATCATCAGCCAAGTGATGGAAGGTGCAGTTGACAATGCTATCAAGCTCACTCACCAATAGCCAACTACCTTTGGCTCCTACCAGGATCATTCAGCTCCAGACCTCATTATAGTCTTGGACCAAACTTGGATTAGAGAGCAGAATGGTGAGATAAGACTGACTCCCTTGAAATTAAGGCAACAGCAAGAAGCCCAATTAGAATTTATGTCAATGGGAATCAGGGGAAATAGCCTCTGCTGGTTTAAGTAATAGCTAGTACAAGCGGCCATGGTTGTTGTTGGAGGCCAATGATCTCAGCCAGAGGACATCACTGCTGGAGCTTCTCAGCAGAGTGTCCTAGCCCCAACCATCTTCAGCTGCTTCATCAATGACCTTTCCTACAACACAAGTACAAATGTTCACAGATTACTACGCCTGCATACAGCAAGGCCAGGACAATATTCAGGCATGGCCTGATCAGTGACAAATAATATTCCCATTGCATACGTTCAAGTAGTGACCATCTCCGACTAGAGAAAGTCAAACCACCTCCCTGACATCCATTGTCAAATAGTCCACCAACATTCTAGGTGTCATCATTGACTGGGAACTGGTCTGGACCAACCATTCAATACAGGAGCAGGCCAAAGATTGGGTATTCTGGAGTGAGTTGCTCTTGACCATTGTTTCCTCTAATTATGTTTTTCAAGTGCACAAGTGATTTCTTTAAGTGTGCAGGTCTGGCCTGCCCATGCGCAGTAATTTAAGGGGGCTGATTTGTGCATGGCTGGCGTGGCAACCTTTCATTTGCAACTGCAAAGCTTAAAAGGAATGTCATTACTCCAAAGTCATCAACACAATCCATCATTTACAAGGCACAACCCAAAACGTAGAGCATTCCCCACTTGCCTGTACGAGTGCAGCTCTAACATCACTCAAGAAGGTCAATACCATCTGGAACAAAGTATTCCACATGATTGGCTCATCATTCACCACCTTAAACATTAACTTCCTCCACCACTAGCTCATCTTGTATGAAGAACATACCAGCAACAACTCACTAGCCTTCTTCGACAGCAACTCCCAAAACTCTTGATCTCTGCTAACCAGAAGGTCAAGGGCAGCAGATGCATGGGAAAACCGCCATCTCCAAGTTCCCCTTCAAGTCACACAAAATCTTGAATTGGTAACATATTGCTGTTCCTTCATCAGCGTTGGGTCAAAACCTTGAACTTCCCCCATCTGATAGCACTCTGGAAGCACACTGACCACATGCACTGTAACAGAACATAATGGCACACCACCATCTTCTCAAGGACAATATGGGGTTGGCCTTGCTATTGTGGCCACATCCCATAAATTAATTTTAAAATAATAATGAGTTACACTCAGACAGAGCAAACTGGTCAAATTTGACACTCAGATTAGAAAGGGCAACTGAATTTAGAGGAGGCAGCTCAGATATTACTTAACGAGCCTAAATATGCAATATGAACAGATTACATTTAATGCAGACAAGCATAAATCAATAAAACACATCAGAAAGGTAAAAAAACTCACATGCATTCCATGAATGACATTGAAATGGCGAAGGATATAGCTGAGAGACCTAGAACTTCTAAGACACCACTTTCAACACATCCAACTGATGCACAACAACAATCAATAAAGCTAACAGAAAATTGAATGAAATAACCAAAACAGTGAGATACAAGTTCAAAGAAGTCACAATCGTGCTATAATAATGCTTATGTAGGTGATGGGTGAAGATCAGACAGGGTTCGTGAGAGGGAGGCAGCTGTTTTCAAATGTTAGAAGGGTATTGAACGTGGTTATGGTACCGGCGGAGGGGAAGGAAACAGAGGTGGTTGTGGCATTGGACGCTGAGAATGCGTTTGACCGGATAGAATAGGGGTACTTGATGGCAGTTCTGGAGCGGTTTGGGATTGGACCAAGATTTGTGGACTGGGTAAAGCTACTATATAAGGAGCCGAGGGCGAGTGTCCGCACAAATAATATCAGCTCGAGATACTTTTCACTCCACCGTGGGACTATGCCCCCCCCCCCCCGCTGTTTGCACTCGCGATTGAGCCGTTGGCCATCGCATTAAGAAGTTAGGGGGTATGGAAAGGAATAGTGCGGGGGGAGGGGGAGGAGGACAGAGCACAGGGTGTCCTTATATGCCGATGACTTGCTGTTATACGTGTCGGAACAGGGTATGTCAATAGGGGGAATATTGGAGCTGCTTCGGGTGTTTGGGTCTTTCTCGGGGGTACAAACTAAATCTAGACAAGAGTGAGTATTTTATGGTGTCTCGGCCGGGGGTGGGGCAGGGGTGGGAGGGCTGACATTCTGTAGGGCAGGGACTCACTTTAGACACCTGGGGGTGCAGGTACCCCTTTCTCCAGTCCCCCTGTCGTCAGCACCTCCTCCAGCAGGTGTTGGGGGGCTCCGCAGGTACAACATTTCTAGTTTGGTGGGAAGAGTTAAAGTTGATCTGGCAAGGTGGGGTGGCCTCCCTCTGTCATTGGCGGGTCGGGTACAGGCAGTTAAAATGAACGTGTTGCCGCAATTTCTGCACCGACCCACTTAAGACCTCACTTCCACCCTATCCCCATAACCCAATAACCCCTCCTAACCTTTTTGGTCAATTTATCATGGCCAATCCACCTAACCTGCATGTCTTTGGACTGTGGGAAGAAACCGGAGCACCCAGAGGAAACCCACACAGACACGGGGAGAATGTGCAGACTCCGCACAGACAGTGACCCAGAAGGGAACCGAGCCTGGAACCCTGGCGCTGTGAAGCCACAGTGCTATCTACTTTTGCTACCGTGCTGCTCTCTCCACCTTGTGCCCTTGCGTGGTGGGAGTACCTGTTGGAATTCTTGACACTTGAGAAGGTTAAGTTTGAACTGAGAGGAAGGATGGAGGGGTTCTACAATTCATGGGCATTATTCATTATGCTCTTTCAAGAACTGGATAACATCGAACATTAGTTGGGGGGGTGGTTGGGAGGGTTGGGGGAGGGGGACTGTGTGTGTTAATGGTGACTATGGGTGAATCCTGATTCCTTTTTGTCATTTGTTTATGTGAACATGCGGGCTAATGTTTGGGGCTTGGTGGGAGGATGGCATCATTGTTATTGATATGGAGATTGACATATTTGTTACTGATTATTGTTTATTGTTGGTGGGTGTAAATTTGGGAGAAAATGCGAAAAAGGAAGAGAATTTTTTAAAAATTGAAAATTAATAAAGTTTTGGTCGGAACAGACCTCGAGTTCTGTGTCCGATTCCAGTCATCAAGACACAATAGAGACAGTGAAATTTGGCTGTACGAGGAAGCCCTGTAATACTAATCCATATTGATACAGAGGTCTGACATTTGCCTCACAAGCTAGAATTTTCAGCCTCGAGAAGTGACCTCAGACAGCTGATCTTTGAGGCAAATCAGGTCAGATGGTAAACGGCATCCAAAAGTTAATTCAGGATAAACATATTAAATTGGGAGAGTATAACATGGGGCACAAGTTAACAATAATAAAAGATAAATTTAAGCTTAATATCAGGGAGTTCTTCTATGCTGAGGAAACAACCAACATGGGCATTGGGAACCGTGGAGCAATTTACTAACCAACTGGATCCTAGGTAAGGAGGCTTCAGGGTCATTCTGCATGGATGAATGAAGATGGGCCAAAACACATTCCCCATTCATAATAACACTACTATCACCATATTGCCATTTACTGCATCGTGCTATGTACAAGTAGAGTCTGCATTTGCCCGCATAACAATTAGATTACAAAGTATTTCTTGCACTTCGAGATACTTCTGAAAGACGCTACATCAAGACAAACCTTTTTACAAATCTCATTTTGTAACTTTGGATTTCAGAAGTGTTAGCGGTTTCTTTTTTTTTTAAACGAAAGGAAGTCATAAGAAAAGCCGGGGGTGGTGGTGGGGGGCAGTGTACTGGGATGATGGATAGAAAAATAAATTACAGTAATTATTTAACGCAGGAAACTATTTGCCAACACGTAAAACGAACAGCGAAGCTTCGGAAAAATAAATCTTCAGCTGCTGGAGCCTTCTATATATTGACTGGTGTCAGCACTTTGCAAACACACATTGTAAGGGTGATTAGACCGCTGCTGTCACCATAGTAACCTCCATTTTTCCAGTCACTGAAAACTCCAGGAGGATCATAAAGGCACAGTAGTCCTAGATAACAGCAAATGTTTCATAAATAATTTTATCCTCCTCTTAATATATACTCAAAAATTGTGAGGTTTTTTTTCTCAATGTAAAAAAAACAAATAAATTTCAATTACTTTAAGCTGATGTATGGTGGTTAGTGCCTATTGCCTAGAAAGTAACAGTTTTATGTAAAGCAATTATTTGCTCTCAAAGCATAGGGGACAATCAGAAAGAAAAGTAAAATAGCCAGCTAAATCTTAAATTGGCACGGTAACGAGAAACAGAATTTCATGACCAATTAATTTCACATGTTCTTAACAACCCTACTCCCCACATCATTCATTTTACTGCAAAGCATCAAAATGCTGCCTATACTACAATGAAGAAAATGAGGCCAAACACAATGAAGAAAACCCATTTGCTCACGACCATAAATTTATTTACCTTCCGAGAGGACCTGGTGCTGCTGCTGCTTTTGAGAAAACAAAACAGTCGGGGTATTTTAATCCGACAACATTCATGAAAAATGCCATTTGTCTTCTCAACCACATTACCTGTGACAAATGTATTGAAAAATAAGAAGCAGCAAGTCGTCCACAACAAAATATGGTTATGAATTCAAATACCAACATTTATTGTACAATACATTTTTGTATTTGTGACAATAATGGAAATCATTATTAATGGAGACAAAGTACTGTTGTGAAGTTATCAATAGTATTCAACAATTTTGAAATTGTTAAAGGTGATATCCTTTTGGCACCTTATAAAAACTGTGCCCTATAAACGTCATGTTAACAAGCTCAGATACATAGCAGATTGACTTCTTGCCCAATGAAACTCTAAGGATTATTCTGGCCAGTGTTATGGGCCAGGGTTTAGAGAGCACCAAAGTAGTTCATGGAGATCACCTGACCCACGACTTTTAATAGATTGTGGTTATGGGGAGTACAAGCGCCTACTTTACAGGTGTGCTGCAACAGAGATCTAAAGTACTTTTATAACAAAACCATGTTTATTTATGAATCCAGTTAACACTTTATAAATCCACGATAAACATCTTAACAATTATCAACACCAATAATCCCAGATACAATATTCTATAAGTAACTTTTCATAACTTTCCTAACATCCAGAAGACCAAAAGGTCCTTTTTACAGAAAGACAGCAGGTTTAAATTCTCTACAGAAACGGGTATTACTTTGAAATACTCAAATGATCTGGAGACAGTCTTTAGATTGCAGAGAGAGATCAATGCACCTTCTTGCTGTGACTGCAGTGTCTTCAACTCCAAAACAAAACTAAAACACACACACCAGCCTTTTTGCTCAAAGCGAAAGTAAAAGCAGAGTCACAGCTCAGCTCCACCAACACACTGACATCACTGCAGCTATTTGATAAACACCCATTTCTTAAAGGTACATCCACTACAGCTATTTGATAAACATTCATTTCTTAAAGGTACATGACACAAGGTGAAGCTGGGATTTTCTGTTTTAAGTGCTGGAAAAAGAATGTACCCAGTTAACCCACAAGGGTTGCACTGACAAGTGAGCTACATCAGTCAATCGTACATGTGGGAAAATTCCATGCATCGGAATGCTCTAGGTGCACCAGGAGTCCATCAAATTTAAACTCGAAAGAACGATGTAGCGTTATTTTAATAAGGACTATTTCATACAGTTTATTCCACTGTCGTTCAGTTATCTTAAAAATACTTGCACTAAGCTTCCAAATATCAAACACAGTTCCTAAAATAGTATTTAGTAATTACAAAGTTGTAGTTCTGGTTGATGATTGATTGGGAGCTTCAGCGTTTTTGAACAGCGCTGGATAGAACACACCCAGTTTAACAAAGCACAGTGTAAAGCTTCTTCCGTACTGCTCCATATGCTTTAAATCCAACCTCTGAGAAACATCAATGTTGCATTTTTAATTTCCTTAACAGCAATCCCGAGGCCTTCAGTAAGACTGGCGAGTGTAATTCTATTTGTAAATTCTAGATGGTTCTGTACTAGATGCATCAACAAGAAATAAGTTAAAACTCTCCTAAATTCATTTCACTCAGTCCTTGAAGCCTTCAGACAAGATTTTCTAATCTGAATCTAACAGGCTGATTTGAATCCTAGAAGTATTGATCCATTAAGTCCACAAAGAAGAATGAATCCCTCAGGGATGGGGGGTCCAGGAGGACCCACTGAGCGGTCTCATTGAGATAGGGTCCTAGATACTTGCTCCAGTGGAAGTAAACAATTGTTTGTCACTCTTGGAAAAGCATGGAGCTCTCCCAATGTTCTCCCCGAAACCAACATCACCTTTAAAAAATCAGCTAGTCATTCATTCCAAAGGAATTCATGGGATCTTTTTGTGGCCGCAGTTGAAAACCTGACCTGCACTGCATTGCGTAGCAGTTAATTGCAGAGATGTCAAAGGGATGTGATAAGCTGCTACATAAATACACTCCTTTTGTCTCTTTAATCAGCACCTGTGCAGTAACATTTCAACACACACATTTTTGGACAATTTTATTTTAAACTGGTTAATTTTTGAAAGTTGTTCTGATACACATCATACTGGAGGGAATTCCAGTTATTTGCAACAATTTTGCGGCCGCGTTGCCCCTGGTGCAAATCCAGCCATATCGGAAAAATTCCAGAAGAAGCGTGAAGCAGAATTTGCACCAGGCGAAAAACAGCAGATGTAATGGGTGTAAACGGTTGGGCAGCGCAGTAGCACAGTTGCTTCACAGCTCCAGGGTCCCAGGTTCGATTGCCGGCTTGGGTCACTGTCTGTGTGGAGTTTGCACGTTCTCCCCTGGTCTGCGTGGGTTTCCTCCGGGTGCTCCGGTTTCCTCCCACAGTCCAAAGATGAGCAGGTTCGGTGGAATGGCCATGCTAAATTGCCCTTTACGTCCAAAAGGGTGGGGTTGGTTGGATTATGGGGATAGGGGGTGGGATTCTTCGATCCTCCGCGCCAAAATCGCGATTAGTGCCGGGGCGGAGGATGGGCGTCAAACCTGAGATCGGGGCCGACGCCGCTCCCGCAATTCTCCAGTTCCCGGAGTATCGCCGCTAATCGCACGCGCGGTCAACGCGGCGCCGGTTGGGGGCCATTAAAAGAGGTTCCCACGGCGATTGACCAAGTGCATCTGGTCGAAATCCCGACGGCGTGGTTCCACCCGTTGTGAACTCGAGGTGGCGGCTGCGGACTCAGTCCGTGGCCGCCCTGGTGGGGTGCGGGGGGGATCATTCACGAGGGGGGCCTCCAGGATGGCCAGGCTACCGATCGGGGGCCACTGATCCGCGGACACATTCGATCTGGGGGGGCCTATGTTTTCAGTGCCGGTCCACCGTGTAGGTCGGCCATGTCGCGCGGGGCGGCAGCCACCGTGCACATGTGTGGACCCCTGAGCGGAAGTTCAGGGCCCCGTATCGGTAGCCGGAGCTGCTAGGACTACTCCGGATCCTGCTAGCCCCTGTAAATTGGGGAATCACCCTGGACTTTCTCCAAGCAAGTCCAGAGTGGTACGCGCGTGTTTCGTTGCGGGCGTGGTGGGGACATAGCCCCATTATTGGAGAAACCCACCCAGGGTGTGGGCTTGGGTGGGGTGCTTTCTGGGAGCCGGTGCAGGCTCTACGGGCTGGGTGGCCTCCTTCTGCACTGTAAAATCTATGATCTATGAGCCTGATTATCATTCATTTAAATATATTTGAATACTCAGAATCAGCTTAATCTTCTGGGAACGAGTGTGTTCCCAACTGCCGGCGGGAATCACCAGTGATCCCCACAAATGGAGACCAGGTATGGTGACCACGCCATAGGGGTGGGAGGCCATTGGAGCTGCCGAGTGGTCAGGGAAATGGTAGACTGGTGCCAGGGGATGGGGCAGTGACCAATTGGGCAGGCCTCGATGCCACGATCTATGTTCGGGGGTTCATGCCAGTGATCAATGTTCGGCGCGGGCTGGAGGGATGGGTCTTTAATTTCACTTTGCGTTCAGGGCGCCCCGATCTCTGTGAAACCGGGTTTGCCAGCGTGTTTAGTCTCTGCCCTTCAAAAAAATAATGGCAAAGTGTGGGAAGATCTCATCGGGAAACCTGCCCAACACATTGCTTTTCTGACTGAATCTGACACTTTCCAATTTTTTGTGAAAGTTCCGTCCATTGTACTCTTTTGGAAAAGTATTGACAAGTGAACTGCACTCCTGAACACATCTAACAAATCTGCCATGTAATTTTATACAAGTCAGCCCTTTGCACCTGAACACTCAAACTTATAGCCTTTCTATAATTATATTGATTTGATAAATAAGGCACATTCAACAGAAAATTCATAGCATTCCTTGACTTTGGGATATCAAAAATATCATGATAGAAATAAATGCTTTTGGCGGGCAGGCCTAATGAGCCCTGCTTTATTAAAGCATTTTTTGGTATTTCTTTCAGAACTTCTATTTATCCATCGTGAAACAGCCTAGGTACAACATGTGCTGGAGGAGACCCTCTCCCACCCCTTTTCCCCCAGGTTATGGGGGTGAATTTGTGCATTCTTAACTGTAGTGCTGTATTTCAAGGAAGGAAATACATTTGTAGTTGCTACAAATAGACATTATTCGCCTATGTCTAGTGCTATGTTCCTCCCAGCTCTGTTGCTCATGTAGCCAATCCCTCTTAATCAGGTCTCCAGTGTCAAAATGGCACTAAGCAGCATCATCAGCAATCTTTCCTGTAAGTTTGACCAGATGTTTTATTCCTCCTCGAATGCTTGGCAGCCTTCAATACAGTCGACTACAGCGCCCCCCTCTAACATCACTCCTCCATTAGTCTTGTTCTATGCCACTGCGCTCTCATCGGTTCCACTCTTCTGAATGCATGCTCACACAGTGTGGTACAGCAACACCTTCCGTAGCTCCTTTTCATGTCAAAGCATCTCCAAATGCTCACACCATTACCTTTACAAGTGCAGTGAATTACACAAGTAGAAGCAGGCGTTCTGCTCCAGCAATTTCCTGTAAACAACCACGTTCCTTTCTGCAGAAGCCGTTCAATTCTGCTGAAAAGCTGAGGAGCTGCTGAAATGACAGACCATCTGCAGAAAGTGAGCAGAGCTTTCAAAAGGATTTCAAGGACTACAAAAGGTCACAAGAATGGAGTGGAAAATATACTGCATTTCTGTGTGATACAGTTGGCCAATTACCGAGAAAGGGTCAGTGATCATCAGCTTCCAGTGTTTGAAAAACAATCAAGGCATGGGGAAGGAAGACATTTGAAGAAAAGATTTCTAGAGTAACTGAAATGGGAAGTATCAAACTCAGCAAGACAATTTTAATCATATAACCTTATTCAAAAATATATAGCATTAAACAAGCTCTTTCCTATGTGTAGAGAAATATTCAACATTGCCATCAGCAACAGGAGAAAATAAAGTTAGCCTTTAGTCCTCCACAGATGTACTGTGATTCATCTGCAGACATAGATCTGCTCAAACACTCCCTGCATGCTTTGATGGCCCTGTCCCAGTTACTCTAACTCATCCCAGCTATTCTCGCTAGTAAGGCCACTGTCTTCACATCCTCAAGTCTAAGGTAAGCAGACTTGAATATATTCAGCACACATGTGGCTTCATCGTCCAATACTCGGTCTGGGGCTGCATCACAATAAGCACTAATCTTTCCTTTGAAAAGCACCACCGCCAACCACTTCTTAGAGAAAAATAACTATTCTATCTCTAATATTCTTTCCTTTACAATTTGTAACAAAGATATACAGGTTAGGTGGACTGGCCACAATCAATGTTTGGGGTTGCAGAAATAGGGAGGAGGAATCTACGTTTTATCTTTGTTTTAGATAGAGGCCTGTTCCTGTGCTGTAATTTTTCTTTGTTGTTCTTGTTCTTTGAATGGGCGTGGGTAGAGTGCTCCTTCAGGGGGTCGAATGGCCTCCTTCTGCACTGTAGAAATTCTATGAATTCTGTAAACATAGGCCTTGAACAAGGTATTTCATCCCAAATACATGTCCATCTTTCCCACAACTCCATTTGAATCTCTTCAAACAGGTTTTTTGCCATCACTCAATAGGTTACAAATAACACCCGTCCCTTCTCGCCCTCTCTTGATGTCCCTAAAATGCATAATAATAATCTTTATTATTGTCACAAGTAGGCTTACAATAACACCTCGCTACTGTGAATATCGTCACACTCCAGCGCATATATTGAGGGAGAATTCGGAATGTCCACCTAACAAGCACATCCTTTGGGACTTGTGGGAGGAAACCGGAGCACCTGGAGGAAACCTACGCAAACACAGGGAGAACGTGCAGACTCCACAGAGACACCAAACCGGGATTCGAACCCAGGTCCCTGGTGCTGTGAAGCAGCAGTGCTGACCACTGTACTATCATGCCACCTGTGGAGATTGTGCGCTGATTCTAGGGAACAGTAGGATATGGAAAATAATCCAAAATAAGACATCAAACGACACATTCATTCTTTAGCTCCCATGTGAATATCCTTAGCCCACCATGTACCCAATTCAATTTGATTTGATATTGGGGATGGAATATGGTATTCTATCACAGAGAAGATACACAATTAAATATTTTTATTCAGTTTCCAATATCTTGCCTTTTCAATTTCCACGCTATACAATGATGTGAGGAATCAAAGGGAAAGATTCTGTAGGTGAAATACACTAAAGTAATTGACAAAGAATTGAAAAAAACCAAGTTAATCAACCAAGGCAGTTGGGGGTAGGTTGCACTTTCAGATTTGCCTGACACAGACCACCAGTTTGATCTAATATTTGACCGAAACGTTCAAACACAAAATACACCCATAAACAAATCTCGAGCTTCAACTGTGTCTTCAATCTGTCACTAAATATTAGCTAAATAGAATAAATTGTAATGGTAGCATAAAAAGATCCAATCTGTGCAAAAATGTTGAACAGCTGGCAACTATTAATAGGCTGAAGTTCAATTTTCACCTTTTAAATGTATCCACAAAATTGTGCTATTTCATACACTCCCTGATACTGCAGCAAAAATATGAATTGTAAATTGTTCCAACACTGCTCACAAAGCCAAATATCTTTTTCATAAGATGACCATCATTCCCTCTTTTGGGAAAATAATACTCAATGGAGTAGTAGAAGCAGGGTCAATAGTGCATTTCAAATAGGAATTAGATATACATTAGGTTTGCAGGATTATGCAGCTAACTGGATGGTGATTTCTCTTTCAAAGAACCAGCACAGGCTTGATGGGCCAAATAGCCCCTTCCTTCCATGCAATAAGATTCTGTGATTCACTTTAGGTCTCGCAATGTTACGTTACTCACTACACGTGTAATTGATCCTCCAAGTAGAAACAGAATCCTCAGTACAAAAGAAAAGCATACGCAGAAATGTAAAAAAAAAAGTTATAACACAGCTTCAAGCAAAAGCGAAACACTGCAGAAGCTGGAAATCGGAAATAAAAACAGGAAATTCTGGAAATACTCAGGTCTCGCACCACTTGGAGGGAGAAACAGAGTAAATGGCCGCAATCTAATGGCCGCGCTAGCTGCAGGTGCGAAACCCGTAAAGGCCGCTAAATCCCGCGAGAGGTCCAAAAGCGGGATTGCGCCGGCGAGACCTCAGTTTGAGATCTTCCCTGCTCTCGGCCATGGCGGCCACACCTTATCCTCCCACCCAGTCAGCGGGACATCAGGCCACCGCGAATCACTCCTGATTTTCAAAAGTGAAAACCAGCTGTGATGACAATGCCGAGGGCACAGAGGTAAGTATAGCCCCCTGGGTGGTGTGGAACATGGCAGAGCAGAGGAGCGGGCCCTCTGGGGAGCATCATGGGGGGAGGCGGTTCCCCTTTATGTGTGATGGGGATGATGGAAAGGAAGAGCCCCGATGCATTCCGGGGGGGGGGGGGGGGGGGGGGGGGGGTCTGGTAGGCATGAAGAGCTCCAATACCTGCGAGGTGTGGGGGGCGAGGGGGGGCGGGAGTGATGTTACCTTTGCGGTGGGTGGGTCCTGATTCTTGGGGGTTGGTGGGTCCTGATTACCTGGGGGAGGGGAGGAGGTGTTTTATTTAAGTCGTACATCAGGGTGCCCCAATCTCGGGATTCCTGGCCCTGCAGGCGTCATTACACCCACTCCACCAGCTGAGAATGAACCTTGCTTCATCTTTGAAATTGCACGATGTTGTGTCTTGTCTTCACACCTGAGATTTTTTGGGACGATTCTGTCCAACGTTTCAGGTCAATGACCTTCCATCAAAACAATTCTAATGCAAGGTAAAGCATTGTAAAATCTCTCATCACATTCTCAATCACTTCAGGATTCATATCCTCTCTGATATTCTAACCTAGGTCCAATATTTAATAAAGATTAGTTGCTAATACTTATTAAATACTTCCTCCATTGCTGATCATCTGCAAATTGATTGTCCACTCTCCCCAGTGGCCTAGCTCACATTTGTAATAATAATAATCTTTATTGTCACAAGTAGGCTTACATTAACACTGGAATGAATTACTGGGAAAAGACCCTAGTCGCCACACTCCGGCGCCTGTTCGGGGACACAGGGGAATTCAGATTGTCCAAATTACCCAACAGCACATATTTTGTGACTTGTGGGAGGAAACTGGAGCACCCGGAGGAAACCCACGCAGACACTGGGAGAACGTGCAGACTCCGTACAGACAGTGACCCAAGCCTGGAATCAAAGCCGGGACCCTGGCGCTGTGAAGCAGCAGTGCTAACCACTGTGCTACCTTGCCATCCTCATGGGAGCCTCATCCTTTCTGCAATCTGGATATGTAGTCTCATCCTGGAACAAAGCCTCACACTTCTTCCCTCTTTACACTGGCCAAATATATATTGCTGAGGTCAGTTTGCTCAACCAGCAGAACAAGTGTAAAATTGTTGGTCCTTATGGCCAAAGGAAGAAAATTACACAGAAGCCAACCACCTCAAAGATGATTCTGAAAAATCGTGATTGGATAATTGATTCTGCCCATGATTGTGGAAAAAAATATTAAATCTATGCCAAGATGCTCAGGTTGACCACAC
Organism: Scyliorhinus canicula; assembly: GCF_902713615.1. Lineage (NCBI taxonomy): Eukaryota > Metazoa > Chordata > Chondrichthyes > Carcharhiniformes > Scyliorhinidae > Scyliorhinus > Scyliorhinus canicula. The sequence continues at coordinate 10,868,777 of NC_052147.1, read as the reverse complement.
TTGGCTTCCATTTTGTCATGGCAGACTATTTTGTATCTATATTAGAATATTAATTGCTGTACAAATTCTACCTGCTACATTTACCTTCCATTATCCAGTGGTATCAAATATCACTCGTTCCCTTTCCTATCCCAATATTCTATGAATTTCAAAGATATGATTAATATATATATTTCCAGCAAAATACAATGCTCCATCAACACAATTAGTCTTACAATTGGCAGTCTGTTCTGTTTATTGTTACGGAACGATTGCTGGAGTCTGGACAGAGTGGGAGAAAAGAAGAGCTACTTCGGATTACAGAGCCAAAGCATACTGGCACTCACCAAGGGCATTTCAGCAATGGGTTACTTTAATAGTGTATGTAAATTCAGCTCAGACACACTGCCTGACTCAGTAATTCATTCAAGTCAGGTTTCGTAATGAGGCCATCAGCATTCAATGTTTAGAGAAATATTCAACCGCAAAAACCGCAATTTTAAAAAATGAAGTGTTAAAATAAATTAGAACTCTATATAATTGTCACTATGTTATGGCATTGTAACTAGGTATATATAGCATGTTTGTATTAATATGCGATAGAAAATGGGACACAAGCCCGTGGCACTTTAATGTTGTTCTGACTCTTTGTGCAGTTTCATAATTCATCACAAATTGGTCTTGCTACTAGAGAGGAACCAGAACGTCATCCCAGCGTTACACAGTTCAAAATTCTTCCTCAGAACAAATCAAATCTTGGAAGGTCAAAAATACAATTTTTGAGCGTTGAAAGTTTTCTCAGTGCAAATAGAAATAACCTGAAACCCCCCCTGATACTCCAGCAAGATCCGAGGAACATCAAGTCATCGCTCAGAAAGCACCAGTCCCATTAAGCTTCCATCTGGTGAATGCCCTACCTCCATCCAACCTATCAACTCACATTAATGGGGTATCTCTATGGCAAAAAGACCTTAGTTTTCCGGGTATTTACTGAAAGGCCCATTTTCTCATATGCTTCAGAGGAGTCAACAACAAAGACCTAAGAGCTCAGTTTCTGAGTGCACACACAAGCTAGCTTCATCTGTATACTGAAGTTCAATGACTGAGGTTGCAGTGGCTTTGATTTTTTTTAAAAATATGTTTATGAAGGTTATTTGTAAATTTTTATAAAAATAACAGACATGGTATAATAAACATTTCCTCCCCCATCTCAATCTTCACACACCAAAACCATACAACAACATCCCCCCCCTCCTTGGGAATACTGCATCTGCTGACATTTTAATTTTCCCCGAGAAAGTCGTCGAACGGCTGCCGGTGAACCCGAACATTGACCCTCTTACGGCAAACTTTATTTTCTCGAGACTGAGAAACCCAACAATGTCACTAACCCAGGCCCCTACACGCAGGGGCTTAGAGTCCCTCCACATTAACAAGATCCGCCTCCGGGCAACAGGGAGGCAAAGGCCAAGACGTCGGCCTCTTTCGCCCCCTGAACTCCTGGCTCTTCCGACACTCCAAAGATCGCTACCTCCGGACTCGGCACCACCCATGTTTTTATCACCGTGGACATTGTTTTAGCAAAACCCGGCCAAAACCCTCTAAGCTTCGGGCATGCCCAAAACATGTGGACATGATTTGCTGGGCTTCCCGCCCACCTCGCGCACCTATCTTCGACCCCGTAAAACCTGCTCATCCCAGCCACTGTCATGTGTGCCCGGTGGACTACCTTAAATTGCATCAGGCTAAGCCTGGCACATGATGAGGAGGTATTAACCCTGCTTAGGGCATCCGCCCATAGACCCGCCTCTATCTCTCCTCCTAGCTCATCCTCCCACTTGCCCTGAAGCTCCTCCACCAGTTTCCTCTGCCTCCGGAAGCTCCTGGTAAATATCTGAAACCTTCTCTTCTCCCACCCAGGTACTGGAAACTACTCTATCCTGTATCCCCCATGGCGGCAGCAGCGGAAGTGCCAGCACCTGTTTTCTCAGGATGTCTCGCTCCTGCAAATACCTAAACCGGTTCCCTGCTGGCAATTCAAATTCATCCTCCAAGGCTTTTAAGCTGGGAAAGTTCCCATCTATAAAAAGATCCCCCATCCTTCTAATTCCTGCCCTTTGCCAACTCCAGAACCCACCATCTAGCCGACCCGGTACAAACCAATGATTATTATAAATCACGGTCCAAACCGATGCTCCCTCCACTCTCTTATATCTCCTCCATTGCTCCCAGATTCTCAGAGCCGCCACCACCACCAGACTTGTGGGGTATCGGGCCGGCGAGAACGGAAGAGGTGCCGTTATCAGTGCTCCCAAACTGGTGTCTTTACATGACGCTGCCTCCATCCGCTCCCATGCTGACCCCTCCCCCACTGCCCACTTCCTAATCATGGCTATATTAGCTGCCTAGTAGTAATTGCAAAGTTCGGCAGCGCCAACCCACCCTCCCCATGACTGCGCTCCAGCAACACTTTCTTCACTCGCGGGGTTTTATTCGCCCACACAAAGCCCAAAATAATCTTATTCACCCGCTTGAAAAAAGCCTTTGGGATGAAGATGGGGAGGCACTGAAAGACAAACAGAAATCCGGGATTAGACCGTCATTTTCACGGTCTGTACCCTCCCCGCCAGTGATAGCGGGAGCATGTCCCATCTCTTAAAGTCCACTTCCATTTGTTCTACCAACCGGGATAGGTTTAACTTGTGCAGTGCCTCCCATTCCCGGGCCACCTGGATTTCCAAATGTTGAAAGCCCTTCCCTACCATGGCCAATGACTCTATGGCCAGAGCAAACAGTAACAGGGAGAGGGGGCACCCTTGCCTTGTCCCTCCGAGTAGTTTAAAGTTCCCCGACCTCAGCCGGATCGTACGCACATTCGCTACGGGTGCCTGAAAGAAAAAAGAAAATCGCTTATTGTCACGAGTAGGCTTCAATGAATTTACTGTGAAAAGCCCCTAGTCGCCACATTCCGGCGCCTGTCCGGGGAGGCTGGTCCGGGAATCGAACCGTGCTGCTGGCCTGCTTGGTCTGCTTTAAAAGCCAGCAATTTAGCTCAGTGAGCTAAACCAGCCCCTAACCAGAGCAACCGCACCTAGTCAGTAAAGCCCTCACCAAACCTAAACCTTTCTAGCACTTCCCACAGGTAAATCCACTCCACCCGATCAAAAGCCTTCTCCGCATCCATCGCTACCACCACTTGCACCTCCTCTCCTTCTGAGGGCATCATAATAACATTTAAAAGCCTTCAAACATTGGCCTTGAGTTGCCTGCCCTTTACAAATCCCGTCTGGTCTTCCCCTATCAACCCCGGGACACAGTCCTCTATTCTTGTGGCCAGTATCTTAGCCTGCAGTTTGGCGTCTACATTCAGTAAAGAAATCGGCATGTCTGACCCGCATTGCTTCTGATCCTTCGCCCGTTTCAGGATCAATGAAATCGAGGCCTGCGACATTGTTGGGGGGAGGACTCCCTTCTCTCTTGCTTCATTAAACGTCCTCACCAGCAGTGGGCTCAATATCTCTGAAAACTTCTTATAGAATTCCACTGGGTAGCCATTGGGCCCCGGGGTCTTGACCGACTGCATGCCCTCCAGTCCATTGATTATTTCCACAATCTCAATTGGGACTCCCAGCCCTTCCACCAGACCCTCATCTAGCCTCGGGAACCTCAACATATCTAAATACTGCCTCATCCCCTCCACCCCAGCCAGGGGTTCCGACTCATATAATTTACTATAGAAGTCCTCGTTCACCCCCGCTGGGTCCAAGACAGTATTCCCACCTCTACATTTTACTTTACCTATCTCCCTGGCCGCCTCCCTTTTCCTGAGCTGGTGCGCCAACATTCTGCTTGCCTTTTCCCTGTACTCATAAATCGTCCCCCTTGCCTTCTTCAACTGTTCCACTGCTTTCCCTGTGGTCAACAGCCCAAACTCCGCCTGTAACCTCTGCCCCTCCCTCAGTAATTCCCCGTCCGGGGCCTCCGAGTATCTCCTGTTCACCTGGAGTATTTCCTCCACTAATCTATCCCTCTCAGCCCGCTCCACCTTTTCTCTGTGAACCCGTATCAAGATTAATTCCCTCTGACTACTGCCTCCGTCGCTGCGGAGACCTCCCCCATATCATTTGTTTCTAGCTAGTTCTGGATGGACTAGTTAACCTGCCCACAGATCGCTTCGTTCGCTAGCAACCCCACATCCAGTCTCCACAGCGGGCGTTGCCCTCTCTCCACACTAACCCGTAGATCCACCCAATGTGGGGCATGATCCGACACTGCAATTGTCGAGTACTCAGTATCCACCACCTTCGGTATTAGCGCCCTGCTCAGAACAAAAAAGTTGATGCGAGAGTATGCCTTGTGGACATGTGAGAAAAAGGAAAACTCCTTCGCCATTGGCTGTGCAAACCTCCATGGGTCTACTCCCCCCATCTGTTCCATAAATCCCTTCAATTCCTTTGCTGCAGCCAGCCTCCTCCCTGTCCTGGATTTTGACCAGTCCAATTCCGGATCAGTGACTGTGTTAAAGTCGCCTCCCATGATCAGGTTATGTGACTCTAAGTCTGGGATCTTACCTGAAACCCGCCTCATAAATTCCATATTGTCCCAATTCAGAGCCTATATATTCACGAGTACCACCGCACCCCTCCAACTTCCCACTCACCATTATGTACCTACCCCCCTTGTCTAACACGATTCTCCCTGCCTCGAATGCCACTCGTTTGCTGATCAGGATCGCTACTCCCCTGGGTTTTGAGTCCAGCCCTGAGTGGAATAGTTGGCTGACCCACCCCTTTCTCATTCTCGTCTGGTCTGTAACCTTTAGGTGTGTCGCTTGTAGCATTACCACGTCTGCCTTCAGCCCCCCCAAATGCACAAACACGCAAGCCCTCTTTATTGGCCCATTCAGCCCTCTGACGTTCCATGTAATCAGCTTCACCCCCTCTCCCTCCCCCCCAGCAACAACACCAGAAACCCAACCCCCCAAGTCAAGCTCCAGCTTAACACCTGCTCACCCCCCACTGCGCTTCTGAGAGTCAGCTGACCCATGCTGACTTGATAGCACCCGCCACTGGCACCAAGCAGTCTGTCTCCCCATTGTTCTCTCCCCTCTCCCCCCACATGTACAAACATTTTAAAAGCATCACATTCCCCAGTAAACAGACATCAGAAAAAACTGTGAAGAAAAAGCCACTTTAGAAAAATAATCACCTTTAGCCATCCAAACAGCCCTTTATTACACATAGCACTACTTATATTTATAAATCAAGCACAACAAATCGCCACTACAGTACTTCTCCAAGGCTTCAGTGTCTTTTAATTCGCCTCCAGCTTCTTTTCTTTAATAAAAGTCCATACTTCATCTGGTGTTTCAAAGTAGAAGTCCCGTTCCTCATGTATGACCCACAGACGGGCTGCTTACAGCATCCCAAACTTCACCCCCTTCTTAAAGAGGGTCATTTTTGCCCGATTAAACCCAACTCACCTTTTGACCAGATCCACGCCCAGGTCCTGATAAATGCGCAGCTCACAGTTCTCCCATTTGCTGCTCCGTTCCTTCTTGGCTCACCGCAGAACGTGTTCCTTGTTCAGGAAACGGTGAAAGCGTACCACCATGGCCCTCGGCGAATCGTTCGCTCGGGCTTCTTCGCGAGGCCTCTGTGCGCTCTATCCACTTCCAGTGGCCGAGGGAACGCCTCAGCCCCTATCAATTTCTCAAGCATGTCCGTCACATAAGTCCTCGCATCTGATCCCTCACGGCCTTCAGGGAGGCCGACAATCTAAGATTTTGTCTCCTGGACTTGTTCTCCAGGTTCTCCAGCTACTCCTGCATTCTTTTCTGGCGGTCGTTCATCATCTCAATCTTGGTCTCCAGCACGGTTATGTACTCCTTGTGCTGGGACACCTTTTTCTCCACCTCCTAAATCGCTCTCCTGTGGGTCTCTAGATTCTGCACAACTTGATCAATCGAAGCCTTAAATCGGGATCAACGTATCCTTCTTCAGCTTCGCTGAGCAATCTTCGAAAAACTTCACCAACTGATCCGTCGACCACTGTGCCATATCCCTACAGCCCTGCTTCTGTTCACGTCTTCCTTATAGGACTTTGTCTTCATACACAGCCACTTCTGGTCCAATTCTCCATACACTGGAGGGGCATTTCTCCTTACTGCCTCACTCTTCACCGATTTATCCCATAAAATCCAGGAAAACAACGGGGGGAAAAGGTCCAAAAGACCGTCACAGGCGGGAGCTATCAAATTATAGGCGCTGGTTTAGCACAGACCTAAATAGCTGGCTTTTAAAGCAGACCAAGGCAGGCCAGCAGCACGGTTCAATTCCCGTACCAGCCTCCCCGAACAGGCGCCGGAATGTGGTGACTCGGGGCTTTTCACAGTAACGTCATTTGAAGCCTTCTTGTGACAATAAGCGATTTTCATTTCATTTCATTTTCATTTCATGTGTGACCTACTCCTCCATGGCCGTCATTGGAAGTTCTCGCAGTGGCTTTGGTTTTAGACCGAAGGTGATGCAAGTTAAACAATTTCTGCTTTGTAGATTATTCCTGCACCTGGGTGAAATTTGCTGGAAGCAAAGTACAGTATTGCAGTGAGGAAAATGAAGAGGAGAATCGGTGCACTGACACAACCTTGTTTCACCCTTGTTTTTACTGATAAGGATTGTAATGGTTCCATTGGTGAGGGTCACAACATTCATATCATGCGGAATAGGTGGAGGATAGTCACATTTTTGAGGGCAGCCAAATTTGAGGAGAGTACTCCATAAGCCTTTGCAGCAGATGGAATCAATAGCTTTTATCAGGTTAAAAAAGATCATGTACAGCATTGTGGTATTACGTTGGTGCTGTTTTTTGCATTTTTCTTGAATTTGCCAGTCAAAGATATTCTCTGTGGTGCCTCTCAATGGGTGAAAATTGGACTGCGATTCTAGAAGTTCCTCAGACACTGGGAGATAGTGATTGAGAAGGTTGCAATGATCTTCCCTTTGGCAAAGAGCAGGAAGATTCCTCTGTAGTCACTGCAATTGGACTTGTCCCCCTTGAATATAGACGCGATCACAGCATCCATGAAATCTCGCAGCAAGCTACCTTCTTCCCCAATGAGGGATATGAGGTTGTTCAGCTGTGCCAGGAGTGCATTTACACCATACCTCAGAATTTCAGCAGGAACTCCATCTGCTCAAAGGGCTTTGTTACTTTTCAGCTGTTGAATGGCTTTTTTAAACTTTTCCGAAATTAATGCCAAAACCAAGCAGTACAGGATATTGAGGGGTGAAGTTGAGAGCATTCAAATTGAAGAGTTTTAGTTGAGGAATTCTTCAAAATGTTCTCTCCGGCAAGCACTAACTACTTCCCTGTCCTTTGATAAGCTCCCCTCCATGCCTGGCTCTCAGTGAGCTGAGCCTTTGAGTTCTTGGGCCGTAGATCATTTCAACAGCGCTGAAGAAACCAGATATGCTGTTGGTGTCCACAAATTTTGGGATTTCCTGCACTCTTCTCAACCTGCCATATTGTTCTTTGTATAGAGGGTTCTATGCTGTACAGTCATCCATTACACTTCTGCTTCTATCTTGAGTCATGATGCAGGTTCTTGTCAATTAAAGTGCATGACCAATTAGGTCCTGTATTGCTTGCTTGTTTTCATCAAACCAGTCACAATGTTTCCTGGTAGAGACCAAGAACTTTCTCCCAGGTGCTTGTTATGGTGGTCAAGAAAAATATGCAGCCACTGCATTACTCCTTCGGTTGGCATTCTCCTGCAAGCCATGTCTCACCTAGGGCAGCAATGATGATTTTGAGGCAGAAGGAGGCCATTTGGCCCATCGTGTCCACACCAGAAAGACCAACCCACCTAAGCCCACACCTCCACCCTATCCCCAGAACTCAGTAACCCCACCTAACCTTTTTGAACACCGTGGGCAATTTAACATGATCAATCCACCTAACCTGCACATCTTTGGACCGTGGGAGGAAACCGGAGCACCCAGAGGAAACCCACACATACACGGGGAGACCGTGCAGACTACGCACAGTGACCGAAGCCAGGAATCGAACCTGGCACCCTGGAGCTGTGAAGCAACTGTGCTAACCACTGTGCTACCATGCTGCATTTTATTTTAGAACCAACAGCTGAAGATGTTCAAAGAAAGATTAAATAAAAAATGCCTTTAGCACCCTTACAATGTTTCTTCAATGTTGCTGGAAGCACTGGCCAGATGATTAATCTTTCATTTTCGGAGAGTTCGGGATAACAATGAAGTTTTGGCAAGCCTATTTCAAACCTCAGCTCTCCCCAACTCCCATTACCTCTCTCCACATTCATGCAATCTTCTGGTTAAAAAAAATAACTGGATACTTTAATACAACAAAAAGAATTGCTGCCAATGAAGAATAATTCAGTCCGAATACAATGGTATGTGCCAGTCTCTCCCTCCTCCTCTCTCTAGCGATCACAGTTTAATTTATTGTCTGCTCTCTGCTGTCCCAAATGATAAAAATATTACCAAGTTAAATTGCCAAAAACATACGGTAGCTATGCTACAAAGTACTGTAGTTATTCAGTGACTAATACTGTACATTTAGATAAAATGTCCCCAAGTGCCTTATAACTCAGTGACTTCCTACTAATTGTAATAATGAATTCTACATTGGTTTACATTTTCTTTCATATATTATGCATGCTCAGCAATACATTCCTAGTTCAGCAACACGACTGGTAGCAGGGAGAAAACTTATATAACAATTTGAGCACTGTTTACACATCATTAACAAAGCTTTTAATGCACCATTTTACAAAGGTTAAATGAGTGGCGCTGAGTACAAGTGGTGGTGAACTATGCATTTGACTAAAAATTAATCTATCAAATTCATGCATTTTGGTTCAATTATTTTTAAATGTGAGGTGAAAAATGTAACTGCTAGGGGCAAATGTAAAACACTTCAGTTTAAGCACCAAACTCTTGATAGTAGAGAGTAAAAAGCATTTCAATTTGTGAAATGTGGATTAGGCCCACCCTCACAGCAGATTGTATGCACTCCTTTTAGTATTAGGCATAATATAAGTGCCAATTTCCGAGTACCTATTTATGGGTTATAGAACATAGAACATAGAACGCTACAGCGCAGTACGGGCACTGCCTGCCGGTTCCCTCTCCCTCCCCTGACGGTAACCCATCTACCTTCTTCTTTTACCTGAGGTGTGACTACCTCCCTATAACTCCTCTCAATAACCTCCTCCGCCTCCCGAATGATCCGAAGTTCATCCAGCTCCAGCTCCAGGTCCCAAACGCGGCTCTCGAGGAGCTGGAGTTGGGTGCACTTCCCGCAGATGTAGTCAGAAGGGACACTAGAGGTGACCCTTTCCTCCCACATTCTGCAGGAGGAACATTCAACTGCCCTAGCGTCCATTCCCACTGAACTAACTTCCCAACTACTGAAAAATAAAAATAAAAAACTTGTTAGTTTAGCAATCCAACGGACAGAACTTTTTTTTTTGGTTAGAGGAGGAGGATGGGTGGGAGACACTACGTAAGTAGTGTTTCGGGTAAAGCTGTCACTCGAGAACAGCCGCTTCACAAACCACCTTCAACTTACGCTGACCGCACTGCACGTATGCAACTCTCCCCGGAACAGCCAATCAGAAGCTCTGCTCTGCTGCCCTCTGCTGGATGCTTGCCTTCCATCGAACTCCTCGGGTCATGAAGTGAAGAAATGATTTTAGTTAAAGCCTTAATGATCTGAAGGTCAGAGTGATGCTGTTATTTAACACATAATTCGCGGGGTTCGAGATTTTAGCTTTCAATTCACTCAGGCCATTGTCACAAAACTCATCTCTGGTAGGCTCCTAACGCTCCATCTTTTGGCTTGGGACAGTAAACTGAGACCCCTCATCCCTCAGATATAATAATCTTTCTTAGCACAAGTAGACTTACATTCTCACTGCAATGAAGTTACTACGAAAAGCCCCTAGTCACCACACTCCGGCACCTGTTAGGGTACACAGAGGGAGAATTCAGAATGTCCAAATTACCTAACAGCAGGTCTTTCGGGACTTGTGGGAGGAAACCGGAGCACCCGGAGGATACCCATGCAGGCCCAGGGAGAACATGCAGACTCCGCACAGAGAGTGACCCAAGCCGGGAATCGAACCTGTGAAGCGACGGTGCTAACCACTGTGCTACCAGCATTCGGTTTGAAGCCGAAACCCGAGACTGAACCAGCGACTTTTAGATCTTTAGTCTAACGCTCTCCCAATTGAGCTACTTGAGCTGATGGTGAAGGTGGAAGTAACAATCTTAAGGCACTACAGGGAAGAAGGGCAGGAGGGCTAACCCCAGAGTTAAGGGCAATATTTGTTCCTCAATCAACAACACCAACAAGGAATTGTCATCATATTGCTGCAGTTTATAGGGACTTGATGAGTGAAAATGGACGGCAGTGACTATGCTTTAACAGTATTTTTTTTGGCTTCAATACTTGAGTACATCTTGAGGCATGAAAGGCACTCTTCCATGTTTAATGTTTCTATATAAATGCAAGGTTTTTTTTTCTTTAAGTTCAAATATTCTCACACGGCCCAATGTGCCCTCAGCACAAGTAGGTTCTACAGTTTGGCACCAATGGGTGAATCTTGTTCTGAAGCCATGAGAAAAGGTGGCGCTGAAGATGCAGAAAATTCACATCATAAAGACGTTTCTCCTCATTTCCCTAATGGATTTATTGGTAAACTTTTGCATTTACGGTCTCCTAATATTAGATGCTTCCAAAGGTAGACATTCTCTCCACTTCTCTACTCGGTGTATCCCATTCATAGTTTTAAAGGCCTCTGTCAGATCACCTCCAAGTCTTACTTCTTCTGAAGAAAAATGCCTCACACAATTCAACCTTTTCTAATAGCTGTAATCTCTGAGTTCTGGCATCATCATTATAAAAGCTTTTTTAACATTACGTCCCTTTTATAGCATGGAGGCCAGGGGCGCGATTCTCCCAACGGGATACTGAGTGCCGACGCCGGAGTGTTTCACTCCGGCGTCGGAGGCCGCTCCTCGCCCCCTGTTCCCCCCCCCCCCCCCCCCCCCCCCCCCCCCCCCGGGGAGGGGGGCTAGGAGCGGCGGCGCGTGAATCCCGAGCGCCCGGCCTTGACGCTTGCGCCAAAGCGGTGCACCGGGAATGACGCAGCCGGCGGCGCCGAAGTGACATCAGCCGCGCATGCGCAGGTTGGCCGGCTCCATGTCGTTTAGTTGTGTCGTTTAGATTTATCGTTGTGTCGTTTAGATTTGAAACATTCAGACGCTGCCAGACCTGCTGAATGTATCCAGCATTTTCGGTTTTTATTTCAGATTTACAGCATCTGCATTATTTTGCTTTTCGCTTGTGCTACATTCAATGACATGTTCACCTGTACGTTTTGCTCTTCTACCTATTCAGTTTCATATTTACTCTGGTGCATACCTCGTTTTTACTTTTTCCACAAAAGTGTCTCATCTCGCATTTATATTAAAGATTATTTGCCACTTAGATCACCAGTCTCAGGCTGCAGGTTTACTGACTTGTTTTTACTGAGATGTTTCCGTTCATGGCACTCCATATTATCAATGACTGAACCAAATTCTATCCAGTATCCTAACCTCTTATCCCACTATTTCAGTATTACTCAGATATAAGCATAAGGAGTGTTTCTCACACCTGATTACATCTGATCTGGTTCACATAAGGCACTCAAAGTAGAAATGCTTTGAGCTCAGTGGAATTACTGATCTGGGGAGGAAAATTACAATTACTCAAAGTGCATGCGGTTTTCTTTTCACGTGCTATATTGCCTAAACATTTCAAAAGTTTGGAGGCGGGAGTGGAGGGGATAATTTAATCAGGTGGGAGGGTGCCGGGTGGAGACCCCACAGTTTACCCACCGAGCTCCAATTTTGTGCGGACGGGAAGGCACGTGGATCACCTTGCTGCCCTACTGCTAATTTCGGCCTTTAAGTGGGAAATTAATGCCCACTTTATGCGGGTGGGGAAGTTGCCATGCAAAAAAAGCTGAAAAGCAAACCCCTGCTGCCTCCCAGGCAGGAGGTGACTTCCCCCACCCTGCGACCCCATCCTGCCCTCACTCACCAGTGATCTGCATCCCTCAATAACGTCAAGTGCCTAGTGAGTGTATTAAGGGCAGCTACCACCACTCCACCACTGGCGTTGCCAGCAATAAAGACCTGTCAAGTGCTGATGGACCGGCACCTCTTGCAAGTGATTCCACCCCTCACAGGGGTCCTCGATCCTGGGGAAGACCCGCTGCTGGCCATTTAAGGCACCAAATACAGCAGGCTCTTTCCAAATGAGGTGTCACAGGCTCTCGCCGGTAGGCAAGACCCAATGACTAGTATTACCGAGAATGTTAATTTCTGCCTCCACAATGCAATGTTTGGCGTGCATAGTACCAGAATGTAATAAACGTAATTATTCCTACATTACAACAGTGACTACACTTCAAAAATATTTCATTAACTGCAAAGTGCTTTGAGACAGCCGCTGATCATGAAAGGCACTATATAAATGCAAGTCTTTCTTTGTTTCTTTTTGGTGCTATAATCAGAAAACCTATTGACTACGGATCTGTAAGAATTAGATGCACCCGCATGGATGCATTACCGATACATGTTGCAGAATATAAGTTAAAAACCTTTTCCTTGCTAGATTCCGAATAACGTCAGTGTCAGGTTCACAGCAGGCTAACATTTTGATATTTTTTCTTTCTTGAAATATTCACAAAGTCTGGAGACACAAATAATAACCTGCAGCAGCGGAGATCGATAACCTCATGTCTAGGTTGTACCATAAATGTAATAACATGATACTATGCTTGAGAAAAGTGTTCAGTATGGTCAAGTGGCAAATTAAGTTCTTTCCCAGGTCTTATTAACACTTGGTCTAATGGGTACACAGAAAAGTTAAAATGTTTTTCCACCAGATGGTTCGAAAATACATTACGTATCAGTGGCCTAAGCTGGGACATTTGGCAAAGTTTAGCAAAGTTAACTCAACAAACAGATTTCACCTATTCTTTTTATTTGAAAGGAAGAGTCGCGACATGTCATTGAGGAGTGACAAGGATCACCCCTCAGGACAATGCGCTGACAATTGCATTGCCACATTGTAACTTCCAATCATCTCTAGAGGTGCATAGGCGGCTCCAGCAACAATAGTAGAAAGTAACACTCATCTCACATTGCACCTGAAAGCATCTGGGAACAGGACTGAGCATGAATGCGAGAGAAGAGAGAGCAAGCAGAAGCGAGTGAAAATGTGTGTGCAATAAGAGAACAAAGGACAAAATAACATCCATTCTGGTCCAAAGTTATCATCTAAAAATGGCACTGAATAATTAGGTTCAGCTTTGCAAAAAACCTAAATTCCCAGAATGATTGTCTTCTCGTTGTGCTTTTCCTATAATTCAGTTGGCAAACTGTGCCACAAAGCAGAACAGAAGCAGTATACTTTTCATACTTCCATATTAATTTCATATTTAACAACTATCCAAGCACTAAAGAGGAATTCATACCAACTGATTAAAATTCTGAAATGCATTTCTAACAACACAAAGACTTACAAACTATCTCCCCATCACTCATATTCAGCCTAACGGAGATACCTCTATCTGTGCGGAAAGTTGAGATTTCTCCTTCTCCTTTCTCTCAAGCGACCGTTTAAGCGCTTCCATCTCGGAAAGGGCAGCGTTATGGCTTAGCTGCGCACGGAGCTCCAAAATCTGTTTCTCCAGCAATTGCTTCTCATGGTCAGACCTGCCAGCCGCTGCAACACAAGAAAGTTGATCATAGTAAGGGGGGAAAGCAATGACGGAACAGGGGAGACCTAATAGACGCTGATTGTCCAGCTGCCTATTCAGCAATGGAAATCCAAACTGGTTGAATGTACATCGCTTTTAAGTTCTATTTTGGGCATTTTTGGATCTACCTATACTTTAAAACAGAATTTGAAAACTAGAGGAATTGAGTGATGCAACTTAGGAGACCCTCTCAAAATGCCATTGGAACATCTCAATACGGTCAGATCCCCAGACCCTTACCCAGCGCTCCCGGATTCCAAAGTTGTGAACAACCCAGGTTACAAAAAAATCTTTAACCAATCATGAAGAATGTCATGGGAGATCTGTGCATAATACATAAACAACACAATGATGATGATTTTAGGAAAGGAGTTTTTCAGGATCTGACATCATGGAGTAATAATAAGCAAAACTAACAATATCATACAATTGGTGAATAGTACACAACACAGAAGGGAGCTACTCAGCCCGCCATGCCTGTACTGGCTCTTTCAACGGCCAATCTAACTAATCCCAGTGTCATGCCCAGTACAGAATTTTCTGGAACTGCCTTTGCCGTTGTAAAATTTGACATTAAATGGCTGCCAAGGGTCAGGTGACTTTCGGGGCAATGTGAGAATAAATAATCTTCTTTATTTAAACCCACAAAAGCTTGCTGATGGTCATTTTGTTTTTATTCGTTCATGGGGTGCAGGCAACGCAGGCTGTGCCAGCATTTATTGCCCATCCCTAATTGCCCTTGAGAGGGCAGTTAAGAGTCAATCACATTGCTGTGGGTCTGGAGTCACATGTAGGCCAGTCCAGGTAAGGACAACAGATTTCCTTCCCTAAAGGACATTAAATAAATAAATAATCTTTTTATTGTCACAAATAGGCTTACATTAGCACTGCAATGAAGTCACTGTGAAAAGCCCCTAGTCGCCACATTCTGGGGCTTGTTCAGGTACACAGAGGGAGAATTCACAATTCACAGCTGGTACAGGAATTGAACCTGCGCTACTGGCCTTGTCCTGCACCACAAACCAGCTGTCTAGCCCACTGAGCTTAACCAGCCCTCCAATGAACTAGATGGGTTTTTATGACAAACGACAATGGTTTCATGGTCATCATTAGGCTTTTAATTCCAGATTTGTTTTATTGAATTCAAATCTTATCATCTGCAGTGGCGGGATTCGAACCCGGGTCCACAGAGCATTACCCTGGGTTTCTAGTTTACTAGTCCATTGACAATAGCATTACGGCATCCCCTCCCCATGGGCCCAATGGGCTCAGGGCTGAGAGTCATACACACACCTGCTCGTTTTCAAAATATAAACTGATTGCGAACAGTAAGGGGGGGAAACTTGAGTTTCATTTCTCCCTCGTTCTTTCTGGCAACACTGGTCTCCTAGAAATACAATTAGTATCACTTTCAAGATGGCCATTAATGAATCCACCAGAAAAATTCAGGTGAAACCTCTTTACACAGTTAAGAAAGCAGAACATGCTGCCACAAGTAATTGAGGTGAATCTCATAAATGGATTTAAACTAGATAAGCTTGTAAGGGAGAAAGGAACTGTCTATGCCCTAATATAGTTAGGGTGATGAGGGTTTGGAGGAAGTTCATGTGGAAAATAAATTCCAGCATAGACTTGTTGGGCAAATGTCCTGTTCCGGTGCCGCAAATAGTTTGGATTATTTCACATTCTGAAAGACACGATGAACATGAGGATGTGGGTGGCTGGGATTTTGAATGGTGGGAAACGGAAGGAGTATCGAATGTGATACACTCATTCTTGCTGCGAGAGAAGTCATTGAACCTCTTTCCACACTGAAACCAGGTTCTAGGGGTGATGCTGTTGGCAACGCCCCTTTTCAGCCTGCTAATTATTGGCCCTAAGGTTGCTCCTTCGAGTGTTGGCCAACAGCTCTCTCCAGGCCCTGACCTTCTCCACTAAGACATCCAGGAAGGCTTAAAATAATCTAGGGAGAACCCTGCTTTCGCCAGTTTGACAACAACGTTTCCTCCGGGTGTTCCAGTTTCCTCCCACAGTCCAAAGATGTGCAGGTTACGTAGATTGGCCATGCTAAATTGCCCTTTAGTGTCAAAAAGGTTTGTTGGGTTAGTGGGTTACGGGGATAGGGTGAAGGTGCGGGATTAAGTAGTCTACTCATTCTAAGGGCCGGTGCAGACTCGATGGCCGAATGGTCTCCTTCTGCACTCTAAATGCTATGATTCTACGATAGTCTGCAGGTTGCATGAAGAAAGCAGATGGGGCTGCCCACTTTCCAAAGTGATCGGATGGGCAACTTCTCAATCACATCAATCTGAGGTTACATTACATACATATCCAAAAATCACCCAGGCCTTATGCTGGGCACAGTATGTGGTCTTTCCACTCACCCTCTCCTCCCCCTGCAATTCTCCCATTCCTACTCTCAGATGTTCAGTGTACTTATCTGAGACTTTCCGCTCACTCTCCCTCCCATTCCTATCCTGGCAACTGTATGGAACTTCACACTCATCCTGCTCTCCCATTTTGATGGTAACATGGGGGCTTCATGCTCATCACTCCAACATTCCCACTTTGCCGCCAGTGCAGGAGAGCCCCATTCGTCCTGCCCACTCCTTCTCCCAACCATTCAGAGTTATAATCGGGGCTTGAGGTTCTTCCAGACTTCCATAGCTACTGCCCAGTACATTTTCTCCTTACCTATTATTTATTCATTAAAATCCAAAGTAAAATAATTCAAAAATACACAGCAAGTCAGAAAGCAATGTATTCTTATTTACTGTACATTATAAATATGAATCACAAGACTATAAGACCATAAAACATAGGAGCAGAATTAGGTCACTTGGCCCATTGAGTCTGTTCCTGCCACTCACTCATGGCTGATATTTTGTCATCCCCATTCTCCTGCCTTCTCCCCATAACCACTGATTCCCTTATTAATCAAGAATCTATCTATCTCTGTCTTAAAGACACTCAGTAATTTGGCCTCCACAGCCTTCTGTGGCAAAGAGTCCCACAGATTCACCACCCTTTGGCTGAAAAAATTCCTCCTCATCTCTGTTTTAAAGGATCGTCCCTTTAATCTGAGATGGTGTCCTCTGGTTCTAGTTTTTCCTACAAGTGGAAACATCCTCTCCACATCCACTCTATCCAGGCCTCGTAGTATCGTGTAAGTTTCAATAAGATCCCCTCTCATCCTTCTAAACTCCAACGAGTACAGACCCAGAGTCCTCAAACGTTCCTCATATGACAAGTTCTTCATTCCAGGGATCATTCTTGTGAACCTCCTCTGGACCCTTTCCAAGGCCAGCAAATATTTACTTAGGTATGGGGCCCAAAACTGCTCACAGTACTCCAAACAGGGTCTGATCAGAGCCTTAGACAGCCTCAGATGTACATCCCTAGTCTTGTATTCTAGCCCTCTTGACATGAATGCCAACGTTGCATTTGCCTTCTTAACTGTCGGCTGAACCTGCACATTAACCTTAAGAGAATCGTGAACGAGGACTCCAAAGTCCCTTTGTGCTGCTGCTTTCCGAAGCACTTCCCCATTTAGAAAATAGTATATGCCTAGATTCCGCCTTCCAAAGTGCATAACCTCACACTTTTCCACATTGTATTTCATTTGCCATTTCATTGTCCAAATCCTTCTGCAGCCCCCTTGCTTCTTCAATACTACCTGTCCCTCTACAGATCTTTGTATCATCTGCAAACTTAGCAACAGTGCCTTCAGTACCTTCTTCCAGACCATTAAATGTATATTGTAAAAAGTTGTGGTCCCAGCACAGACCCCGGAGGCACACTACTAGTCACCGGCTGCCTTCCTGAAAAAGACCCCTTTATCACCACTCTTTGCCTTCTGCCAGTCAGCCAATCCTCTATCCATGGCAGAATCTTACCCTTAACACCATGGACTCTTAACTTATTTAACAGACTCCTATGCGGCACCTTGTCAAAGGTCTTCTGGAAATCTAAATAAATCATGTCTACTAATTCTCCTTTGTCCAACTTGCTTGAAACCTGCTCAAAGAACTCTAACAGATTTGTCAGACACGACCTCCCTTTGACAAAGCCGTGCTGACTCAGTCCTATTTTACCATGCACTTCCAAGTACTTCGCCATCTCATCTTTAATAACAGACTCTAAAATCTTACCAATGACCGAAGTCAGGCTAACCGGCCTATAATTTCCCATCTTCTGCCTCCCTCCCTTCTTAAAGTGTGTTACATTTGCCACATTCCAGTTCTCTGGGACTCTTCCTGCCTCCAGTGATTCCTGAAAGATTATGACTAATGCCTCCACAATTTCCTCAGCTCTCATTTAGAACCCTGGGTGTAGTCCATCCGGTCCAGGTGACTTATCCACCTTCAGCCCTTTCAGTTTCCCCAGAACCTTCTCCTTAGTAATGATCACTGCACTCACCTCTGCCCCCTGGTTCTCCTGGAGCTCTGGCATCCCACTGGTGTCTTCCAGCATGAAGACGGATGCAAAGTAACTATTTAGTTCGTCTGCCGTTTCTTTGTTTCCTATTATTACTTCTTCAGTCACATTTTCTAGTGATCCAATGTCTATTTTTGCCTCTCTCTTACCTTTTAAATATTGAAAAAGTCTATCTTTCTTTATATTACTAGCTAGCTTGCACTCGTACTTCATCTTCTCCCCCCTATTGCTTTTTTAGTTGTCCTCTGCTCGCTTTTAAAGGCTTCTCAATCCTCTATTTTCCCACTAATCCTCGCCACTTAATATGCTTTTTCTTTAGCCTTTATGCTGTACTTGACATCCCTCGTCAGCCATGGATGCCTTGTCCTCCCCTTAGCATGTTTCCTCCTCCTTGGGATGAATTTCTGTTGTGCCTCCCTAATAACCCCCAAAAACTCCTGCCATTGCTGTTCCACTGTCTTCCCTGCTAGGCTCCTTCTCCAATCAACTCTGGTCAGCTCCTCCCTCCTGTCTTTGTAGTTACCCTTATTTAATTGAAACACTGTTCCATCTGATTGCAGCTTCTCCCTCTCAAACTGCAGGGTAAATTTTATCATATTGTGGTCACTGCTCGCCAAGGGTTCCTTCACCTTAAGGTCCCTAATCAGAACACATCCATGTCAGATTTTTAAAACCCCACATCACCAATTCAGAGCTCTAATGTCTCTCCTTGGTCTTCACCTCTGCTCTATCAATGCCATGTTAATCAATCAACCAAGTCCAACATTCCAAGCAGAGTTCCTCCTTCTAACCGTCAGCAAACCTACCCAGCTACATCGGATAAAAGAATGCTTCAAAGTGTTCAATCGGTGCTGCAGAACCAAATATTTTCAAAACTAATCAAGCAAAGCATGGGGTTCCTTCTCCCTCCCATGCCGTTCAGGTAAACTGCGACAGCAGGGCCCCGTCTATTGGCCAATGGAACGCCCACTTTGCTGTGAGCTCCATAACTATTTATTTTTTTAATGTAAATTTAAAGTACCCAACTCAAAATTTTTCCAATTAAGGGGCAATTTAGCATTTCCAATCCACCCATCCTGCACCATGAGGCAGCAGTGCTAACCACTATGCCACCGTGCCGGCCTATAACTACTGTTTTAAACCAAGCAGTCAATCAGCAAATTTTCAAATCAGGAAAATTTTGCCCAGCCTGGCAATATCTCGAAAGATGTTCTGTGACTGAAACCGCTTTTGCACCACTCCATCATAGAGGACTTCCTAACCCCAACATCTCACCTCTTCTCTACATCAGTTGAAACCTGATGAAATCAAATGGTAGCTGTCAGCAGGATGATGAGTTTCCTGTTACCGTAATAACTTTGAAACCATCCTTGAAACTAGATAGATATGAAGGAAGGAAGGAGAGAGGCCAAGACTTCAAATTTAGATTAGCAGAGCTTTCAGGTAGGTTGAGTGTGAAACAAAGCAAAACAATAAATTCAGGTCAAGTAGCAAATACCAGAAATGTTGAACAATAGGAGGAAAAAGCAGAGACCACAACTAAGTACCGACACCGGAATGCTAGAAAATCATTCCAAATAATTATATAAGAATTCTACATAGCAGCATTAAATTATGTTTTTACAGGAATACAGAAATACAGTTCATTCCAATGGTGGGAATGAATTCGCTGTACAGAACTGTTCGATATTCATACAAGGAAGAAGCCCAAGTGAGCAGGGTATTTCTAGAGATTGAGGAACTAGATCATAGATAGATTATCATAGAATTTACAGAGCAGAAGTTGTGAAATGTTAAGAAATCTGTTCTGTATTCAATCATGGCTCATATGTTTCTCATCCCCATTCTCCCCATAACTCCTGATCCCTTATTAATCTCGGCCTTGAAGATGCTCAGTGATTTGGCCTCCACAGTCTGCTGCGACAAACAGTTACACAGAAAGCCAACAGCGACATGGAGCCCAGCTTGAAATGCTGCCCAAACTGATTCCAAATCCTGACAGTGCCCATCACCACAGGGCTTCAGAGAGAACCTGGCAGGGGTAAAACGGGATCGTGTTGTAACCAGGGCACTCAGACTTGACCATATGCATGAAGCCTCCTCCATCCGCCTCCATTTAGAGTCCGGATTCTTGAATCACCCACGCACTTTATCAATATTTGCCACCCAGTAATAGTAGAACATATTAGGCAATGCCAACACCCCTGACTGCCAATCCCTTTGCAAAAACGTGCTACACACCCAAGGGGTTTTATCAGCCCAAACAAAGTAGGTATCAATTTGTTAACCCTGCAAAAGAAAGCTCTGGGAAGAAAGATTGGGAGACACGGGAACAAAAACAAAAACCTTGGGAGAATATTCATCTTCACCGTCTGTACCCTTCCCGCTGAGGTCAGAGGGATGGCATCCTACCTTTTCAAGTCGGCCTTCACCGCATCCACCAGACTCGAAAAATTAAGTTTAAACAACATAGACAAATTAAGTTAGCCAAAATAGGACCAATGGGAGATCAAACTTAAATAAGCAAATTTAAAAATTTGTAAGAATTTCTTTACCCAAAATATAACTTCCTCAGCAGATAGAAGTGTGAATGAAATAAAAAGATAACTTGTGAAGGAGCAAGTGTTGGGTTAGTTTGGCACAGGGCTAAAGAGCTGGCTTTTAAAGCAGACCCAGGCAGGCCAGCAGCGTGGGTTCAATTCCCATACTGGCCTCCCCGAACGGGCGCTGGAATGTGGCAACTAGGGGCTTTTCACAGTAACTTCATTTGAAACCTACTTGTGACAATAAGCGATTTTCATTTTCAAGTGGACTTTTCTTGATTAATCTATCTGTCCTGTGACTTAAATTATTATACCATTTCTTCCCAAAATGTGTTTTTTTTTTAATGAGAATATTTTATAAATTTCTGAAAGTATTGGTTTGATCAGTCAAAACAGCCCTTATAAATTCAACACGTTAAAAGCACCACATTAAAAAGAGACAAAATAACAAAATGTGTCTTTGACACAAACCAAGCCAGCCCACAAAAAGCCTTTTTTTTTAAATTGACAAGCCAGCATTTATTACCAGTCCTCTACAAGTTGGTGGTGAGCTGCCTACTTGACCCACTGTAGTCCTTGTTTTTTTTGTTCATAGGATATGTACACATTGCTGGCTGGGCCAGCACTTCTTACCCACCACTAATTGCCTGAGGAAGAGTCAATCACATTGCTGTGGATTTGGAGTCACAGGCAGGCCAGAAACAGTAAGGATGAAAGACTTCATTCCCTAAGGGACATTAGTGAATCAGGTGGCTTGTTACGACAATCATCAAGGAATTCAAATTTCACCATCTGGCATGATGGAATTTGAACCCTGGTCACTGGATTTCTAGCCCAGTCATATTACCATCTCCCCACTACAATAATGCTGTTAGTGAGGAAGCTCCAGGATTTTGACCCAGTGACAATGAAGGAACAGTGATATATTTTGAAGTCTGAATGATGTATGGAGGGGAACTAGCAGGTGGAAGTGTTCCCATGTCCCTCTAGACAATGGAGACTGTGGGTCTGGGAGTTGCTGCTGAAGCAGCCTTGGCGAGTTTATAGAAGCACAGTGGTTACAGCACAAGAGGAGGACATTCAGTCTGTCTTATTCATGCTTGTAAATGGTACACACTGTAAGCCATGTTGTGCCAATGGTGGAGTGAGTGAATGTTTACGGTGGTGGGTAAAAGCTCATCCCTCTGCTAAAGGTTATCATGGGCTCAGATTCTTCATCATTAAAATAAAGTTGAAATATGATCTTTAAACTCATGTTTGACTCAGCCCCTTTCTGAAAAAACTGCAATGTATTTTGATGCAGAACCAGCCAAGATACTGAAGAAGAAAATGCGGTAGATGGGGCTTGCTTATCACTAACCTGCTTGGTTCAGTCGGTCATCCTCTACTCCACGATAAGTTTTCTGCGGTGATTGTGAAATCCTCTGTTGCAAGGTTGCTCGTTCCTGTTCAGACTTCAACAGTTGAGAGCGTAAATCATCTATCTAAATTCACAGATAAGACTCAGTGAATCAGTGGAGCATTACCATTTTTGCATTTCAAATCTTTTCAAAATGCAAGTGTTTTCTGTGTTCAGCAGCAGACGTGTCCAGCACATCTAAATAGGAAACTTTAAGAAAAGTTTAATAACTTGAGGGATGTATAATGGGGAAACAAAAAATATATATATCTGGCACCCTCAGTCAGAATTAGTTAGAAATGTGCTTCATCAGTGCAGAAACAAAATGTGACTTTGTTAATGGCCCAATCAAGGTAAACAAGGATATCTGGCCAGCATCCGTGCAGAAAGCACAGCTGGAAATGAGCTGCATTTAAATGTCTTCCAATCATCTGGTGTGCGAGACAGGAGAGAGGGGACACAACAAAAATAAAGGGGCTTTAAGATTAATGCATTCTAGTTATGGTCTGAAATAAAAAGCAAAAAAGTCTGCAAGTCTGAAATAAACAAAAATATTGGATATACATCAGCATCAGGGATACAAAGAACAAAGAACAATACAGCACAGGAACAGGCCCTTTTGCCCCTCCAAGTCTGTACTGATCACGATACCAACCTCAGCCAAAACTCTCAGCACTTCCTTGTGCCTTATTCCTCTATACCCATCCTATCCATGTGTTTGTCAAGATACCTTTTGAATGCTGTTAATGTATCTGCTTCCACAACCTCTGCTGGCAACGCGTTCCAGGCACTCACCACCCTCTGCATAAAAAACCTGCCTCGTACATATCCTCTAAACTTTGCACCACAGACTTTAAACCTATGCCCCTGGTGACTGTCCCCTCCTTCCTGGGAAAGAGTGCCTGCCCATTCATTCTATCCATGCCCCTCATAATCTTGTAGACCTCTATCAGGTCACCCCTCAACCTCCGTTTTTCTAATGAAAACAGTCCGAGTCTATTCAGCC
The DNA here is from genome assembly GCF_902713615.1 of Scyliorhinus canicula. Taxonomy (NCBI): domain Eukaryota; kingdom Metazoa; phylum Chordata; class Chondrichthyes; order Carcharhiniformes; family Scyliorhinidae; genus Scyliorhinus; species Scyliorhinus canicula. The sequence continues at coordinate 10,845,558 of NC_052147.1, read as the reverse complement.
TCTCCCCATAGCTAACACCCTCCAGACCAGGCAACATCCTGGTAAACTTCCTTTGCACCCTCTCCAAAGCCTCCACATCCTTCTGATAGTGTCGCAAACAGAATTGTGCGCAATATTCCAAGTGCGGCCTTACCAAGTTTCTATACAACTGTAGCATGACTTACCAGTTTTTATACTCAATGCCCCGTCCAATGAAGTGGAGATGCCGGCGTTGGACTGGGGTGAGCACAGTAAGTCTTACAACACCATGTTAAAGTCCAACATGTTTGTTTCAAACATCTGGACCTGCACGTTCAGATGTCTCTGATTTTCATTAGACTGCCTCATTCAACTTAACAACTCACAGTTTACATTTATGCAGCACTTTTAACATTGTGAAACTTCCCACAAGTATTGTCAGAAAACAACCAACACAAAGGCACATTAAGGAGATATTAGGATGATACCAAAAGTTTGGTCAAATGGGTAGATTTTACGGAGCATCTTAAAAGAGAGGGCAAGCAGGTGAGTGAGACAGGGTTCCAGGGAGGCAATTTCAGAGCTTAGGCCCTTGACTTCTCAAGGCACAGCTGCTAATAGTGAGGTGAAGGAATGTAGAGTGTACAAGAAGACAGAGGCCCAGACTTTCGTCCCAGGTCAGGTTTGTCCAGTCAGGAGGTTTCCCGGCTCGACAAATCCAACCTTTAAAAATGCCCATCATGAATCCACCGACTGCTGAATGCGGAGGTAGGCTGGGCACAAGGCCTGCATCTGTGCAGCCCCCGTCCATGACAACATAGCCGACCCATGTCCCCACCCTTCCCCATGGTCCTCACACCCCTATGTCAACATAGTCACCCGCTACCCACCCTCTTGGTCCGCAAACCCCGTGCCAACTTAGTGTCCCTCTACACACACCCCATGGTCCTGCACATTGCTATGCCAACTTGGTGCCAACTCTTGTCAACCCATCAGCCCCAGTCACTACCCTTTGACCTTACCCCCCTCCATGCTAACTCACCGAGTATCCTTGGATAGTTCCTTGACTGCTTTGACATTTCCTGGGTAGTTTTGTCAGCTGTGACAGGATTGACCCTTCCTGGATTGTTCTGACAGATTTGACAGCTGGACAGTTTGACATTTCCTTGACAACCGAACAGTTCCATGACAGCTGGACAATTCCTTGACAGCTGAACATTTGCTTGACAATTCTTTTACAGCCTGGCAGTTGCAATGCATTTGTGCATAAAAAGTGCATAATCATGTTCACTTTTCACAATCCCAAAGGGTGCCTTAACACTCCTAAAGGTGTTCAAAAGGGGTATCTTATTTATCCAAAGGCGTACCCTGGCTATCCACAAGAATCCATCAATTCAGACCTCCTCATACCTGTTCTACGCAGCACACTCCAGATTCCCCAGGATCTTGCAAAATCCACTTCAGTGGCGGTGATGTAAATAGTCAGGTGCATCTGCAAACATGCAGGTGTGAACCCTGATCCGCCTTCAGTACTGCCCCTGTGAAGATGGGCAATGCAGGATTTGGGAGTGAGACTTTGACATTTCTCAGCCATTTTGGGAATTTTTGCAACAACTGAGGCGCAAAAATCCAGGCCCGAATTGGAGAAATCTTGGAAGGCTGTAGGACTGAAGGAAATTAGGAACCTGAACAAGAATATTAAATCCCAGGACCAGGATATCAGCCAGCACAGTTAAGTACCTGCAGTCAGAAGCAGCTAATATACTCCTGATCCGTGCCATATGAATGCTTTAATCCAACAAGATGGTGCACAACCGCAGTGCTTGAGAAATCTCCTATTTTATTTCCCAGTCGCCAAGATTTGGAGTTTGTCATGTGGTGAATCATAATAAAGTTGAGAGATAAATACCGCAAACTGATCTGGCAATTTGCTTTGCAGATGCTGAGGAAAACCTACCTCAAGGTCATACATTAGTTACTAACTCCATCGCTCTCCCTGGCAACAGAGAGACTAAACCAGTTTCCTTAGAGAAATATTTGACTCAGTGATTATTTTTAGACTACATACTCATGCCATCTCAACGACTGCATATTTCAACCTCATTACATCACCCCTCACCCCGGTCTCAGCTTTTGGGCTGAAACCCTCAATCATGCCTCTCTTATTATGAGATTTGACTATTCCAACATAACCCTGGTTAGTCTCCAACATTCTACCCACTGTAACTTGAGATCATCCAAAATTCTGCTGCCCATGTCTTAACAGGGACCAAGTCCTGTTCCTCAATCATGCCTGTGCTTGCGAACGACATGGTTCCCAGTCAAAGAACATCTTGATTTTAAAATTTCTATCCTTGTTTTCAAATCCCTAATGGCCCCACACCACCCTATCTCTGAAATATCCTCTACCCCCACAACCTTCCAAGATATCAGAACTCATCTAATTCTGATTTCTTGATCATCTCAATTTTAATTACTCCACCTTTTTTTTATTCATTCAGGGGATGTGCCAGCATTTATTGCCCATCCCTAACTACCCTTGAACTCAATGGCTTGCTGGGTCATTTCAGAGGACATTTTAAAGAGTCAATCACATGGGCAGCACGGTCGCAATGGGCGGCACGGTAGAAGAGTGGTTAGCACTGTCACTTCACCGTTCCAGAGTCCCAGGTTCGATTCCCCGCTGGGTCACTGTCTGTACGGAGTCTGCACGTTCTCCCCGTAACTGCGTGGGTTTCTCCGGATGCTCCGGTTTCCTCCCACAGTCCAAAGATGCGCAGGTTAGGTGGATTGGCCCTGCTAAATTGCCCTTAGTGTCAAAAAAAAAGGTTAGGTAGGGTTTCTGCTTTACGGGATAGGGTGGAGTGTGGGCGGAGGTAGGGTGCTGCCGATGTAGATTCGATGGGCCGAATGGCCTTTTGCACTGTAAATTCTATGATTCACATTGCTGTGGATCTGAGATCACATGTAGGCAAGACCAGGTGAGGTTGGCAGATTTCCTTCCCTAAAGGACATTAGTGAATCAGATAAATTTTTACAACAATCGACAATAGTTTCATGGTCATCAATTAATTTCAGATTCTGATTGAATTTAAAATTCACTATCTGCTGTGGTGGGATTCAAACCTATATCCCCAAAGCTGGGTCTCTGGATTACTAGTCCAGCGACAATGTCACTACACAACTGCCTCCCCAACCTTTCAAGATATCTGAACTCACCTAATTCAGGCTTTTTGAACATCCCCGATTTTAATTGTGTTACGGCACCCTGAGCTAGTGTGCAGTCAATTCCAGCCCCATGTACCCCGGAGTCATAACACAAGTGAATTAACCAATAATTCTTATTAAAAATACCCGATGTCTTTGGCCCTTGGCTGCCCAATAATCAGTCACCAGGTTTGTAAATGTAAACACAATTACTGTTTATGTATAACAAGAGCTGTGTGTTATATGCTGTAAATCCTACTGGTTAACGGGGGCAGCACGGTGGCACAATGGTTAGCATTGCAGCCTACGGCACTGAGGACCCTGGTTCGAATCCCGGCCCTGGGTCACTGTCCATGTGGAGTTTGCACGTTCTCCCCATGCCTGCGTGGGTTTCACCCCCACAACCCAAAGATGTGCAGGTTAGGTGGATTGGCCACGCAAAATTGCCCCTTAATTGGAAAAAAATAATTGGGTATGCTAAATTTATTTTTTTTAATCCTACTGGTTAACGACAAGCCAATACCCACTTTAACTCGCCCCCACATGCATGACAAATACAGAGGGGTGGAAAGGGGTAAAAATCATAAGTGGAGGGAAGGGTCTTTTGTTCCAGATGATGGTTTTAGCACACTTTTCATCACAGCAAGATTGCATATTAAATTATTTGGTTTTGCAGCCCCCAATGATCTCCATTGGAGATTGATTCATTCAGATACTCTGTAGTTTAGAAATGCATTACTCACAGCTTTTCCTGGACAGGTGCCTTATTTCTCATCAAACTATGTTTTCAGTTCCTGGTTTGTCTTCAGGCCGCTTTGCAGTTCCAGAAAAACAGCTCCCAGAAGCTTTCTGTAGAAAGAATCAGCCCTCACTATGGAGAGTCAGCTGGATCTTTCTGAACACAGTTAACTGGATCTTTCTGAAGAGAGTCAGCTGGATCTTTCTGAACACAGTTAACTGGATCTTTCTGAACACAGTTAATTGGATCTTTCTGAAGAGAGTCAGCTGGATCTTTCTGAAGAGAGTTAACTGGATCTTTCCGAAGAGAGTCAGCTGGATCTTTCTGAACACAGTTAACTGGATCTTTCTGAACACAGTTAATTGGATCTTTCTGAAGAGAGTCAGCTGGATCTTTCCGAAGAGAGTCAGCTGGATCTTTCTGAACACAGTTAACTGGATCTTTCTGAACACAGTTAATTGGATCTTTCTGAAGAGAGCCAGCTGGATCTTTCTGAAGAGAGTTAGCGGGATCTTTCCGAAGAGAGTTACCTGCATCTTTCTGAAGAGAGTTAGCTGGATCTTTCTGAAGAGTGTTAGCTGGATCTTTCCGAAGAGAGTTAGCTGGATCTTTCTGACGAGAGTTAGCTGGATCTTTCTGAAGAGTGTTAGCTGGATCTTTCCGACGAGAGTTAGCTGAATCTTTCCAATTACAGTTAGCTGGATCTTTCCGAAGAGAGTTAGCTGTATCTTTCTGAAGAGAGTCAGCTGGATCTTTCTGAAGAGAGTCAGCTGGATCTTTCCGAAGAGAGTTAGCTGTATCTTTCTGAAGAGAGTCAGCTGGATCTTTCTGAAGAGAGTCAGCTGGATCTTTCTGAAGAGAGTCAGCTGGATCTTTCTGAAGAGAGTTAGCGGGATCTTTCCGAAGAGAGTTACCTGCATCTTTCTGAAGAGAGTTAGCTGGATCTTTCTGAAGAGAGTTAGCTGCATCTTTCCTAAGAGTTAACTGGATCTTTCCAAAGAGAGTTAACTGGATCTTTCCGAAGAGAGTTAGTGGGATCTTTCTGACGAGAGTTAGCTGGATCTTTCTGAACAGAGTTAGCTGGATCTTTCTGAAGAGAGTTAGCTGCATCTTTCCGAAGAGAGTCAGCTGGATCTTTCTGAAGAGTCAGCTGGATCTTTCTGAAGAGAGTTAACTGGATCTTTCCGAAGAGAGTCAGCTGGATCTTTCTGAACACAGTTAACTGGATCTTTCTGAACACAGTTAATTGGATCTTTCTGAAGAGAGCCAGCTGGATCTTTCTGAAGAGAGTTAGCGGGATCTTTCCGAAGAGAGTTACCTGCATCTTTCTGAAGAGAGTTAGCTGGATCTTTCTGAAGAGTGTTAGCTGGATCTTTCCGAAGAGAGTTAGCTGGATCTTTCTGACGAGAGTTAGCTGGATCTTTCTGAAGAGTGTTAGCTGGATCTTTCCGACGAGAGTTAGCTGAATCTTTCCAATTACAGTTAGCTGGATCTTTCCGAAGAGAGTTAGCTGTATCTTTCTGAAGAGAGTCAGCTGGATCTTTCTGAAGAGAGTCAGCTGGATCTTTCCGAAGAGAGTTAGCTGTATCTTTCTGAAGAGAGTCAGCTGGATCTTTCTGAAGAGAGTCAGCTGGATCTTTCTGAAGAGAGTCAGCTGGATCTTTCTGAAGAGAGTTAGCGGGATCTTTCCGAAGAGAGTTACCTGCATCTTTCTGAAGAGAGTTAGCTGGATCTTTCTGAAGAGAGTTAGCTGCATCTTTCCTAAGAGTTAACTGGATCTTTCCAAAGAGAGTTAACTGGATCTTTCCGAAGAGAGTTAGTGGGATATTTCTGACGAGAGTTAGCTGGATCTTTCTGAACAGAGTTAGCTGGATCTTTCTGAAGAGAGTTAGCTGCATCTTTCCGAAGAGAGTCAGCTGGATCTTTCTGAAGAGTCAGCTGGATCTTTCTGAAGAGAGTTAACTGGATCTTTCCGAAGAGAGTCAGCTGGATCTTTCTGAACACAGTTAACTGGATCTTTCTGAACACAGTTAATTGGATCTTTCTGAAGAGAGCCAGCTGGATCTTTCTGAAGAGAGTTAGCGGGATCTTTCCGAAGAGAGTTACCTGCATCTTTCTGAAGAGAGTTAGCTGGATCTTTCTGAAGAGTGTTAGCTGGATCTTTCCGAAGAGAGTTAGCTGGATCTTTCTGACGAGAGTTAGCTGGATCTTTCTGAAGAGTGTTAGCTGGATCTTTCCGACGAGAGTTAGCTGAATCTTTCCAATTACAGTTAGCTGGATCTTTCCGAAGAGAGTTAGTTGTATCTTTCTGAAGAGAGTCAGCTGGATCTTTCTGAAGAGAGTCAGCTGGATCTTTCCGAAGAGAGTTAGCTGTATCTTTCTGAAGAGAGTCAGCTGGATCTTTCTGAAGAGAGTCAGCTGGATCTTTCTGAAGAGAGTCAGCTGGATCTTTCTGAAGAGAGTTAGCGGGATCTTTCCGAAGAGAGTTATCTGCATCTTTCTGAAGAGAGTTAGCTGGATCTTTCTGAAGAGAGTTAGCTGCATCTTTCCTAAGAGTTAACTGGATCTTTCCAAAGAGAGTTAACTGGATCTTTCCGAAGAGAGTTAGTGGGATCTTTCTGACGAGAGTTAGCTGGATCTTTCTGAAGAGAGTTAGCTGCATCTTTCCGAAGAGAGTCAGCTGGATCTTTCTGAAGAGTCAGCTGGATCTTTCTGAAGAGAGTTAGCGGGATCTTTCCAAAGAGAGTTACCACATCTTTCTGAAGAGAGTTAGCTGGATCTTTCTGAAGAGTGTTAGCTGGATCTTTCCGAAGAGTGTTAGCTGGATCTTTCCGAAGAGAGTTAGCTGGATCTTTCTGACGAGAGTTAGCTGGATCTTTCTGAAGAGTGTTAGCTGGATCTTTCCGACGAGAGTTAGCTGAATCTTTCCAATTACAGTTAGCTGGATATTTCCGAAGAGAGTTAGCTGCATCTTTCCGAAGAGAGCTGGCTGTATCTTTCTGAAGAGAGTCAGCTGGCTCTTTCTGAAGAGAGTCAGCGGGATCTTTCTGAAGAGAGTTAGCTGCATCTTTCCTAAGAGTTAACTGGATCTTTCCAAAGAGAGTTAACTGGATCTTTCCGAAGAGAGTTAGTGGGATCTTTCTGACGAGAGTTAGCTGGATCTTTCTGAACAGAGTTAGCTGGATCTTTCTGAAGAGAGTTAGCTGCATCTTTCCGAAGAGAGTCAGCTGGATCTTTCTGAAGAGTCAGCTGGATCTTTCTGAAGAGAGTTAGCGGGATCTTTCCAAAGAGAGTTACCTGCATCTTTCTGAAGAGAGTTAGCTGGATCTTTCTGAAGAGTGTTAGCTGGATCTTTCCGAAGAGAGTTAGCTGGATCTTTCTGACGAGAGTTAGCTGGATCTTTCTGAAGAGTGTTAGCTGGATCTTTCCGACGAGAGTTAGCTGTATCTATCCAATTACAGTTAGCTGGATATTTCCGAAGAGAGTTAGCTGCATCTTTCCGAAGAGAGCTGGCTGTATCTTTCTGAAGAGAGTCAGCTGGCTCTTTCTGAAGAGAGTCAGCGGGATCTTTCTGAAGAGAGTTAGCTGGATCTTTCCAAAGAGAGTTAGCTGCATCTTGCCGAAGATAGCTGGCTGGATCTTTCTGAAGACAGTTAGCTGCATCTTTCTGATGAGAGTTAGCTGGATCTTTCTGACGAGAGTTAGCTGGATCTTTCTGACGAGAGTTAGCTGGATCTTTCTGAAGAGTGTTAGCTGGATCTTTCTGACGAGAGTTAGCTGGATCTTTCTGACGAGAGTTAGCTGGATCTTTCTGACGAGAGTTAGCTGGATCTTTCCGAAGATAGTTAGCTGGATCTTTCTGACGAGTTAGCTGGATCTTTTCGAAGAGAGTTCGCTGGATCTTTCTGAATAGAGTTAGTGGGATCTTTCTGACGAGAGTTAGCTGGATCTTTCTGACGAGAGTTAGCTGGATCTTTCTGACGAGAGTTAGCTGGATCTTTCTGACGAGAGTTAGCTGGATCTTTCTGACGAGAGTTAGCTGGATCTTTCTGAAGAGTGTTAGATGGATCTTTCCGAAGAGAGTTCGCTGGATCTTTCTGAATAGAGTTAGTGGGATCTTTCTGACGAGAGTTAGCTGGATCTTTCTGACGAGAGTTAGCTGGATCTTTCTGACAAAAGTAAGCTGAATCTCTCTGACGAGAGTTAGCTGGATCTTTCTGAAGAGTGTTAGCTGGATCTTTCCAAAGAGAGTTAGCTGGATCTTTCTGACGAGAGTTAGCTGGATCTTTCTGAAGAGTGTTAGCTGGATCTTTCCAATTACAGTTAGCTGGATCTTTCCGAAGAGAGTAAGCTGTATCCCTTCACCATGCTGCCAGATTCAAAACTGACACTAAACTCAAACCCCGGGTCTATGAAAAGTGTCCCAGTGGAATAGGATCCAATCGCCACCTGTTACCGGGCAGAGTACATCCTTTTGGGCCAATTCAGTGGCCACCAGCCAAATCAATCAAACCATCTTCTGCTTTGGATCCAGGAGGTCTTCAGCTTCTGTTTAAACCAGCATAACCATCCAGAGTCTTCCTGCTTGAACTAAAGATACAAGCTGCTTTCCTTAGAAGGGAGATGCCCATTAATCATCCATGGATCAAAAACGTAACAGCAAAAGTAAAAGGGGAAATAAGGGAATAAACAGGAAGGACCCTAACTATTGCTCCTCCATTTTTCTTTAAATTTGTTCAGGGGGTGCAGGCATCAGTGGCTGGGCCAGCTTTCATTGCCTGTCCCAAATTGCCCGTAAGAAGGTGGTGGTGAACTGCATTCTTTAAGTGCAGCAGTTCATGTGGTGCAGTGCTGTTAGGGAGGGAGCTCCAGGATTTTGACCCAGCGACAGTGAAGGAATGGCGATATATTTCCAAGTCACATTATTTTGTAACTTGGGAGGAAAACTAGGAGGTGGTGGTGTTCCCATGTTTCTGCTGCTCTTGTCCTTCTGGATGACAGTGGTCATGGGTTTGGAAGGTGTCGTCCAAGGGGTTTTGGTGAGTTCCTGCAGAGCACCTTGTTGGATGATACACACTGCTACCACTGTGCGCCTGTGGTGAAGGGAGTGAATATTTGTGGAAGTGCTGCCAATCTTTTGTCCTGGATGTGGTTAAACTTATTGCATATTATCGGTGCAGTATTCTTTCAGGCAAGGGAGAGTATTCCATCACATTCCTGACTTGCGCCTTGCAGATGGTGGACAAGTTTGGGGTGGGGTGTGAGCGTGGTCAGGAAGTGAGTTACTAATTGCACGACCTCATCTCTGACCTGCCCTTGTAGCCACAGTATGGCTACTCCGGTTGAATTTCTGGTCAATGGTAACCTCCAGGATGTTGACAGTGGGGGCATTCAGTGCTTTGAGCTGCCTCAGTCCTAAACTCTGGAATCCCCCCACTACACCTCTCTGCCAGTTTACCTAGCTTTCCCCCTTTAAGAAACTCCTTAGGACCTACCCTTTATGCAAAGTTTTTGGTCAACGAATATTATGGAGCTTAGTATTCTATTTTGGTTTATAATGTTCTTGCGGAGATTGCTCCTTGCGACATTTTATTGCATTAATGATACAATATAAATATATGTTACTGTTGAAAGTGTGAGAAGTGCTGTTGGAAACGTGACATTTAAAGAAGTCCAAGGATGCCTAGTGGCCTTTGAAAAGATGGTCCTAAGTCAGGCTGTCTGTGGAATTTCACAAATGAAACACATTCTCTTCATGCCAATGCAGGTGGCTATTAGGCATCACTCAACTGAATGAATGAGCCAGAAAATCAGATGCAATTATCACCAGCTCTGAACCAGGAGAGAATCACCTATTAGTTGCCCAGTGCACAGCCCGTCCCATTAACCAGCATGGTAAATTATATCCCCTTACAGCAATGTTAGATTGCACGTTTCTGCACAATATCATTCAGCAGCTGCAATCAAGTTTACCACCGCATATCTGTGCACAAGTTTATTAGCGATGTCAGGCAAACACAAGGATCAGGGAGAACGTTGTTTTTGGGGGGGGAAGAAAAACAAAACAGAAGATCAAACAAAATAAAGTTACAGAAGGAAATGGTTCAAGATAAAAGGTGGACTCATCTGTGAACAGGAGGATTCAGCTGCTGTGACAAAGGCAGAATCTCACAACATTGACCTCCATTTCTAATGGGGACAGAATAAACCTGGGGAACATCTCTGTCATAGTTATAGGCCCAGACAAACAAGGCAGAGGTTGGAAGTTCAAATCCTAACATGGTCGTGAAGCTGAATTCAATTAATCCAATGACTTGGGAGTGCAGTGATGGGCATCATGGAGGTAATGATGCAGCCCTTCTGTCAGTAATGTCTCTCACAGCGGCTAATTGGTGAACAACAATATCCTGCAAGCAGCAAGAGAATGAATGGCCAGTTCATCTATTTCAACGATGTTAGTTGAATGCTAAATGTTGGCCAAGGCACCAAACCTTTTTGAATGGTGCCCCAGCATCTCTGAGAACCAGCGGAACAAGCAGACAAAACCTCGGTTTAATGTCTCACTCAAAATAGATCCCCCTCAACAGGGTAGCATTTCCTCCGCACTGCACTGAGTTGCAAGCGAAAATTACATATTAAAGTTCTGCAGTGGGGTTTAAACCTTAGTATCATTATTCACAATATATGGGGATGGGATCTTCCCGAATAAAGTTTGCAGCTGATATAGTTTAGGTTCCCTGTTTAGACATAATAATAATAATCCTTATTGTCACAAGTAGGCTGACATTAATACTGCAATGAAGTTACTGTGAAAAGCCCCCTAGTCGCCACACTCCGGCGCCTGTTTGGGTACACAGAGGGAGAATTCAGGGGCGGCATTCTCCACTACCCGGCGGGGTGGGGGGTCCCGGCGTAGCAGAGTGGCGCCAACCCCAGGACCCCGGGGGCCCGCTCGCGCCGCCGATCCCGCCACCACCAGAGGTGGTTCAAACCACGGTGGCGAGAGAGGCCTCCCAGCGGCGGGACTTCGGCCCATTGCGGACCAGAGAATCGCCGCAGGGGTCTCGCCGCTCAACGCGGCGCGATTCCCGCCCCTGCCAATTCCCAGGTGGCGGAGAATTTCTGCCACAGCGGGGGCGGGATTTACGGCCGGCCCGGGCGATTCTCCGACTCTGTGGGGGGGGGTCAGAGTATTTCGCCCCAGAATGTCCAAATTACCTAAAAAGCACGTCTTTCTGGACTTGTGGGAGGAAACCCACGCACACACGGGGAGAACGTGCAGACTACGCACAGACAGTGACCCAAGCCGGGAATCGAACCTGGGACCCTGGAGCTGTGAAGCAACAGTGCTACCCACTGTGCTACCGTGCTGCCCATGGAGGTCCAACTTATGATCGAACAATTTTGTGCTGCTGCTTAAAGATGACTAACAGCCTCTTGACAGTAAGTTTTTTTAAATGTTAGCCACAGTACCAGAAGAGGTTTTGTGCATAGATTGGGGACAACTTTGACCGCATAGCCCACCCAAGGATAAAACAGAACAATAAAAAACTTTCTTTTCAGCCACTGCTTAATAGGAACCCCTGAACATTAGGCAATTTCTTCAGTCTACCTGACTGGTCAGTGTTTCCCGACTTCCTTCTGACTGATCCAACCTTCGGCGTGTGCAGCCAAGCTCTTGTTCAATCTGAACATGTAATAGAAAAGAAAAGATGAGAAAACACGGCAATTAGATGTCGTTAATGTATCATAAACCTCCTGGAAAGTTTTCTCACAGGTAGTCTGTGGGTCAGGGCACTGCTGATCTTTCCTACTAGCTTGACCAGTCCCCCTGTATGCCATCTACTCTTAACAGGAAAAATCCAGGTCATTGTGGCTCCTCAAACTGTTGAGGCCAGAGTACAACGTTAATGGCTTATGCATTTCAGACTCCCGGCCCGTTATCACTTTCTTCCTTTTGAAATAAAAATTTGCTGTCAAAGTAAGGAAGGCAGTCGGCCTTCCGAAATACAAATTCCAAAGAAAATTCCAGCGAAGCGAGATATGAGGCTAAGAATGTCCAAAGGTGACTGGGCGGGATTCACTGGTTTCAAAACCTAGCGCTTCCACCAGCGGAGAATCAGAACTAGGAGCGCCAGAGGTGGTGTTCACATACCTTTACTACGCAAAATTGTGCGGAACGTCGAGCACGCTGTTCTACCTGTGTTTACCAGTCTCAGGCTGCATGTTGAACCAGCGCCCCAATCCCAGTGTCTAGAAACAAGCCCCTCCCCACAATGCACCCCCCCCCCACGCTGAGGGAGCACCCCCAATCCACCAAGAGGGGCATCCACCCCCCACCAAGGGAATAACAAGTCACCCTACCACCCCCCACACACATGAATTAGGGTGCCCCAACCCCCAAATTCCCCCTCCCCTCAGCCATCCTCACTCAGGTCCTAGCCACTGGCATTGCCAATGGTGCACCATGGCACTGATACCCTGTCAGTGACAGTCTAGCCTGACACATTGGACTTCGAGGGGAGTCAAGGAGGTTCGTACATTGCTCAAGTGCCCCTCTGCTGTTGCCAGTCTGCAGAGGAGAGGTCCTTCAAAGATCCTGGGGGGTGGATGGGCTCGGGCTGTGGGCAATAAGTTGACCCCGGGACCTTCCCCTGGCATGGGGGTTCCGTGTCTGGTCTGCCCTTTCCAGCCCTGGTCGACCTGAAGATCTCTCTTGTCACGGTGATCTCAGGCAACCCTCTGTTCAAAATCATCATCCTTGTCCAACCTGTTCAAACATTAAAGTGGCCTTCTCATTCTGAATTGCTCTGCCTGGTAGCTGATCCTAACAGCATTGTTTATAAACATTCTTGTTCTGATTGAAAGACGCTGGCCACTTCTACAATACTTTTTGCGGTCAGAAAAGAGGAAGTAAAAGAAGTGGCCAGCAGCTGTCAATAAGAACAAGGATGTTTATCAACATTGCGGTTAGGATCAATGGAGGTTACTTGAGATGCATTCAAGCGTGAAGGGAAAGGTGATTAAACTAACCTCCTGTCTGCTGTGTTCAAACCATTAAGCTGCCGATCAAAGGCTAGTTAAAGGTACTGCACTGTGAATTGAATGGATGCAAAGTATTTAAAAGGAACTCAGGGGATTTCAAAGATTTTCAAGTATTGTGGGCTTTCTGGGAAGACTCTGACATTTCAAAAACAGCAGCTTTAAAAGTATAGAGCTGAGGAAGCAGCTGTGAGGAGAGGGAAAGTCTTCCAGCCTTGAATCTTTAATGAATGGTCTGATCTGTCCATCACCTGTCAGGCTGAGCAATTCAGAACGAGAAGGCCATTTCAAAGTTTAAACAGGTCAAGATGATAATTTTGAACAAAGGTTGCCTGAGATCATCATGCCATGAGTGATCTTCAGGTTTCCCAGGGCTGGAAGGGGTAGTCCAGAATGGGACCCCATCCGGTGGAGGGTCCCGGGGTCAGCCCTTACCCACTCAACCCCAGGACCATTGGGGAACCTTACCCCTGCAGCCTGGCAGCAGCAGAGGTACACATGAGCAATGGGGTAACCTCCTTAACTCCCCCTTCAAAGTCCATCGTGCTAGGACAGTGCTTGTCAATACTTCCGCCAAAGCCCGATGGAGTTCCCGCTGGGGAGAATGGGTCAGTGCATAACCGCAGCCGGAGAAGATTTAGGCTTCCAATGCGTTAATTGTAATCAGATGAATACACATGAGCTGTTTGCAGGTTCCCGCGGGCATAGGGTGGGAAACCCCTTTGGTCGACAGGGCAGGACAGGATACAGCGGACGGGTCTGCCGTCCATACCAAACCTGTTTTTGGGCAGGCGCGGGAATCGATTGGGATTCCCAATATTAGCACCAGGACAGGAAGCAAAGAATTCTGCCCACTGTCTGAAACACACCACTCCACCGTTAGCTTCACAAAAATAGCATTTCACCAACTATCTCCATATTAGAGTAGATACAAACCGAATGCACACAAAGTTGCAATCCATTTCAGATGAAATACTCTTAACAAGATCATAAGTGTTAAATACTGCCACTTGACCTCTCACTATAAATTGACTCTTACAAGGGTGCAGTCAGATTCTTTCAAGTTTTTGTTGTTGTTGGAGAGATTTTAAAATTACTTGGGCAGAATGAAGGGGGGGGGGGCGCGATGATGGCAGATAACTCACAGAGCAAAACTGTTATGGAGTCGACCCAATGCAGGGACTAGACAGCACTGCTGATGGGCTAAACACGGGCCAAGTGGGACTTCTGCCGCTGAGTAGGGTTTTGGCCCCAGCCTCAGAAGCTTCTAGCCAATCAGCAGCTCTATCAGTCCAGGTAGCACCAAGAGCACAGTTTAGTAGACGCTGCTGGGACTGCAACGGTTAACAAAAAGGAGCTGCGTACTCCTGGAAACAGGTCAGTCGGCGGTCTCCATCAGGGAGGGTTTGGGAAGGCTCAAAAGGGGAGCAGAGGGTTTACGGCTGTAGGCAAGCAGGAAGGAACCCCCCCACCCCCACCTTCTGAGGCAGAAAGTGCAAAAGTTGCACAACTCTCTGAGAAAAATAATTCCCTAATTTAAAAACAGTGCCCCTAGTTCTGGACTCACCCACAAGAGGATCATCCTTTCCACATCCATCTTGTCGAGACCGTTCAGGATCCTATATACTTCAATCAAGGCACCCTCTTCTAAACTCCAGTGGGAACAAGCCCAGACTGACTGACCTATCCTTATAAGACAACGGAGTCTAGTAAACCTCCTCTGAACTGCCTCCAATGAGTTTACATCCTTTGCTAAAGAAGCAGACCAAAACTGTACACACTGTTTGAGATGCAGTCTCACCAATGCCCTGTCTAATTAAAGCAGAACATCCTTACGTTAATGTTGAATTCCTTTCGTAAAAGTGTAGCATTCCATTAACCTTCTTAATTACATGCTGTACCTGCATGGTCATTTTCTGTGATTCACGCACTAGAACACCTAGATCCTTCTGCACCATGGAATTTTTCAATCATTCTTTTTTTTTTATAAATGTTTTTATTCTCCATTTTCACATTTTCATTCCTTCTCAGTCCTCATGCAATTCATTTATAATCCTTTAGCCCGATTGGTTTTGCAGGTACACAGTTGCTTGCCCCGTTCATTCAGGTCCTAGATGTCTGGTTACCAACTCACATTTTCAACAAATCACCACACAAAACACTTTATAACACTAAACGCGCAAGCACAGGACTAAGTAACAGTCGACGTCATTAGATTCACTCCTACTGCAAATTATGGAGCAATGAGTTCCATTTGGCAATTATTTTAAACTTCAGTCGAAACAATTGCCATGAAGAGGATAATCCCTCCAGTGATTTTACATTATTGTGATTTGTTCACTTGTGAAGGAAAAGCAACAGCACGTGGTCATTGCTTTAATATTCAACATACATTTACAAATTGAGGAAGCTTTAAAACTTGAAAGCTCCATTAGCACAGAAAACAACTTTTTTACTTAAGCATAATGCCAGTGTACTACAGTTCCCACAATAATTCTGCAATTGTAAGCTAATTGGCTGTATTTGCAAAGCATCCATTCTTCACAATCTATATATAAAATGATGCATACATATGCCTAAGTACAGTAATTATACCAATGATTGCAAAGTGTACAATGTGTTCTTTAGAAACAGAATTACATTAGAATTGTAGAATTATTGGATGAATCACTGGTGACTCACAAGGGAATGACGATGCATTTATGTCATATCCATTACAAAACCTATGGAATGGTCTCATGTTTTCACTTTAATTCCAAATTTACAGCAATTGGTCATCGTTTAACAAGTAAAGGAGAAGTCACTCCTATCTTTCTTAAGCTCTTATTTTCACTCGGAGGGATTTGAATGTTTGACATTTCCACTCCAGGGAGCTGTTGAGTGTTTCCAAGGCCGAGACCAATAGATTTCTGGACTCTTAAGGGAATCGAGGGTTACGGGGCTTGGGAGGGAAAGTGGAGTCGAGGACAGGGATCGTGATGTTATTAGGCCTCACGGTAGCATGGTGGTTAGCATCAATGCTTCACAGCTCCAGGGTCCCAGGTTCGATTCTCGGCTGGGTCACTGTCTGTGTGGAGTCTGCACGTCCTCCCCGTGTGTGCGTGGGTTTCCTCCGGGTGCTCCGGTTTCCTCCCACAGTCCAAAGATGTGCGGGTTAGGTGGATTGGCCATGCTAAAATTGCCCATAGTGTAAGGTTAATGGGGGGATTGTTGGGTTATGGGTATATGGGTTACGTGGGTTTAAGTAGGGTGATCATTGTTCGGCACAACATCGAGGGCCGAAGGGCCTGTTCTGTGCTGTACTGTTCTATGTTCTATGTTCTATGTTCTAAATGGCAGAGCAGGCTCAAGATATGGTGCCCCGATCTTGTTTCTTATGTATTACATGACTAATATTTCCAAAATAGTCTTGGATTTTACATTACACTGTGAAAGCAACTCTACGTGCTATTTGTTCTGAATCCTTACTTCAGCTCACAGAGGCTGCCAATGCATCAGAGTTTGAAAAGTTCAGTTCTGGTAAATCCCACATGCCGATTTAATATTTTTAGCACAAATTAATAAATCAAGCATCAATCAAAGCATGACTGACTCGAGGGAAAGTTCCAGCATCAGAAATTTCCAATGAGAGGCTGGCAAGTTTGAGTGTTAGATATTCAGCATCCTTTCGTAGTGTCAGGGTGACCAAGTGTCAAAAAGGTAACACACAGCCATGGGATTTTTACTTTTGCAGCAAGAATCCTCCCCAAATACCATCAAAAGGTAACATTTTGTGGGCTTATATTTACCCGTGTCTAAAAATTACAGGGAAAATGTCACAAAGCACTTCATTGCCTTCAAGTGGAAGGTAATTATCACTTCAAACATCAGGGAACTCAGGTGAGGAAATTTCAAAGATCATCATCCCTAAAATCAATATCTCAAAGTTTTCTCTACTTTGATTAGGAAATTAAACCTCCAAATCATTAGTTAAAAAAAAAACTTTTAAACCATTTAATCAAATTTTAAAAAGGTGAGGTGGGAGACACCACAATGTGGAGCTATGATAGTCTTTTTAAGACAGATGAGAAGATTTTTTTTTTCTATGGGGAGGTGTTTAGCATCTGGAATTCTCTTCCCCAGAATCCTCTTCCCCAGAGGCCGGCATTGAATTTATTGAAGGGCGAGTCAGATTTCCGATACACAAAGGAGTCGAGAGCTATAGGGACAGACAGGAAATTAGAGCTGAGCCCACAACCTAATCAGCCACAATCTTATCAAGTGGCAGAGCAGGTTCGGACGGGTTGAGTGGCCTAACTCCTGCTACCAAGTCCTTTGTTGCTATGTAATGTTCCACTCTCAGCTCTCCTTTAAATCTTCATTTTCTACCATCCCCCAAGCCCGATTCAGAGTCTCTCACCAATATATTCTCACTTCTCCCTCCGTCTGCGCACAGAGTGACTTCACCCCCTCAGTGGCTTTTACCTCCACCTTGATTTACCTTTCCATCTTTAAACCCATTTCACTGCACTCTCAATCTCCCCTAATCCCTCACCTCCATGCTAATCCTCTTACCCATATTCACATGCCATCTCCATCATCTCTTGACTCCTAGCATCTTAATCACAAACAAGGTTATCTCCTATAATTTCCTTGCATCCCTCACCACTTATGTCCTCATAACCCTTCCCAATCTCACTTCCTTCTGCATCTGTCCTGGGGAAAAAATACTCGCCCCTGTCAGGCTCCTAGTTATCTAACAATTGATGCTCTATTTGCCACGGTACTCTTAAGGCTGTTAATCTGCTCGATCGCTTGATATATTTTTAACATACTACATACTATATTTGTATATCCCATAACATTTCCTTCCCCTTTAGGTGAATTGCTGAAACAATAAATGTAGCACATATTGTTTTGGAATATTTTGCAATGTAAAGATGCCACATTATTCACAAAGCTTTTTAAGATCTGGACAAAGACCATTTGGGACATCTAACACTCAATATCCAAGGTGAGAAAACATCTAGAATACACATCAAAAAGTGAAGAATCCTACTTATCTACTCCACAAATTACAATATTTAATTTTTTTAAATATCTTTTTTTTTAAATCTGTCATTTTCACTACCCCTCTGAAAGCTTAAAAAATGTAGACATTGATTAAAGACTGGCTATTTTTGGGTCCCAGTTGTCCATTAAAGTTGGTACAAGATCTCACAATATCAGCAGTCAACAAAATGAAGTTGAGTATTTACTTTGGAAAATCAAATCAGTATACTCTTAATACAAATCAAGTGATGATTCAAGGTTAAGCACCTAAAACCAACTTTGCTGAATGAATCACACTACCTAATTCAAACCACTTAATAATTCAGATTTATTCAGCACAAACCAACTGCGAATTATCGAGAGTAGTTCATTTCTTTCATTGCAGACTTCCAGAGGTGGCATGTAATGAGTAGGCGTGACACAGATCACTTTGCTGACAATCAAGATGCTTACTGGCATCTTGGCAGCGGAGTTTAAGAAACAGCGGTAGGCCATTTCCAAGGATCTCCACAAATCAATAGAGGCCGCCCTAACTCAAATTCGTTCGGCACTGTCAAAGACGAATGAAAAGGTAAAGGTGCATGGCGCATTGCTACTGGGTGTGGAGGCGGCTCTTTTGAACCAGAGTGATGGAATTGTCTCATTGCAGGCTGAGGTGGCAACGTTGGCCAGTGATGATGGAACACTGCATGCCAAGGTGGAGATTTGGAGAATCGCTCCAGGAGGCAGAACCTTAGAATCGCAGGGCTGCCGGAGACAGTAGAGGGACCAAATCCGACTGATTATTTGTCGAAGATGTTTGGGACGATGGTGGGGAGGGTGGATCATCGTCACCTCCCGAGATGGATCAGGCCCACCGCACAGTCCGGAAGTAGCCCCGCTCAGGCAAACCACCATGGGCAATCATCACCAGGTTCCACAGCTACCAGGAGAAGGAACGAGCCCTGGGGTGCGCAAAGGATCACTTGGACAACAAATGAGGCTCTATCAGGTGTAGAAGAGAAGCTGGCTAAATGGCGGGCAGCATTTAACCAAGCCACGCCTGCATTATATAAAAGTGGAATGTTGTTTGGGGTGGTGCACCCTGCATGCTGCCGAGTGACTTTGACTCAAAAGTCCATTATTTTGATGCGTCAGAAGAGGCTGATGTTTTTGTGAGGAAGCAACAGCTGGGGGGTGAGTTAATTGTTATTTATAAGGAGCATGTTATTATTGGGGAGGACACGTGTTGTGGAGACTTGTTGGTGTTCCTTGTTCCAGTTTGTTTGTTTTTTAACTGTTCTTGTGTGGGATGGTGTTATTTTTGTATGTTTATTAAAGTTGGATGTTGGGGGGGGATTCTTGAGGCTTTTTATTTATCTCCTCCGCACAGGGACTGCCCTTATACCTGAAAAAGTTAGCTAACAGGAGCATAGTGGTGGGGTAACTGCAGCTCATTATTTTAGGGTAGGTTTAGATAATTAGCTCAGAGTTTTTGTTTTGTTTGGGGTTAGGGATAGTTGAGGTAAGGGTATGGGCTTTTCAGCTGTTGTTTGGTTATTTGGGTGTGGTGCTGTTGGGAGCCGGAGATGAGGGTGGCAGGAAGAGTTTTCTGACATTGACTATAGATTATTCTTTGTTCTTTCTTGATGGGGGTTTGGCAGCCACCTTGGGTGGGCTCGATGCCTGAACTTTTTAAGGTGTTAGAATATCTCTCTTGGTGGAAATGGATAACTCAGGCAAGGGGCAGGAGCGGTGGTAGAGGGCCCCCAATTCTGCTGCTCCCCTGGAATGTAAGAGGGTTGAGGCGTCTATCTCCCTGATGTTGAAGAAAGATCAGGACCTTGCAGAATGTGGGTCGTATGGGCCTATCTCGTTACTGAATATTAACGCTAAGTAGATGGAAGGGTTCTACTCGGGATGGCAGCGATTTGTTTCCTTTTACAGTCAGCTGGTCACCATCAGCTGTTGGGGAGGGGGGTTATTAACCTTCATTTAGTTAGAGGGTAGGAGGGGGTTAGTGGGGTTGTTCATTTTTGACGGTGATAGTCAAATATTGTACCCTAATGTATTTGTTGGCAAGTGTGGATTTATTTTGTAATAATGAAAAATAATTTTTCGCAATTTTTTTAATTTTAATTTCTTTCATGGCAATCAAGGGAAATCATGGATTCAAGCTGGGGAGGATGGATGCGAGGTTCCGCAGATTTGGGGGGGGGGGGGGGGAGGGAGATATCAATGACAACAATCCCATCCTCCCACCAACCCCAAAACAACTGCCCGCATTTTAACATAAACAAATAACACAAAGGAATCAGGAATCACCAATAGTCACCATTAACACATACAGTCCCCCTCCCCCCAACCCTCCCAACACCACCCCCCCCGCCCAATGTTTATCCAATTTTTGAAAGTGCATAATGAATAATGCCCATGAATTGTAGAACCCATCCATCCTTCCCCTCACTTCAAACTTAACCTTCTCAAGAGTCACAAATTCCAACAGGTTCCCCCCGCCTCGCCAGGACACAAGGTGGAGAGGTTGCCCTCCATCCCAACAGGACCGGGGGGTGAGGGAATCGCGGGGGGGCGCCAGGGGGGCGTGAAATGAGTCGCCCGGCCCTCCCGCGATTCTCCCACCCAGCGTGGGGAGCGGAGAATCGTGCCCTTAGTCTCCCGATGGGAGACTTTCGCCCTGGTGCTCCATTTGGGAGAATCGCCCCCAAATTGTTTTGTACCTTCACATCCCCTATAAACCTCCTGCCCCTTACCTTAAATCTCTGCCCCCTGGTCATTGATCCCTCCACCAAAGGGAAACATTTCTTCTTGTCCACTCTATCTATGCATCTCATAATTTTATACATCTCAATCATGTACCCCCTCAGTCTCCTCTGCTCCAAGGAAAACAACCCCAGTCTATCCATTCTCTCTTCATAACTCAAACTCTCCAGCCCAGGCAGCATCCTGGTAAATCACCTCTGCATCTTTCCAGTGTTATCACACCTCTTCTATAATGTGGATTCCAGAACTGCACATAACACTTTAGCTGTGTCCTAACCAATGTTTTATACAGTTCCAGCATAACCTTCCTGCTTTTAAACTCTTTGCCTCGGCTAATAAAGGCAGGCATACCATATGCCTTCTTAGGTAGTAATCTCAGGATTGCTACCATTGGCACGAGCTAGTCAGAGTAGGAATGTCAGGATAGATAGGATGAATGCGTGGCTCGAGAGATGGTGCAAGAGGGAGGGATTCAAATTCCTGGGGCATTGGGACCGGTTCTGGGGGAGGTGGGACCAGTACAAACCGGACGGCCTGCACCTGGGCAGACTGGAACCGATGTCCTAGGGAGGGTGTTTGCTAGAGCTGTTGGGGAGGGGTTTAAAACTAATGTGGCAGGGGGATGGGAACCGATGCAGGAAGTTGGAAGGTAGTAAAACAGGGACAGAAGCAAAAGGAAGTAAGGGGAAAAGTGCAAGCGCGTGCGGTAGATGGGGGTGCAGACAGCAAGACCTTGTAAGTTCCTGTAAGTTTTCTGTGGGTTGTTTTAATTAGATCCACTGATGGGGGTTTAAAATTTATTTAAAAATCTATGCATGCGCTTCCCAGTGTGAGTCTACGGGGGTTTGACCTCTCCCCCCGCACCCCCCCCCCCCCCCCCCCCCCCCCCCCCCCCCCGTAGACTCACAATGGGAAGCGCATGCATAGATTTTTAAAATAAATTTAAAACCCCCTCGTGGATATCCGCGGCTCGGATGCAACGCGGGTGGCTGTCTTGGACCCCCACACCCGCGTTATAAAAGGGGGACTACTGTATAAAACACAAACAGCAATGGCCCTAACACTGATCCCCGCGAGACCTCACTGGGCACAGTCAGAAAAACACCCCTCAACCATCAGCCTCTGCTTCCTGCCACTCAGCCAATTCTGGATCCAATTTGCCAAATTTCCTTGGATCCCATGGATCTTACCTTCATTATCAGTCTCCCATGTGGGAGCTTATCAAAAGCCTTGCAGAAGACCAAGCAGACTGCATCAAATGCATATTAATAAATCCAGCATGGAGTTCAAGAGAGTCTTCTGTCTCAGAATGGTGCGAATGTGGAACTCCATGATAGAGCGCTCGAGGAAAATAGCATAATGTATTAAAGGAGAAGATAGAGAAGTATGTGAGGGAGAAAGGAATAGAAGGATATGTTAATCAGATGATAATTAGACGGAGTGGAGGCTCACATGGAGCATAAACACTGGCATGGACTTGTTTGACTAAAGTCAAGCTCTTGTGCTGTAAAATTCTATGCAGTTCTATTTATGTGACGTACAACCTGTTCTTCAGACAATCTTACCTGCCGTTCAAAAATCCTTAAACAACTGAAACTGGGTCCTGTTCCTTGATCAAGACGACATAATAAATCAAAACCATTAACTTACCAGGGATTTCTCATCTTCGGATCTTGAAAGTTTACTTTTCATCTCTTCCACTTCATTAATTTTACCACTGTGTTTTTGTTAATTCCTTTTTTAAAAAAGAGCAAAAAATTATATTTCAAATGTTGAAAGTTGCAAGTCAAGTAGAATATGAATCTTAAAAGAAAACAAAGGTTTGGAAGACACTACCTTCTTTTCCCAAGTAATCTAACAGCTATGTGGAAAACACACAAATACTAGTCCGACAGGTTTCCATAAGGAAGATGGAAGTCACACTAATTTTTAATGACGGGGAGTTATTTTGTAATTCACTTATGGGATGCTAGGCCAGCCTTTAGTGCCCCTGCCTCTGTCCCCTTGAGAAGTGAGCTGCCTTCCTGAACTACTGCCGCCCACATGGTGATGGTGCTCTCAGTATTGTTAGGGTGGGAGATGCAGGATTTCAACCCAGCGACAGTGAAGGAACGGTAATATAATTCCAAGTTAGGATCGTGTATAACATGGAGGGTGGTGTTCCCCTGTGTCTACTACCCTTGTTTTTCTAAATGGTAGAAATTTCAGGTTTGGTGCATGCTGATGAAGAAGCCTTGGTGATTTGTTGTGACAAAGGGAACAAATATTTAAAGGGCAGGTTGCTTTGCCCTGGATGCCGTTGAGCTTCGAGTGTTGATAGGGATACACTCAATCAGACAAGTGGAGAAATTCTACCACATTCTTGATTTGAAGACGTATTTATGTATTTATAACATTGGTCAGGTTGTGGTCAATTGCAACTCTTCAGGGCCAACACAGTGGCGCAGTGCCCTGCTGCCTCAAGACGCTGAGGTCCCAGGTTCGATCCCAGCTCTGGGTCACATCCCGTGTGGAGTTTGCACATTCTCCCCGTGTTTGCGGTGGCTTCGCCCCCACAACCCAAAGATGTGCAGGGTAGGTGGATTGGCCACGCTAAATTGCCCCTTAATTGGAAAAAATGAATTGGGTACTCTAAATTTGTAAAAAGAAAAATTGTAACTCTTCAGGATGTTGATGATGGGAGAATCCTGAGATTTTAATCCTGTTAAATGTCAAAGGAAAGTTGATAGGAATCTCTCTTCTAGGAGATGATAGTCTTTGCTCAGCATTTAAAGTAACTTTTGCAGCATTTATCAGTCCAAGCCTGTTAGACTTCAACCAATTCAATTCACTGATATCGAGAAATGGCTGAAGGCACTGTGTATAGCAAAGGCTATGAGCCTTGTAACGTTCTATCTGCAGAACTGAAGACTTGTGTCCAAGCCTGAATGTTGTATAGGTCTTGCTGCACGTGGGTAGTGACTAATGGAGCAGTAACTGGCTGGACTGAATTTGTCCTGCTTTTTGTGGGCAGTACACATATGGGAAACATTCTACATTATCAGGTAGATGTCAGTGTTGAAGCTGCACTGGAACAGCTTGATTAGAAATGCGG
Organism: Scyliorhinus canicula; assembly: GCF_902713615.1. Taxonomy (NCBI): domain Eukaryota; kingdom Metazoa; phylum Chordata; class Chondrichthyes; order Carcharhiniformes; family Scyliorhinidae; genus Scyliorhinus; species Scyliorhinus canicula. The sequence goes on along the minus strand of NC_052147.1, from coordinate 10,821,727 downwards.
CTAGTTCTGGGGCACAAGTCTTCAGTTCTGCAGATGGAACGTTACAAGGCTCATAGTCTTTGCTGGACCCAGTGCCTTCAGCCATTTCTCGATATCACCGAGAGTGAATTGAATTGGTTGAAGTCTAACAGTTATGATGGTGAGAAACTGAAGAGGAGGCAGAGATGGATCGTCCACTTGGCATCTCTCGCTGAAGATGGCCGCAAACACTTCAGTCTTATCTTTTGCACTCACATGCTTAGTTCCGCCACCATTAAGGATGGAGATATTTGAAGAGTCTCTTCCCCATGGTTAGTTATTTAATTAGCCACCGCCATTCATAACTGGATGGGAATGGTTGTGCATATTCAATTAGAATTCTGTACCACAGTGATATGTTTTAATTAGCAATGAGAGTGAATGTAGGCTGGTTGGAAACATGGGAATTCCCGTGAGTGGGACACGACTGCAGTATGCGCAACTCCTCGTTCCTCCATTAGAAATAGTTCTCGAGTCAGAATTAATCCTTTCTTTTTGTTCAGTCTGTGGGGCAGGTGAAAGTGAGTTAGACTGTAAGGGACCAATTACCGTCTGTGTGAACAGAACATTCCTTTCACATCCTGGGCTGCTGGTCTTTAGCTGCACTTCTGAGTTGTTACTGAGAGAATCATAGAATCAGAGAATTTACAGTGCAGAAGGAGGCCATTCGGCCCATCGAGTCTGCACCGACCCCCGAAAAGAGCACCCCACTCAAGCCCACACCTCCACCCTATCCCCATAACCCAGTAAACCCCATCTAACTTTTTTGGACACTAAGGGCAATCTTAACATGGCCAATACACCTAACCTGCACATCTTTGGACTGTGGGAGGAAATCGGAGCACCCGGAGGAAACCCACGCACACACGGGGAGAACGTGCAGACTCCGCACAGTCAGTGACCCAAGCCAGGAATCGAACCTGGTACGCTGGAGCGGTGAAGTGACAGTGCTAACCACTGTGCTATCGTCCCGCCCCTGGGTGTCAATCTCCCTCAAGGCTCTGGGAGGAGTTGCATTGAAATCGAATGGGCCCAAAAGACCGATCCCTCAACAACAGAGGGAAGGCAGAGAGGAGCAACAAGCTAGCCCGAGTTTGTTTACAATTAAGTGCAACATGTTTCCATTTTTTTTTATAAATTTAGATTACCCAATTATTTTTTCCAATTAAGGGGCAATTTAGCGTGGCCAATCTATCTACTCTGCACATTTTTGGGTTGTGGGGGTGAAACCCACGCAGACACAGGGAGAATGTGCAAACTCCACACGGACAGTGACCCAGAGCCGGGATCGAACCGGAGACCTCAGTGCCGTGAGGCAGCTGTGCTAACCACTGCGCCACCCTGCTGCCCACATGTTTCCATTCTAATTGTCTACCCACAATTTCAAAGAGAGAGAAGGCGGAGTCTTCCTAGGCAAGTTTAAATTCCACAGAATTAGCCACTGCATGTTTTAATGGGGATGCAGGTGAGGTGAAATGCAAAAGAATTACATAGACGCCCTGAGCCTATCGCTCTACATCAATGAGCTGCTTTTTGCTTTCACAACAGAGTATGAGAAAGGCAGAGTGTTAGGCAGAACGTGACTTTGCGTTCAATCGGAGGAGTTCTGCCAGTGGGGACAGCGCTCAGGAAAGATTTTGTTTGTACAGTATTTTATTAGATAGGGCCCGGGGAGTGGAGAAATAGGCATTGCAGATATTCAGCTAAGTGTGGGTGGGGGTGGCTCTAAACCGTGACACATGCTGGGGATTATTTTTGCCGACCCATTTTTCAACATCCCGCAACCCACTCGAGGGTCGCAGCCCCCACTCTGAAAAACAGTGGTCAATAGCATCATGCTTCCACAGTTTAATATGCAAGTAGTCCTGTGTTGCAGCTTCACTGGGTTTGAACCTCAATTTTAGGTATGCCGGGTACTGCTTCTAGCATGGTTTCCTGATCTCTTGAACCAGGGTAGATTCCCTGGCTTATTTCAATGGTTGTCACGGGGATATTCTGTGCCATGAGGTTAAAAACTGTTGAAGACAATCTGTTACTGTTGATGGCCCATAATATCTCATGGATGCCTAGTTTTGAGCTGCTACAGCTGTTCTCAATCTATCCAGTTTAGCTCAGTGGTAGTAAAGTTGCCACAGTCCCAGATGACCATAAGCTGCTTTCCCTGTTGAGGGGGAGAGCTGGCTGGTGGTGATTTAACCTGAGGATCACCACACCTCAGGCAAGGCGCAAGATTGAGAAGGCGCGCCTTCATGAATAATCTCAGCCGGTAGCGGAATTGAAACCTGCGCTGTTGTCCTCGCTCTGCTTCACGGGCCAGCTGTCTAGTCAAGTAAGCTAAATCGGCCAGTGTAAGCTTACTAGAGTTTAGCAAAACTGTAATTCAGCTGACTGGGTCTTTGCAGCACTATGGCGAAAGATCCATGAGTTTAGGAATACTGTTAAGTGGCACATTAGTGTTACCTCAATGGTGATTTCCTTGCATCAGTCAGATGTGAAGTGAGGGAAAAGGCAAGGCTCAATGAGCAATGGGGAAACCACCAGGCCTAATGGAGCCGATTTGTACCTCTTGGAGAAATATTTTCAAATGTTAAATGCTGCATTTAGGGTCAAAAATAGGCCATTCAGTCCATGTAGCCTGCCGCTTCATTTCCACAAGATCATAATTTTATCTGTCTCCTAACTCGATCCACCAAGCTTAATAATAATAATCGCTTATTGTCACAAGTAGGCTTCAACGAAGTTACTGTGAAAAGCCCCTAGTCGCCACATTCTGGCGCCTGTTCGGGGAGGCCGGTGCGGGAATTGAACCCGCGGCTGCTGGTCTTGTTCTACATTAGAAGACAGCTGTTTGACTCCCTATCCCTCAATAATCTTGGCTAACAAAAATCTACTGACTGCTATGAATGCTTTCTGGAAGGGAATCGTGGAGCAGGATTTACTGGCCGTTCACACTGGTGGGATGTTCCGGTCCCACACCGATGCACGGGTTTCCCAGTGACGAGGGCTGCTGTCACCAGGAAATCCCGTTGACAATGGCGGGGTCGGTAGATCCCGCTGGCGGGCCGCCTCTGCCACTGATAAACACGCGGCGGGGTGGTCGGTAATCCCGCCAGCAGTCTTTGTATCTCTCCGCATCTTACAAGTATCAGTAATCAAAATGCTTACAGGTCCTGAAGATAAAAACACAACATATTACGAGTCTTTGCTGGCTTTCAAAACTCACCTCATTTTTAAAAAATAGGATAAGATGATGATCTCCTATCCCAGTTTAGTAGGTTTTTTTTGAAGTATATACTTATTTATAATTTGCCCACCAAAGTTACAAAACGAAGGCGATGAGTAATCTTTCACATTTCCTTCACACTGCCATGCATTTCACAGGCAGTCTCAAGTCACACTTTTATCAATTAAATCTCCCTTAAAAATGTCAAACAGTTTTGTTCAAGGCGGAGACAAAAGCAAATCACCAAGCCCAATTTTTCTAGATAACAGTTCTCATTACAGTTGCCATGCTACCGCAGCTTTTTTAAAAAAATAGTTTAACATCCACTCTTAGACATTGGAGACAACTTTTCAAAATAAATTCATCATCCTGCTGCTGATCAACAGAATATTAATTCATCCGAAACATGCACACGTATTATTAACTTTAAAATCCTTGTTCTTCTAAATTATAACTAACCAACGAGAAATAACAAATATCCTGAAGGTTTTTCACCTTTACCAAGTATGGGACCTAGCAATAGGAGAGTAACAATCACAGCTAGCTGACAAGACTTGTATCAATGAGGTCTAAGTTCTCTGCAGATCCGTAAACCTCAAATATGGTTTAAAACATGTTGGCGGTACGATAGCACAGTGGTTAGCACTGTCACTTAACAGCGGCAGGGGTCCCAGGCTGGATTCCCGCTTGGGCCAAAGTCTGCACTTTCTCCCCGTGTCTGTGTGGGTTTCCTCCGGGTGCTCCGGTTTCGTCCCACAGTCCAAAGATGTGCAGGTTAGGTGGACTGGCCATGATAATTGTCCTTAGTGTCCCAAAAAGGTTAGGTAGGGTTACTGGTTTTGGGGTTAGGGTGGAGGTGTGGGCTTAGGTAGGATGCCCTTTCCAAGGGCTGGTGCAAACTCAACAGGCCAAATGGCCTTCTTCTGCACTGTAAATTCTATGAAATCTATGAAATCCAAGTTTAATCATGTTCATTTCTACCTAATTGCTAATAGCATTTTAATAACATTGCCCTCATTGATCAATGTCAGTAGAAGAGGAAAAGTCTGACAGGGAGGAATTAAATTATAGACAGAACTGATCTCACCACATCTTCTCTACTGGGTAGTACTACAATCCGTATGCTTCACCTGATGCCTGTGTCTATGTATTTACATGTATATTTATGCATATCCTGTGTTTTTCATGTACGGAATGATCTGTCTGAACTGTACGCAGAATAATGGGCAGGATTCTCCCCTACCCGGCGGGGCGGGGGGGGTCCTGGCGGGACGGAGTGGCTGCGTGATTTGATGGAATTCTCTAGCTCGAGACGGTCAGGTTCCCGGTGAGGGGGGGTCAATCGATGGGTTCTATCATAGATGGCAGCCATTTAGCATGCACGTTAAAGATTTGGTCACTGTTAGCTTTTGGGGGGGGGCAAGATTGTTTGGGTTGCATTTCTGTTCTTGGGGATCTGGTTACTGGTGTTGCTTGTAATTTTTGATACATGTGGTTGGTGCAGTTTTGTTTTGTAATTTTAATATAAAATGTTAAAAGTTTCAATAAAAATATTTTCAAAAAGGATTGTGTGTGAGGCCATAAAGAGACAAAAAGAATCACAATTTTTCCCGCTACCATACGTAAAGCATAGAAAGCAACAAGGGGACACCAATGCTGTGTCCATCCTCCAACAGGATGTCGATGTTACTGAAACTGGATAAAATCCGATCCCCAAAACAGGCAAAAGACCAAACTAATAAAATCTAAATGATCTAGTTACCAAAAGCTAGTGGCTCTGTCCATGTCCAATCCGCTGAGTGCATAAATTGTGACAAATAAAGATTATTATTATGCACAGAACAATGGGCAGAGCTTTCTGATAGTTTGGCAGTGTCAAGTCGGGCGGGAAAACTGGGACGTTGCTCACCAGCGATGATGAAGGTTTGGGAGGGTTTTCCCCACTGTCTCTTCAGCCACTTAGACAAGAAAAAAAAACTCTCAGGTTTCACACTAGCTCGCTGGCGGACGGAACCCGATTCACCCGGCCCAACTTCAGGCTTAGCGCTTCGATTACTGGGGAGCTCCACATAAATACGTCCCTGGCACCTGTTTCCAAGTCCAAAGCAGAGGATAGCTGCCAGGAGGACCACGCCAAAGTTTCCCGACCTGACCAGAATGCTGTGGTGGGGGGAAGAGTCTGAATCCCTTACGCGTGGGCAGGGAGGAGACCCTCCAGCAAGGTCACCAACCCAGCATGGGGGCAGTAGCAGCACCGGTAAGCACCAACACCCTATCAGGAGGCCAAAAGTCCAGTGCAGGAAAAAAAAACGATGACCTCCTCCTAGGGTAAATCACTATTCTTCCCCACGTGCACACGTGCACTTGCTGCACAGCCTGCTTACACTCTCCCCATCTGCTCCCTTTCAAAAAGGTCTCTCACAACTGCCGGGGAGAGAGCACAGACGGGCGGACGAATGACGGGCTGGGGGAGAGCTGTCCTCCTTGTGGGGGAGGGACAGTACACCACTGCGCCGATGGGGAGGCGGGCGCGAGAAATAAAAGTGAGGACCCAACTCCGATTGTCCACCTCACAAAACTCACGAGTTCCATCTCTTATATCCTTATGTCGCTTCCATACACTCATGCCCTCTCCCTTCTCTTACTGGCACGGCAAGAGAGCAGCTAGAGCCACCTTCAGGCAGGGCGGATGAGAGCAGCACAGGGAGCAGCTCCGAGGAATTCTCGGATATGGACATGGAAAATGCATCACAGCTTTCAGCCACACTCTCCACCAGCCCAGAGGCACACACCTCGATGGGACTTAGCAGTAGAAAAGACTTTGGGGACACATGAGCACCCACTTTTTCTGGTCCACAGCAGGCAGAGGCAGGGACGTCCCAGGGATCCGTCGTTGGAGGACGGCTAATCACCAGACTCTGATGAGCCCCTGTCAGATGGGGTGCCTCTACGCTCGGCTGCCCTGCAGTTGCTGGAGCTCCAAAGGCAGAGCAGGAAACATCAGGAAGGGATGTCTGCAGTACTTCTCGGATTGAAAGGTCGACTGTAGGATCTCAATGCCTTCACATTGAGGAGATCGTGCTGGCACTCCAAGGCAGGTCAACACAGCGATGGTGGCGGCCGCAGAGGAGACTACTGTGCTGGTGAGCGGTCCATGGTGGAGCGTGAACCCCATAGTGCAGGAACGCAAGGGCACCCACACGCCAGAGGACAGCACCTCACTCTAGCTGCCCCTCTATCCCAAAGAAGGAAGCCAGTGTCCCTCAGCACCCTTAGTGAGGAGGAGAGTCTGCTACATAGTCTGAGGCCTTCAGCTCGGGAGGCTCTGGGAGTGCCTGGCCCATCCAACTCCCTCCTGTAGCCATCTGGGATGGCCACTTACAATAAGAAACACGGACGGTCGCAAAGCATAACTGGAAAAATGGACAATGTAAGGTTCAGGCAGGCTCAGAGCCTGAATGTATATTTGTGAGCGAAGAATCCAGAAAGCACCGAAACCCCCAACCGATTAGCATTTTGATGGCCCATCTCCATCAGACAAAGGACTGATACTTGAGTAACCGATACAATCCCAGACATTTCAGCGCCACTCCCTGTACTCAGGAAGCATCAACAACAGGGTCAATGACCACTTAGGACACACCCACCCATCAAGGCACCTGCCCCTTATTGGCTCAAATTGAATACAGTGATCAAGAACTACCCAATTAATGGGGTCCAAACTGAAGGATCGCCCAAAAGAGCGCAAAACTTCCCAAGGATAAAGAGAGAGACCACCATGCGTTCGATCTCTCTTGGACCTGGCGCTCCGGCAACGTCCACCTCCAAGTGCAGCACCACCAGAAGCAAGTTCAAGTTGAACGCCCGCTACCAGACGGATGGGCCCAGCTGAGCAGACCCAGTAGATACAGATTCAAACAAAGGCCACTGTTCCTCTGACCTAAGCCGGGTGCCTGAAGTTAAGTACAGGTTGTTATAGTTGATAGGTGTAGTTTAACTAGTAGTATCATGTTACATGATAATTGTGTGTTTAAATAAAGTACCATTGATCTTGAACTAACTAACTGGTGTTTGGCTCTTTGATCGATAGCCGGTTGAACCTTGTGGTGGTATCATTTGATACCTGACGACTCTGAGCAATATAATATCGATATCTAAAGAAGAAGGGCAACCTTATTGATTGTCATATTTATAGCAAGTTAAAAAAAAAAGGCAACAGACCTTCTCTGACCGTTCTACCTCCAGCCTCATACAACAAAGAGGGTGAGTGCCACACTGCAGTACCCCGAAAGCCACGCCGGTGCCCTCTAGCCCACAGCACCCCAGAGGGTGCTCACCATAGTCGCCACGGACAACAGGGAGCGGTAAACAGAAGGCTGCTTCCACCTCTGCTCTGGATTCTGGGTAGACACAGAAGTAGAGGTGAATTTAGGACGGTGACGAATGTTTATTTGCACCGGTGTGCACTGGTGTGTTAGGCAATTGTAACATAGCGAGCACTTGTGTAACAATCAAACCACTTTTGACAACGTATCAAACCTCACTTTTTGCACCCTATTTGTGCCTGGCCTGTTCTCATAGATCTCCACGGATCCGCTGCCCAAGTCCCAGGCTGCTACCTCTGAACTCCCCTTTGAACGTGAGGCTGCCAAATTCCTGTTTATAGAAAGCTGTTGCAAAACACACCCCAGCTTTATGTCACAACACTGAGCGGCAGATTGTCATGTGTCCGGGAAGGTTACAGTGGTAAAGCCCACAAATGATATTCAACGGGACTCTTTCCCCCCCCCCCCCCCAAATGATATTCAAACTCCCCCCCCCCCCCCCAACCTTTTCCGGTGGGAACCGCATCACGCCAATGGAGGAGGCTGGGGGCATTGGCTGCTGGAAACCTCACCGTTATTAACCCCCTTTTCTTGGCTCCCGTGGTATTTTGCTGCCGACTCCATTACCTCCTGCTGTAAACAGCGGTGCAAGATTCCACCCATAGAAACGTACTTGCACTTGCTGTATAGCACTTGGAAATGGCTGACCCACCGTGGCTTGCACACAATCCCTCTGCCTACTGATACACACCCCCCCACACACACACACAGTTTCCTACCCTACAGTTTGTTTCAAAGCGCAGTGCATATTTGACATCCAGCACAGATGTCCTTGTCCAACTCAGTCTTCACAGCACTATATCCATTAACGATAAAATGTGATCTAACAACAGCCGACAGTTCTTATGTTTAAACTTTAATGGCTTTCAACTGCAGCTAACATACTTTCCGACCACTGATCAATACTTAACAGCTAGGACCAGCAGTGTTACTGTAAGCACCTGTCAAGGCAAGAGAGACTTCTTAATATATCAAGCATGGCAAAAAACAGATTTATTGGCTCAAAGGTTACCTTATTACATTTTGGCATTGCTTTAATAATGAAACTCTGAATTTATAAAATTTGAACCATACCCTCAGCCCAAAGATGAAAAGCTGGAAGGAGATAGCTAAATGTTTAACTCCCGAGCATGAAGCTCGATTCGAAATACCTTGGTGTTGTCATGACACTAGATTGGTTCCCCATCTGTGCACAGAGCAATGGCCTATGACAGCCAAGATTTAAATCTGAGAATGAAGGAAGATGCTGACATTCCATTGCACAAGGTCCTGTTATGGAGGCGAGATGGTCCACAACACTAACTGCGTACATAGCGCCAGGGTCCCAGGTTCAATTCCCCGGCTTAGGTCACTGTCTGTGCGGAGTCTGCACGTTCTTCCCGTGTCTGTGTGGGTTTTCTCCGGGTGCTCCGGTTTCCTCCCTTAAGTCCCGAAAGACGTGCTTGTTAAGTGAATTGGACATTCTGAATTCTCCCTCTGTGTACCCGAACAGGCGCCGGAGTGTGGCGACTAGGGGATTTTCACAGTGACTTCATTGCAGTGTTAATGTAAGCCTACTTGTGACAATAAAGATTATTATTTAAAAATTAGATATCCCACTTGCACCATTCAAAGACAGAAGAATGGGTCATTCTTCTCACTGTTATTTGACTGATGGTGCACGCACAGAATGGATGCATGCTACTAAATAGTTACTGCACTCCAAATAAATCAATTGTATGGAGATGATTTCACAATATGGTGAGGCTTTCTTTGAATATAAAAATTCTATTTTCTCACCCACCGTAAAGCATTATTTAAATGGCCAGTTTGTCCTACACAGCAGAAGGATGACTGACAATTGGAAAATACATTACATGGAGAAGCTAATCCCTTTAAGCTGGACAAGATCATTGATAAGAGAGAGGCGACAATGAATTTCCTCTCGTAGCTCCCAAGCTCAAAACAAGGTCACCAGGTGGTCTACTGTATATCTGCATCTTCACTTGTCATAATCAAGATCCAGCACATTATCTCATCAAATGAATTCTCTCTCGAAATCTCAAAACTATTAAATTTCTTAACACCTTCATCTGCCATTCCTCCACCTATCTACAGACTTTCATTCATCACATGCAAATTTCATTCAACTCCAACCCCCTCACATGTCAGAATCAAGATTAAGGCAGGAAAGTGGGTGGCAAGAGAATCTGTATCCTCCATAAATCTGAGCTCATGTAAAACCCTGCTGCCCAAATCCTAACTCACCCAATCTACCATCTCCCTTGAACTCAATATAAGCTTATTTACTTGTAGCGGGTACGAGGTCATGTGGATCAGCGGGTAGAAACTCAGGACGGGATTCTCCGTTTCTGAGACTAAGTCTTGACGCCAACACAGAATCCGTAGACTTTTACGACAGAAAAACCAGTGCCGCACCTGGACCGATTCAGTGACCGTGTAGGGGCTAGCACCGGTGCCCGTAGAACACAATAGATTCCAATGAAAAACAGTGCAGGATTCGCCGGGTCCATGATTGACACTCGGGAGGCTGACAAGCTGCAGCCGCACAAATACATTTCGCTACACACACACACACACACCAGCCAACATGATGGCACAGATCGTGCTGAAGCGTGCCCATACAGCTGATGGGTTGGCTGGGGCCAGCAGGCACCCGGGGGCGGGCCTGGGGGTGGTCACCTATGCAACCTGTGGCACTAGGTTCAAAGTGTGCTGTTAGCAGTGGGCGCTGCTGCATGGTTGCCTTCCCGGCTGCGGTAATGGTGTTCCATGTCTGTCCACCCCAACCCCAAAGCCCACTCCCCGGCAAGCGGCACAACTGTCAGCACACTACGGTGATGTTGGACACCTTCCGTATGCCCTCACGCTCCCTCAGCAACCGCCACGTCATTTTCACGATTTTTAAAAGCACAAGTGAAGCCGCTGTCGGGAACTCGGCAAATCGGAGATGGAAAATCGCGGAGGCCCCGGAAAATACTGGAATACGAATGATATGCAAACTGTCTACCGTACATTCCGGAATGCATTGATGCTGCTGTCAAGCATTGCAATTTGAATCGGCACCTGCTGCAATTTCGAGGCCAGAACAAATTCTCCACCAAATCGCCTTTCCCGATTTCGGCGATAGTTTACGGAGAATCCCGTCCCCTATCTCTGAGCCAGAAGCTCCAGGTTCAAGTTCCACTTCAGGACTTGATAGCCCAGGAAGGTGCATTCCAAACATGGCCTTCCAATACACCTAAAGTAAGCAGTAAGATAAGGAGACTCTCCTGTTCAGCCACACTTGATGTGGAGTGGCACCCGTCATTTTCTCATATCTAATTCCTGGAGAACGAGACAGCAAACGGTTTCCCCAGTAATTTCATTATGAGTGACCAAAGATAGCTTCTTCTTAACCTTGTCAGTCCTTGACGGAGCACAGGCCACAGACAAATTCTCTGCAGCTAACCCTGCCTTGGGCCAAACTTTCCAATTGTTGCCATGTATAGCCCTCGGCCCTCATCCCTCATCTCCTTTTCTGTAAAGACAGCATAACCTCTATAATCAATGCCAATCACAATTCTTAAGTACGCAGATTTGCTTGGCTCCAGATCCACCACTGCATCAGAATTCTCATTTCAGTCAATCACATCGCTAGCTTCTGTCTGTGTTTTGAAATAATGAGAAGTGAGGAAAACAACAATTTCTCATCACTCTAATTGCAGAGATTATAAAGAAGACAAGAAATGCCTCTACACCTAGCCCAACAATTATTCAGTACAGTTGGGAATACCATAATCAGAAAGGTCACCAAACCAAACAGTCGGTGAAGTACAATAACGTCTGCTAACTTGAGGCCAAGATTTATTCAGTTCGCGTCTGCTAACCTTTGGGTATGAAGTTTTTCAAGACAGCATATTGTAGTAAACACTGCGGGCAGCCAGCTCCGTCTCTTTTCATCATGTACTACTTGTACAGATAATGAGAAATCCTCTTTCCCTTCTCTGCTGTTTGTCCATTTGTGAAGCTATGCACCAACTACTCCAGGGAATATTAAACATCTACCTACGATTGCAATCTCAGTCAGGATTGCATATCACGATTAAGCAAATAAATGGTTTTGCTCGCAGTCAACAACTGATCGGGATTATAGCTCCTCTGTGGTTACTGACCTGAGCAAACTGCTTATTTATTTCATCCTCACAGATTCTCTCTCTTCCGCATCTGCAGATACCATTCATGCTGAAGTACTGTCCCACAGGTGCTAGGCACCATTCAGTACCTTGTCCAGCCATTATATTCCATGTGCGAGCTTTAGAAAACGTTGATTGTGCTGAACAAGTAGGGGCTTTATAGATAGGAATTCTATGCATGTCTTCTAATCAGGTGTAGATATCTAGCAGGGGTCATTGGATATCAGCAAGGAGCCCTACTACTTTCCATCCACCCCCCCCCCCCCCCCCCGCCCAAACTACAACATGGTATGTTGAGGCTATCTTACCCTCACCACCATCTCAGCTAACTCGGCAGATACTGGTGTTAAGAGCATAAGAACATAAGAACTAGGAGCAGAAGTAGGATATCTGGCCCCCCGAGCCTGCTCCACCATTCAATGAGATCATGGCTGATCTTTTGTGGACTCAGCTCCACTTTCTGGCCCGAACACCATCCCTTTATTAATCCCTTTATTCTTCAAAAAACTATCTATCTTTACCTTAAAAACATTAATGAAGGAGCCTCAACTGCTTCACTGGTCAAGGAATTCCATAGATTCACAACCCTTTGGGTGAAGAAGTTCCTCCTAATCTCAGTCCTAAATCTACTTCCCCTTATTTTGAGGCTATGCCCCCTAGTTCTGCTTTCACCTGCCAGTGGAAACAACCTGCCCGCATCTATCCTATCTATTCCCTACATAATTTTATATGTTTCTATAAGATCCCCCCTCATCCTTCTAAATTCCAACGAGTACAGTCCCAGTCTACTCAACCTCTCCTCGTAATCCAACGCCTTCAGATCTGGGATTAACCTAGTGAATCTCCTCTGCACACCCTCCAGTGCCAGTACGCCCTTTCTCAAGTAAGGAGACCAAAACTGAACACAATACTCCAGGTGTGGCCTCACTAACACCTTATACAATTGCAGCATAACCTCCCTAGTCTTAAACTCCATCCCTCTAGCAATGAAGGACAAAATTCCATTTGCCGCCTTAATCACCTGTTGCCCCTGCAAACCAACTTTCTGTGACTCATGCACTAGCACACCCAGGTCTCTCTGCACAGCAGCATGCTTTAATATTTTATCGTTTAAATAATAATCCCGTTTGCTTTTATTCCCACCAAAATGGATAACCTCACATTTGTCAACATTGTATTCCATCTGCCAGACCCTAGCCCATTCACTTAACCTATCCAAATCCCTCTGCAGACTTCCAGTATCCTCTGCACTTTTCGCTTGACCACTCATCTTAGTGTCATCTGCAAACTTGGACACATTGCCCTTGGTCCCCAACTCCAAATCATCTATGTAAATTGTGAACAATTGTGGGCCCAACATGGATCCCTGAGGGACACCACTAGCTACTGATTGCCAACCAGAGAAACACCCATTAATGCCCACTCTTTGCTTTCTATTAATTAACCAATCCTCTGTCCATGCTACTACTTTACCCTTAATGCCATGCATCTTTATCTTATGCAGCAACCTTTTGTGTGGCACCTTGTCAAAGGCTTTCTGGAAATCCAGATATACCACATCCATTGGCTCCCCCGTTATCTACTGTACTTCCTCAAAAACTCAACTAAATTAGTTAGGCATGACCTGCCCTTTATGAACCCATGCTGCGTCTGCCCAATGGGACAATTTCTATCCAGATGACTCGCTATTTCTTCCTTGATGATAGATTCCAGCATCTTCCCTACTACCGAAGTTAAGCTCACTGGCCTATAATTTCCCGTTCTCTGCCAACCTCCCTTTTTAAACAGTGGTGTCACGTTTGTGAATTTCCAATCCACCGGGACTACCCCAGAGTCTAGTGAATTTTGGTAAATTATCACGAGTGCTTTTGCAATCTCCCTAGCCATCTCTTTTAGCACTCTGGGATGCATTCCATCAGGGCCAGGAGACGTATCCACCTTTAGCCCCATTAGCTTGCCCATCACTACCTCCTTAGTGATAACAATCCCCTCAAGGTCCTCACCTGTCATAGCCTCATTTCTATCAGTCACTGGCATGTTATTTGTGTCTTCCATTGTGACAGCCGACCCAAAAAACCTGTTCAGTTCCTCAGCCATTTCCTCATCTCCCATTATTAAAACTCCCTTCTCATCCTCTGAAGGACCAATATTTACCTTAGCCACTCTTTTTTTTTATATATTTGTAGAAACTTTTACTGTCTGTTTTTATATTCTGAGCAAGTTTACTCTCATACTCTATCTTACTCTTCTTTATGGCTTTTTTAGTAGCTTTCTGTTGCCCCCTAAAGATTTCCCAGTCCTCTAGTCTCCCACCAATCTTTGCCTCTTTGTATGCTTTTTCCTTCAATTTGATACTCTCCCTTATTTCCTCAGATATCCACGGTCGATTTTAGCTCTTTCTACCATCCTTCCTTTTTGTTGGTATAAACCTTTGCTGAGCACTGTGAAAAATCGCTTGGAAGGTTCTCCACTGTTCCTCAACTGTTCCACCATAAAGTTTTGCTCCTAGTCTACCTTAGCTAGTTCTTCTCTCATCCCATTGTAATCTTCTTTGTTTAAGCACAAAACACTAGTATTTGATTTTACCTTCTCACCCTCCATCTGTATTTTAAATTCCACCATATTGTGATCGCTCCTTCCGAGAGGATCCCTAACTATGAGATCATTAATCAATCCTGTTTCATTACACAGGACAAGATCTAGGATCGCTTGTTCCCTCGTAGGTTCCATTACATACTGTTCTAGGAAACTATCGCGGATACATTCTATAAACTCCTCCTCAAGGCTGCCTTGACCGATCTGGTTAAACCAATCGACATGTAGATTAAAATCCCCCATAATAACTGCTGTGCCATTTCTACATGCATCAGTTATTTCTTTGTTTATTGCCTGCCCCACCATAACGTTACTATTTGGTGGCCTATAGACTACTCCTATCAGTGACTTTTTCGCCTTACTATTCCTGATTTCCACCCAAATGGATTCAACCTTATCCTCCATAGCACCGATGTCTTCCCTTACTATTGCCCGGATGTCATCCTTAAATAACAGAGCTACACCGCCGGATATTTAACTCCCAGTCATGACCATCCTTTAACCATGTTTCAGTAATGGCCACTAAATCATAGTCATTCACGATGATTTGCGCCATCAACTCATTTACTTTATTCCGAATACTACGAGCATTCAGGTAAAGTACACTTATGTTGGTTTTTTTACCTGTTTTGAATCTTAACATCTCCAGTTTTATTCCTTTTAGTATTACTGGGCCTATTCACTGAGCTCCCCTCAGTCACTGTACCTTGTACTGTCGCCCTTTTTGATTTTTGACTTTGGCTTCTCTGCCTTACACTTTCCCCCTTACTTCCTTTTGCTTCTGTCCCTGTTTTACTACCTTCCAACTTCCTGCATCGGTTCCCATCCCCCTGCCACATTAGTTTAAACCCTCCCCAACAACTCTAGCAAACACCCCCCCTAGGACATTGGTTCCAGTCCTGCCCAGGTGCAGACCGTCTGGTTTGTACTGGTCCCACCTCCCCAGAACCGGTCCCAGTGCCCCAGGAATTTGAATCCCTCCCTCTTGCACCATCTCTAGAGCCACGCATTCATCCTATTTATCCTGACATTCCTACTCTGACTAGCTCGTGGCACTGGTAGCAATCCTGAGAATACTACCTTTGAGGTCCTACTTTTTAGTTTCACTCCTAACTCCCTGAATTCAGCTTGTAGGACCTCATCCCGTTTTTTACCTATATCGTTGGTGCCTATGTGCACCACAACAGCTGGCTGTTCACCCTTCCCCCCCCCCCCCCCCCCAAAAGAATGTCCTGCAGCCGCTCCGAGACATCCTTGACCTTTGCACCAGGGAGGCAACATACCATCCTGGAGTCTCGATTGCGTCCGCAGAACCGCCTGTCTATTCCCCTTACGATTGAGTCCCCTATCACTATAGCCCTGCCATTTTTCTTCCTGCCCTGCTGCGCAGCAGAGCCAGCCACGGTGCCATGAACCTTGCTGCTGCTGCCTGCCCATGGTGAGCCACCTCCCTCAACAGTATCCAAAACGGTATATCTGTTTTGCAGGGAGATGACCGCAGGGGACACCTGCACTGCCTTCCTACTCTTGCTCTGTCTTTTGGTCACCCATTTTCTATCTCCCTCAGTAACTTTCACCTGTGGCCTGACCAACTCGCTGAACGTGCTATCCACGTTTTGTTGGTTGGAGTTCTGCCTGGAAAGCCTGACTATTCATCAGAAGAGATAACGGGTTAGATGTGTCCCCAAATCCGCATCAGGCGGAGGAGGATGAAAGAGGAGGACGCATGCAAAATTCCCACCCTCATCCACATCATTTAGAACATCTTGGGAAAGAAGGTGGATCACAAGCCCACATGAAATGAAATGAAATGAAAATCGCTTATTGTCACGAGTAGGCTTCAATGAAGTTACTGTGAAAAGCCCCTAGTCGCCACATTCCGGCGACAGTCCCAATCTTGCAAGCTCCGTCACAGGGTATTTTAGACACCCCACAATTTTGATGCAGTCGGGTCAGCCTCTGAAGGTGACCTGGTTCACACCTCAGAGGTGTCATAAACCATGTGGGAGCCTTTTGATAGGCAGGTTGACCGGACTGCTTCATACTGTTGGAAAAGGAAATGTATCAGTGTGCATGCTATCAACGAACAGAAAACTAGAAAAGTGTACCATTTTTTACAAAGATGTGCCAAACAGAGCATTAATTTGTAATTTCATCAGCTAGTCATAATAGAGTCTTGTTTTAAGGAAAGGAAGAGGATATTTATGCTGAACAGACTACATGGGCGCGTTTAGCACAGTGAGCTAAACAGCTGGCTTGTAAAGCAGAATGTGGCGACTGGGGGCTTTTCAACAGTAACTTCATTGAAGCCTACTTGTGACAATAAGCGATTATTATTATTACACTGCCTTGAAGTAGCTGCTAATATTCACCTGTGAAGTCACATTTAATTCCACAGAGATGCAAAGTCTACAGAGACCCCAGTACCTCTGGGGGTGTAAACAGTTTTATTCGGTCTCATCGAGATAGATCACTTTGGCTGGGACATTTTCAAAAATGGCTATGAAACAACAGCTAAACGGAAGCTATGCTATACGTGAGCTCATCTTCTGTATTCTTTGGAATATACTAACAGTATGGAGCGTGATCACGTGATACCTTATTGCGAATGGACAACACACAACAGGTGACCACAGGAAGAAAGGGTCTCCCTCTCTCTGAAACATGTCAGCTAAGTCTGCACTCTGTTTTGCTGAGGGAAGTGTCTACATCAATGCAGTAAACAGAAACACTGCCAAAGCCATCTGATTTTTTAAACAAGTGTTTCCAGGAGAAAAGAGATATGCCAGCCATGAGTGAAGAATCAACGTCTCCGGATACAATCAGTGAATTTTTATTGACTTTCCTTTTTTTAAATATTCACTTTACCTTCGCCAGATTTTTTTTTTTGAAAAATATTTTACTGGTGTTTTGAGCTATAGAATCAGAAAAAAATACACAATAGGAAACTGGGTTTTGCATGTAACAGGCAATGCGACAACAGTAATCATAACCAACAAGAAGAACCAGATTTGAGCCCTTCGCCGTCACCGAAATTGTGATGGGGTTCAGCCGCAGCTCCTGCCACTTGGCAGTAGGGGTTGCCCCCAGTTTTTGTTGGGATCTTTCCACTTGCTTGTCGGTAAATTCTCGAAGGGGGGGCACACTCCTCCCATGAGCTTGAGTTTTCGAGGGAGGGTGGGTCCGTTTGTTACCCTTGTTTCTCCCTGTATGGGGAAGGATCACTCCAGTGCATGGCCCTCCATTCTTACCATGTTCCTCACCAGCTCCCTCCCTCTGGAGGGAGTCTCCTCAGGAGTTCAGCCATATCGGAGAGCCATTGCGAGGCCCGGGGTGACACTGCCAACTTCCACTCTCGTAGAAGTCTCCGCCTGTCGATCAGTGAGGTGAAGGCCAGGGCGTCCACCCCTTTCCCTGTCCAGAGCTCTGGGTGCTCTGACACCTTGAAGGCCGCCACAGACAGGCACGATTCCATCTCGACCCCCACCATTTTGGATATAGCCTCAAAGAAGGCCGTGCAGAATTCCCCAAGTCTGGGAAGGACAAGAACAAGTGGATGTGGTTGGCCTGACACCTGACACTGCTCGCACTTGTTCTCCACCTTCAGGAAGAACCCACTCATAAGTGTCTTGGTAAGGTGTGCTCTTGCACCACCTTGAGCTACATAAGGCGTAGTCCGGCACAGGAGGAAGTAGAGTTGACTGTGCAGTGCCACGATCTAGAGTCCTCCTACTACTTCCTTGCTCAGTTCGTTCCCCCACTTCCATCGGGTCTCGTCCAATGGAGTCCTGAAAAAGTCGTCTATATATGTCGTTTCACATTTGTCGTTTCCTAACCAGTCCGTCATCATGTCCAGGAATGTGTGTGCGGGTTTCTGGGGGAACATTTTCATCTCCTTGCGGAGAAAGTTATGCAGCTGCAGATAACTAAGCTCACTGCCTTTCGGGAGTTGTATTTTCTTTGTACATTCACCCAGGGTCACCAGTCTGTCGTCCACATACATGTCCTCTACTGTCAGCATCCCACTGTCTCCCCCCAGATTCCAAATGTGCCGTCTATCCTCGCTATGCGAACCTATAGTTGTCGCAGATGGGGGCCCCCGTGGACATCTCACCCAGTTCAAAATGGCACCTAAACTGGTTCCACATCCTTTCGGTAGCTACTACCACTGGGTTCCTGCTTTTCCCCAGGTTGAGTTTGTAATCTGAGAAGGTTATCTTTCCTACGTAGGCCGGGGGAGGTCAACACTTAGACGAGCAGGTCACCCGCATAGAATGAGACTCGGGTGGCACGGTGGCACAGTGGTTTGCACTGCTGCCTCATGGCACAAAGGACATGGGCTTGATCCTGCCACGCCTAGATGAAGCCCAGAAGTTTGTCCATCGGCGCTTGGGTTTGCGCTGAGAACTCTGTGGAGTCAGCTCTTCCCGGGTTCGTGCCATCTCTTGTTTTGATTTGATTTATTGTCACATGTACCGAAGTACTGAAAAGTATTTTCCTGCGACCAAGAGAACATGCACAGTACGTACACACATACATAGTAGACAAAAAAGAATAATCGACAGAGTACATTGACGAATGGTACAGCGACAAACAGTATTTGATTACAGTGCGGAACAGTGATAAGAGAAAAGGGTCTGGGTGAGAGAGCGCGCAAAGAGTCGCCATGCGCCGGCGCCATCTTCAGTACCTGTGGCTGTTGGCTCAGAGGTTGATGTTTCCTTCCCCTCTTCCTTGCTGGGTTTTCTGCTGGGCAGTTGGCTCTTTCCAATTCTTTTTTTAAAATTTCCCATTGATGCGGTTTGTCGGGGGGGGGGGGGGGGGGTCGTGGAAATATGTGGTGCCCATTTAATGGGGTTATAAGGTCGTATTCGAGGATTTCGTACAAGAGCCACCTTACGTGCGCCCACTCAGCTTATGGTCACCACTGGAAGCCAATTGGCCACATTTTACTTTCATAAGTTTTACTTCTTTCTGCACACTTGGAGATTTGAATGCGTGTTTTTGCACATAGGTGGGAAGTGTGGCATATTTCTAAATTTTTAACAGGGTGGGTGTGGGTACACTAAAACAAGCCCCTTATATGTTTAATTCAAGAATAACTGACCGACGTTTAACTTACAAGACTGTACAACGTCAAGTACAGCACAAAGGGAATTGGCAATATTACATCCTTTTTAAATTCAAACCTCAAATGAGTAGCAAATGAGCTACTGCAGCTCTCCTCGCATAACACAGAATGAAGGATTTAGGACGGAAAAGGAAGAGAGAATAAACACGAGGAGGCAAATTTTCCATAGAAATGCCCTGAACATATAATTCAAATCATGATAGTTTAACACAATGGCTTTGCTGTAATCAAATGGAGGTGGAAGAGAATAGAGATTAGACTGGATCCTGCTGTCTAGTCTAAGGAAAAAAAGGAAGCCCCATTGTTTCAGCTGTTGAGCAAGAGATTGATAACCCTCCATCTGAGTTTCCTTAAAAGAGACAGAGATATACAAGTACAAGCTAAAAAACGTTAGATTATGAGGGATTACAGAGACTACAAAATTGTACTCCCTTGAGAAAAGGCAATCTAAGGCATTTAATCAGAATTGATTGGGCAGATAGAGGGAAATTATTTCTGGGGGGGGGGGGGGGGGGGATGGTGGAAGAGTCCAATACTAGGGGATACAACCTTAATATTCAAGAATCACGTTTTTACGCAATAGTAGTAGAAACCTAGAACTCTTGCTCTCAAAGAACTGCTGCGGCTCAGTGGAGGGGTGGGCGGTTTTGAAATGTTCTGTTCAAAACTGAGATTCGTGGTTCCATGTTCAGCAAGTGGACTGAGGATCACAGAACCACGACAGGTAGATAAGAGTTAAATTTGGATCAGCCATCATCAAAATGAATGGCAAAACAGGCCTCAACGGGCTAACTAAACTCCTCCTGCCTCTATGTTTCCGTAATCAACATTATCCGAGAGGACTTTGCCACTGGCTGGAGAAGGTGTACGCAAAGCTGGCCAGAAGAATCCCTCAGATGCTTTGTATATACACGTTAATCTAATTCAAGGACATCATGGAGCACAGACAAGGCCTGGAGAAAAGAGAGGGGGTTTGCATCTCCATAACTGAAAAAGGAAACTCGACTCACACATCCTGGCCCTTTATTGGTCTTCAGCATGAATTAATGAAAGCTAAGAGATAACATTTTCCAACCAAAGAGAATTTCTGCTTACAATCATGGTATTTGCAGTCAATGGGTTCATTATTCTGCAGACTTTTAAGTTGTTTGCAGAATTCATTTTTTTCAAGCCCATCTTTCAAGCTGAGAAATTGGTTGGCCATTACTCAGCTTACCAATTCAAAATCACAGACTGCCAAAACTATATTCAGTAATCTTTCTCAAAGAGAGTTTGGCCCTTCCTCGTTCTTCACAAGGTCAATCTCTGTGTAATAGGAATTACCGTCAACCCAAAGGGCAAGTCACCCATGACACTTTCTCTATAAGGGCAGCTGCGCTTCTGCCATCCATTTTTTTTTTTTTTTTTTAACACACCCAGCTCTCAAACTTTTGCGAAGCAGCTTTATAAACCCAAAGCAAATCGAGGGGATCAGAAACATCTGGCAAATAAGGCCATGGGTTCGGAGAGAAAGTTGCATACGCTGTAGGTCTGGAATAAAAGCAAATAATGAAGCTGTGAAAAGAAAATACTGAAACTCTTCTTCAGGAATATTCTGACAAAGCGTCAACTCCCTACAGGTGTAGATTTTTTAAATTCATTAACGGGACATTGGCATCGCTGGCTCGGCCAGCATTTATTGCTCATTCCCTTGAGCTGCCTTCTTGAACTTCTGCAGTCCCTGTGATGTAGGGACACCCACAGTACTGGTAGGGAGGGAATTACAGGATTCTGTCCTCGTGACAGTAAAGGAACAGCAATATATTTCTAAATCAGGATGGTGAGTGATTGGAGAGGAAGATCCAGGTGGTGGTGTTCCCATGTGTCAGCTGCTCATAACTTTCTAGATGTTAGTGGCCATGGACTTGGAAGGTGCTGCCTAAGAAGCTTCTGAGTTCCATCTTGTAGATGGTACACACAGTTGCTCCTGGAGGGAGTGAATGATTGCGGTAGAGGTGCCAAAGAAGTGTGCCATTTTGTCCTAGATGGTGTCGAGCTTCTTCAGTGGTGTTGGAACTGCGCTCATAAGTGAAGAGTATTCCATCGGACTCCTGACTTGTGCCTTGGTAGATGGTGGATAGATTTTGGCTAGACAGGAGGCGAGTTACCCATCGCTGGATTCCTAGCCTCTGACCTGCTCTTGCAAACATAGTATTTATATGGCTAGTCCAGTTCAGTTTCTGGTGAATGTTAACCCCCAGGATGTTGAACGTGGATGCCATTGAATTTCAAGGGATGATGGTTAAATCATCTATTGTTGGAGATGGTCATTGCCTAATACTTCCTTGTGGCCACTCGTCAGCCCAAGCATGGATATTGTCCAGATCTTGCTGCATTTGGACATGTGCAGCTTTAGTACCCGAGTTGTCATAAATGGTGCTAAACATTGTGCAGTCATCAGCGAACGTCCCCACTTCTGAACTTATGATGGAAGGAAGGTCATTGATGAAGCACCCAAAGACGATTGAGCCTAGGACACTACCCTAAGACACTCATGCAGTGATGTCCTGAAACTAGGATTGACTTCCAACCATCACAACCAACTTCATTTGTTCCAGGTCCAATTTCAACCAGCGGAGGATCCCCCCCCCGGCCCCCCGATTCCCACTGACCGCAGATTTGCTAGGGCTCTTTGATGCAACACTCAAGTCAACTGTTGCCCTGATATCAAGGGCCGTCACTTGCATCTCACCTCTGGAATGCATCGCTTTGGTCCCATGTTTGAAACACGGCTGGAATGAGGTCAGAAGCTGAATGGCCCTGGCAGAACACTAACTGAGAGTCAGTGAGCAGGTTATTGCTAAGCAATTGCCTCTTGATAGAACTGTACATGACCTCTTCCATCACTTTACTGATGATCGAGTGTAGACTGGTGAGGCAGTAATTGGCTGGGCTGGAATAGTCCTGGCGCATGTACACAGGGCATACCTGGGCAATTTTCATTGCCGGGTTAAGATGCCAACAGATGAAACAGCTGGAATATTGTCAGGAACCATAGCCTTTGCAGGATCCAGTGTCATCACCTGTTTCTTGATATCACGTGGAGTGAATAGAATTGGCTGAAGACTGACATCTAAAAGTGGGGGGGATCTCAGGAGGAAGCAGAGATGGATCATCCACTCGGCACTTCTGTATGAAGATCGTTGTGAATGCTTCAGCCTGATGTGCTGGGCTCCCCCATCATTGAGCAGAGTTGATTCTCTGGTTTGGTGGTAATGGTAGAGTGGGGGATATGCTGGGCCATGAGATTACAGATTGTGGTCGAGTATAATTCTGCTGCTTCTGATGGCCACAGTATATCATAAGTTGTCCCATATTGAGTTGTTAGATCTGGTCAAAGTCTATCCTATTTAGCATGGTGGTAGAACCGCACAACACAATTGAGGGCATCCTCAATGTGAAGTTGGGACTTGGTCTCCATAAGGACTGTGCAGTGGTCACTTCTATCGCTGCTGTCATGGGGAGATGCATCTGTGGCAGGCAGGTTGGTAAGACAGAGGTCAAGTATGTTTTGCCTTCTTGTTGGTTCCCTCACCACCTGCCGCAGACCCGCGGACTCGGCTGGTTTGAGCTGTGGTGGTGCTACCAAGCTATTCTTGGTGATGGACAGTGAAGTCGCCCACCCAGAGTACATTTTGCGCTGTTGCCACCCTCAATGCTTCCTCCAAGTGCTGTGCAACATAGAGTACTGATCAATCAGCAGAGGAAGAGGCAGTACATTGAAATCAACAGGAGATTCCCTTGTCCATATTTGACCTGGTGCCAAGTAACTTCATAGGACAAGGACACGCACACACTTCAACCCACCCCAGTTTGCGCTCCCCAAAAGTTGATGATCCGGGCAAGACCCCTCGGTTTGTCACCGTCCAGCTGGGGTACTGCCAAGTTATCAACCTTGGTGAGAAGGGATGATTGGCTCCATGTGTTTGCTCAGCCCACCCTCTGCTGGCAGCAACAAATGTTTAATCTGACAAGATTCCCTTTCCCAGACTCAATTGTAATGTTTGAAAAGGAGCCAATTCAACCAGGCTTTCTTGAGTTAAGGGAGAGTTAATTTATTAACTACAAAAAAAGGCAAAGAAAAATGGTTACACACATGCATCTACATTGGTATGGATTAGAAACAAATAAATATAAATGTTATACGGAAGTTCATGAATCGTGAGGAACGGTTGATGACAAGTTGTGGTTGATGCAGTTCTTTTCTGTCTAGATGACTTCTGCTGACAAATAGTTGCTTCTTCGATTCAAATGTCCTGTAGTTCGATTGAAATTTCAGTTTTGTCCAGCTGCAACCTTGCAGACCCTGTCCTGGATTGCTGTATTATCTTCAATGTGTGGCAATGTCCAGATGCTATTTTGCAGCACACATACAGACTGACCGACAGAAAGGGTGTTGGGATAGGGGACCAAACCCCAATTTTTGTTAGGATGCCAGACGAGAAACCCCAAACAATTTTCACATTTTTAAAACGGAGGAAAGGGTACTTCACCCCAGGAGTAACGACTCTGACCAAAAAATACTTCAATTTAAATGCAGAATTAACCACATTATCAAAGAAATAGCTTCACAGCAACAGTTAAACAATTTTTTAATAAAAGGAAAAGCTTTAACTCACTATCTACACCTGCCACTATATATATTCCAACAAAGCAACCCAATGCAGTTCAAAATCCACTCATAAGTAAAGTTAGAAACCAGGATTATCTGGTGTTCTCTGTGCAGATCTTTGGAGAGAGAGAGAGAGAGAGAGAGACCCCTGTCAGGAACACCCTGAAAATCCTTCTTCAGGCTCAATTCCTATGGCAAACTGCTGTTCAACTTAAAATCTTCAGTAGCCTGCTAAACCATAGACAGGCCTGGCTCCTCCCATTAATTACATGACTTGTATGCCACCAAGATGTCCCATGACCTGCTTAGTTAGGACTAAACACCACTCCCTTAAAAATTGTCTATACCATAAATGACATTCCATTAACCTTTTGTATGTAAACAAGTAAATCGTTAGAAGCAATGATTACCTCACTTTTACAGCTCCTTAATTATAGCTTTAGCGGACATACTATATATATTTCAACCCATGGATTTTAGTAATGTGGTGAATGAGATTCACACGGTATTATAAGTTACCAATGTCACTCTGTTCCCAGTATATATGTGTACTGATATTGTAAGTGCAGTTGCACTACCTGACCACCAGGGGGAGTAGCTCTGGGAGTACTCAAGAGTTTGTACTGGGCTCCCCCCTTGGCTCCGCCCAGAACTCCTCCCCCGGAGCTGCTGTATAAAGATCCGTGCCACAGAGTCAGCCAGCCAGTTCACCGAAAGTTCAACGGCTAACAGGCTGGCTCTGTTGCAAGTATATTAAAACCGCTATTCTAATCCTACAAGCACCTGTCAGTAGAATTGATGATTCCATCAAGTAATATTACTACAATAAATCAAATATGAAATATAATCTACAACAATTCCCTACATTCATCACAGGGCAGCACAGTAGCATAGTGGTTAGCATCAATGCTTCACAGCTCCAGGGTCCCAGGTTCGGTTCCCGGCTGGGTCACTGTCTGTGCGGAGTCTGCACGTTCTCCCAGTGTGTGCGTGGGTTTCCTCCGGGTGCTCCGGTTTCCTCCGACAGTCCAAAGATGTGCGGGTTAGGTGGATTGGCCATGCTAAATTGCCCGTAGTGTTCTAAAAAGTAAGGTTAAGGGGGAGTTGTTGGGTTACGGGTATAGGATGGATACGTGAGTTTGAGTAGGGTGATCATTGCTCGGCACAACATCGAGGGCCGAAGGGCCTGTTCTGTGCTGTACTGTTCTAAATTCTAAACAAGAGACAATTCCAGAAAAATGCCTGCTTGGCAGGCAAGCAGCCTAGTTTTTAAACACCCAGATGTGTATTGCAAGGGGCATTCGTCTGACGAGATCATTATAACCATGGACCATGAGACAAGATAATTGTTATGTCCCTTTGTTTTCCAGTGTTGGTAAGCGGCCTTAAGAATATGTTTTAAAAGTACTTTGAATTGTCTAAACCCACAGGAAAGGTGTTCCGTAGAGATTCCCTGCAGCCATTCTGGTCAGTGGCTAATCGTGCATTCATCAGCCATCTTCGGTGTCTCATCCATTTGAAAAAATATATATAATTCACGTCCTTTTAAAGTTCAACATTTTCATGTATGACTCCAAGTTGCTGCTCTATCGTCGTAATATAGACAGATTTGTGAGGATAACACAAATTACAAAATTTATCTTGTATTCTACGTTAATATGAGCACAGTCTATGTAAACCAATAGGCAATTGGTGGTCTGACACACCCAAAAGAACATCTGCAGATTTTTCAGCAAAACGCCCCAGACGCTCGTCACACTGTAATTCAACTGGTCTCACTGGACCTCTTGTCTCTCTCACAAGGATTTCCGATCTCTGTTCTCCAAGGGCACACCATGGAATCTTCTCCCTGACGCTCTTTCTGTTGGATGTCTTCACCAAGGATCCACCCTTCAGGGTTGGAACTTCTACTACCGATGGTCCCCTGCCCTAAATGCCATGTGTATTCGAGCCTCGCCTTCCACATAATCTCGGATATCCTGCTGTGCCAACAGAACAGAACACCACTGTTTCCATAGGCCTAGAGTTGAAGAGTCTTCTTGGATCTATACGGCTTCTCACGAGCCTATTCGCTTTACATCTGCTTCCTGCAGCTTTGTCTTTTGAGTAGGAGTTTTCCTCTGCTTCTCACTCTCAACTTCACCGAACAAGACCTGTTCCAGATTCCTGTTCTTGTTCCAGGACTTAAGTATCTTCCTTTAGGACCTGCTCCCTGCAGTTTCCTCTCCCAGTAGTCTGTTGACAATTGTGGAGATCCCTAGAGATCCAGAACTCACTCAACATTCACTGCTACCTCAACTTTAGCGAGACACATCTAAGAAACTTATTTTCCTCAGCAATCAGTTAGAAAGAGACTTAAATTGCTCCCTGCAACTCAAGAGCATAATCACCAACTGAACTGAAATTGCTTTTGCTCTCTGTGGACCCACTGGTTGCTGGTGGTAAAAGGTCAAATGAAAAGAGAGCTCAGAGAGGGGTCAGGTAGCATTGTGAACTATAATTCAGCAACAGTTAAAGTACAATGAAGAACAGAAAGCAGGTCAGATGACTTACTGAAGGTAGGAAGGTAGGAAATTCCCTTCACAGCATTAGAAAATGCTTAAACACTCATCCATGACTTTGTTGCGTCTAGATTCAACTATACAAATGCTCTCCCACCTTGTTTGAACTTGTGTTCATCCAGGACTGCTGTCTATATATCCTAACTCACACAAGTCCTGTTTATCCATTGCCTCTCTGCTCACTGGCTGACAATGGCCCCAGATCCGATAAACCCTCGATTCCTAAATTATGTTATAATCTTTGTTGTCACAAGTAGGCTTACATTAACACTGCAATGCAGTTACTCTGAAAAGCCCCTAGTCGCCAAATTCCGGTGCCTGTTCAGGTATACAGAGGGAGAATTCAGAATGTCCAATTCACCCAACAGCACGTCTTTCGGGACTAGTGGGAGGAAACCGGAGCGCCCGGAGGAAACCTACGCAGATACAGGGAGAACGAACAGACTCCACACAGACAGTGACCCAAGCCGGGAATCGAACCTGGAATTCTGGAACTGTGAAGCAGGGCTAGCCACTGTGCTACCGTGCCACCCATCCTTGTTTTCAAGTCCCTCCATGGCCTCGGCCCTTGTCATCAGTAATCTCCTGCAGCACTACGGCTGGCCGGGATTTCGGCACTCCTTCAATTGTGGCCCCTTGTGCATCCTTGACTTTCATTAGTTCACCACAGAGATATTTCCATATGAGGCATTTTTAAAATCCTACCTCAAAATGAAATGAGAGTTTCTGGTTGGATTTTTTTTTAAAACTTCATAACAGAATACCCCATCATTATGGCTGTAAAGTTATTGTAATTTCATTATATAAGACCATAAATCCTATTCCAACTAAAGATTTAAAAAAACACTTAATAGAATATACTGCACCTGGAGCTTTTTATATTGTGCGGTTGTGCTAAAGCTTTATAATGGATTAATATTCCATTCTATGCAGCTATAAACATTAAATACGCTATTGAGCAAGTCTCCATCGAATAGTTAATGCTCTGCAATTGCATTCAAAACTGCATAATGGTGAATAACAGCATATTTTAATAAACTACACACCATTGTAAAAATTTTACCACAACAGCTTTGGGGATTTGGTTCAGTACTTAAAAGGAATTTTGCAATTTTCTTTAGGAGGCATTGTATTTAATGTCACACGTATTTGATGTGCATTCTGTATCATCACAAGCTCTCCGTAAGGTTTTTTTTCTTGTTGCAAAGCAGTTTATAAGGTATTCCCACTGTTGCTTAAAAACTGATTAACTGAAAAATATGAGATAATTTCTTTTTTGGGCATTAGAAGTGTTGGAATAAATCAGCAGAAACCCAAAGGAAGCATATCTCTCAGCAATGAAGATAAACTGACCCCTGGTGGTTACTTACTGCTGAAGCAGAGGACATAGCAGAATTACAAACTCACTTGTTTTTGCACAATGTCCTTAATTTTGTTTAAATAAAAAACATAAATGGGGACACAACTTAATAAAAACTGACGGGTGAACTAATCAGGAAATATCCTCCGCACATCCTCCATTAGCTATGTCTATTCAAATAAAGCTGTTTTATTTCTCATTGCCATGCTCAAAGGCTGTAACCAATTATGCTCTATTGCTGGTGTTCCTTATAGAGTGTCAGCATGAAGGAAAGCAAGAAAGGGGGGAGGGGGAAGAGAAGAAAAAGGCGAGTATTTAGATAGTACCATTCACACACTTGGTCATCCCAAAATGCTTTATCAGCCAGTGAAGCACTTTCATGGAGTGCAGGCACAGGTGGAATACAAGAAAAGACAGCATCAATTTTCAAAAGGTTAGCTCTCATAAACAGCAATGAAATAAACGACCAGCTTTTTTCTTAAGATGTTAGTTATGGGATAAATATTGGCCAGGATACTGGGGAGAATTCCCTGCACTTCTTTGAAATAGTGCCCTTGAATCTTTCACATCCTTCCAAGAGAGTAGAAGGTGGTCTGTTGTAAGGTATGCTCCAGGCAATGCAGCCGCTCTCTCAGCACTGTACTGGAAAGTATCAGCCGAGACCTTGGGCAGCATGGTAGCACAGTGGTTAACACTGGTCGCTTCACTAGGCAGCACGGTAGCCTTGTGGATAGCACAATTGCTTCACAGCTCCAGGGTCCCAGGTTCGATTCCGGCTTGGGTCACTGTCTGTGCGGAGTCTGCAAGTTCTCCGCGTGTCTGCGTGGGTTTCCTCCGTGTGCTCCGGTTTCCTCCCACAGTCCAAAGATGAGCAGGTTCGGTGGAATGGCCATGCTAAATTGCCGAAAGACATGCTGTTGGGTAATTTGGGCATTCTGAATTCTCCCTCTGTGTTCCCGAACAGGCACCGGAACGTGGCGTGAGGGGCTTTTCACAGTAACTTCACTGCAGTGTTAATGTAAGTCTACTTGTGACAATAATAAAGATTATTATTAGTGTGCTCAAGACTTTGGAGTGGGACTTGAACCCGCTAGGTTTTGAGTTGGAAGTGAGCATGCAACCCACCTGAGCCACAGTGACATATTGCCAGACTTCGTGTTCCACATTGTGAGACTGAAGCATACAGAACATACAGAGCATCTTAACCCATAACCCCAATGAACACTCAATTCTTCCTCAGCAAAGAAGCTGCATTTTTGGAGCCCCAAGCTCTATCCTTCATAAACTGTAAACCATGGAACATTCCATTACCTCAATCCTAGCCCACACTAATGCCTTTCACTACGTTAGGACATCCTAAAACACTCTACAGTCAATTAAACATTTTGGAAATTCACCTACTGGAGTAATATAGAAAATGCAGAAGCTAATTTGCATAATCTTGTTCCTTTCTTTAAAATAAATTTAAGGGCACCCAATTTTATTTTTCCCAATTAAGGGGCAATTTAGCGTGGCCAATCCATCTACTCTGCACATCTTTGGGTTGTAGGAGTGAGACCCACGCAGTCACGGGGAGAATGTGCAAACTCCACACGGACAGTGACCCAGAGCTGGCATCGAACCTGGGACCTCAGTGCCGTGAGGCAGCAGTGCTAACCACTGTGCTGCCCTGCTAATTTGCATACATAAGGTCCCATTAATATCAACGAGATAACAACCAGATAACCTGCTATAATGATCCTGGCTGAGGGATTGGACATAATGTCTCTACTCTCCTTCCAACAGTGCGGTAATACATGTTACCCTTCCTTGGGAATGTAAACAGAGTTCATTGTTTCATCCAAAAGATGGGATCTCAGACAGTGCAGCATCTCGTCAGTACTGCCCTGAGGTGTTAGCCGACATTATAAATGAACATACGAAAGAGGAGCAGAAATGGGTCCTTAGACTGCTCGACCATTCAATAAAATCATGAATGACCTGTTTGTGTTTCAAGTTCCACGTTTCCAACTACACTGGATAGCCTTCGAGTCCTTTGCCTAACTAAATAATCTATCTTTTGCTGCCTTAAAAATATTCAATGACCTCCACCACTTCTGAGGCTGAGTTCCAAAGTCGTACAACCCCCGGAAAGAAATTCTCATCTGCCCCAAAAGGGAGACTCCTAATTTTAAAAACAGTGCCCCCTATTTCTAGACTAACCCACAAAAGGAAACATCCTTTCCACGTCCACCTTATCAAAACTGTTGAGGATCTTATATATTTCAATCAAGTCAGCCCTCACTCTTCTAAACTCCAATGGAAACAAGCCCAGTCAGTCTACCCTTTCCTCATAAGATAACTTGTTTGTTCCAGGTTTCTATCCAGTAAACCTCTTCTGAATCTCCCCCAATCCACTTGCGCCCTTCTTTAAATAGGACAACCAAATTGCACACAATATTCGAGATATGGTCTTATCAATGCCCTCTGAAATTGAAGAATAACATCCTTACTTGTATGTTTAATTCCTTTCACAATAAAGGATAGCATTCAGTTAGCCTTCTTAATTACTTGCTGTACTTGGACACAAACCTTTGGTGACTCATGCAGTAAGATGCCGAGACCCTCTGAATTCTGTAACTGTTCTCCATTTAATACTCTGCTTTTTTAGACTTCCTGCCAAAGTGAGTGACTTCACATTTCCCACATTATACTCCATCTGCTAGATTTTTGCCCACTAACACAACCTACCTATATCCTTCTGCAAACTATGTATGTCCTCTTCACAACATACTTTCCCTCCTATTTTTGTGTCATCTGCAAATTTAGCTACCATGCCTTCACACCCTCATCCGAGTCATTGAGGTAAATTGTAAAAAGTTGAGGTCCCAGCACAGACCCATGTGGGACTACACTCATCACATCCTGCCAATCAGACAAATACCCATTTATGCATACTTTTTATTTTCTGCCAGCCAGCCAATCTTCAATCTAGGCTATGTTTTTTCACAATAACCTTTGATGTGGTACCTTATTAAATATCCTTTAATGAAGCTACAGGCTCCTCTTTGTCAACAGCGCTCGTTATTCTTTCAAATAACTCCAAAACATTGGTTGAACATGATTTCCCTTTTACAAAAGCATGCTGACTCTTCCTGATGAGTTTCTCCAAGTGCCCAGCTTTAATCTCCTTGATGATCGATTCTAACATCTTCCCCATGAATGACATCAAGCTAGTTTCCGTTTTCTGCTTCCCTCCCTTGTTGAATAGAGGGGTCACATTTGCCAATTTACATTCCGATTGTGGAAAATTACCGTCAAAGCACCTACTACCTCATTAGCCACCTCTTTGAAGACCTTAGGATGAAGTCCATCAGGTACATGAGAGCCGTCAAATCGCAGCTCCATCAGTGTTCTCAGTTCAGCTTTCCTAGTGATTGTCGCTTCTCCCAAGTTCCTGTTTCCCTTCCACTCCTTGACTTACAGCTATTACTAGTGGAATGTTTTTTGTATCCACTATAGCGAAAACAGAAGCAAAATACTTGTTCATCTGCCATTTCCTTATAATCTACTATTAACTCCCCATTGTCACTCTGTAGAGGACCAACACTTAATCTTTTCCTTTTTACATACCTGTAGAAACTCTTGTTTTCCGGTAAACTACTGTACGTTTAAGTCTCTGGAGTGGGAAATTAGCCCATGATCATCGGAGTCAGAGCTGAGTGTGATAATGTCGAGCGAAAACTGACAATAAACCTTTCACCTTTGCTACCTGCTCTCACCCCTTTCAAAGCCTCATCAAAATCTGTCGCTTTTAGTCGTTGGCATGTAGCGGAATGCCCTTGGGTTGAAGGAACAATGAAGTGTACGGTGCTCACAACTTTGATGATGTTTAGAGAGATATGTTACAGATTTGAGGTTTAACATTGCATGCTCGTCTCTTTAAATTTTTCTCAAACTAGCTGGCCAGGTCTTCTATCTGTACAATGAGTCACATCGTCAAAAGGAACTAATATTTGATGAACCCCTTTGTGCCACCCGCCCCTTGCAACCCCTCTACTTACTTCACCCTCTTGATGCACACAGCTAATACATTAGAGAAATGTTTTGAAACCACTTTCAATTTCTCCTGAGCAATCACATGTGCCATTTATTTTGAGTATTAAGAGGCCTGTGCACCTCAAAAATTATCGTAACCAGTTTGGGTGCCTGCAGGGAGTAATTAGTGACATAATACCAAGAGTTTGACACAAGCCATTGTTGCCGCCAGAAAATCTGTACACTGCAGCCAATTTATAAACAAATCTAGATCACATGAAGAGTAGAAATCTGTGCTGGAGCATGAATTCACCTCACAGGTCAGAACTGTAAAGATGCAGCTGATTTAACAGAGCTACGAATATCAGATTGGCCCAGGAATTCAAACTGCCAGAGCAATTTCAAAGTGGTTTTAAAAAAAAGCCACAATGAGAAATTTGAACGCAGGCAAGCGTACAATAGCTTGCTTTGAACCTGCCCAAGATCTGGAATGTAAACACACCAGTACGTTTTAATAGATTTACAGTCAGAGTGTCGGGCAGAGAGACAGAGGGGTCTGTTGTATAATTACCTGGGTGCAAGACATGTAATAATAATCTTTATTATTAGCACAAGTAGGCTTACATAACACTGCAATGAAGGCAGCACAGTGGCTCAGTGGGTTAGCCCTGCTCCCTCACGCTGCCGAGGTCCCAGGTTCAATCCCGGCTCTGGGTCACTGTCCATGTGGAGTTTGCACATTCTCCCCGTGTTTGCGTGGGTTTCGCCCCCACAACCCAAAGATGTGCAGGCTAGGTGGATTGGCCAGGCTAAATTGCCCCTTAATTAGAAAAAATGAATTGTGTACTCTAAATTTAAGGAAAAAAAGAAGAAAAAAAACAAACACTGCAATGAAGTTACTGTGAAAAGCCCCTTGTCGCCACACTCCGGTGCCTGTTCGGGTACACGGAGGGAGAATTCAGAATGTCCAATTCATCTAACAGCACGTCTTTGGGACTTGTGGGGGGGGAAACCACAGCACCCTGAGGATATCCACGCAGACACGGGGAGGATGTGCAGACTCCCCACAGTCAGTGACCCAAGCAGGGAATCGAACCTGGGACTCTAACACGCTGAAGCAACAGTGCTACCCACTGTGCTACCGTGCCACCCTCCTCTCTCTAACATTTCCTGGACAACTATGCAGATAATGAAGTTGGAACCCTTCGAGGTCTCCGAGCTAACTTAGAGTTGGAGACTTTTTAAGAGGGTTACAGATAAGGAGAATTACCCCCTGGAAGCTGAAACTGCCCATAAAAATTCCTATGGAGTCCTTGCACTGTGACTTTGGCAGGTTTCCCCCAGTGGATGTTCTGGGAGTACCTCTGGGGTATGACCTTCCGGAGACCAGAATCCGGGTCAATGTTTTTGATGCACCCGTAGAGATTTTTATTTTTAAATGTAATTTAAGTTAACTGTTCTTTCTAGGGTTGCACTATAGTTGTTATCTCTACTGGGAAGCGGGTTCTCAATGTTGGGAAGGGACCTGGTACCACTAACCATTCAAGCCTACTTATGACACCAGTGCCATATTACATACTTGAAACCTACTGCCATCTTGGCAACTAGGGCATGATCCACATCCCAATTTATATTAATTAGATATATCCCTGTTTTGCACCCGCATTTGGACAGCAACCTTACGTTTTCAATAAAGTTGTTTTTTTAAAAAGGGGGTGCCTAGCATTCAAGCGGGATAAATCCTGTAGTATCATCTGGGGAAACAAGAACATCTATTTTTTTTATAAATTGAAAATCAAAAAGTCAGAATGTATGCCGATGTCAAAGTATCCATGATCTGCTCTTCTTAAGGCATGACCACAAGATTATCAGCGACAATGGTCCCCTGCTCAGACAAACATAATACATTGGATCACACATCTCTAAAGGGCGAGGAGCTTTCGTGGTGAACAAATTCATCCCTCAACTTCAATTAACTCTTCATGCATCACAATGCACACAAACTGATTGTCTACATAACAACAAACACTGCGCCCCACAGCTTTAGGGTATCCGGAGGCCACGAAAGCCACTACGGAAAAGGACGCATTGATTTTCTTTACTAGAAATGGAGGTTTTCAAATATTTATTGCCACAAAATGGGGAATTAAAAGGCTAATGATGGCCACAAAACTATTGTCGATTGTTGTTCAAACCCATCTGCTTCACTCGTATCCTTTAATGAAATGAAATGAAAATCGCTTATTGTCACGAGTAGGCTTCAATGAAGTTACTGTGAAAAGCCCCTAGTCGCCACATTCCGGCGCCTGTTCGGGGAGGCTGGTACGGGAAGGAAATCTGGTTTCCTTACCTGGTCTGACCTACATGTGACTCCAGACCCACATCAATGTGGTCGACTCTTAACTGTGCTCTGAACTGGGCTCAAATGGGCTGCACGGTGGCACAGGGGTTAGCACTGCTGCCTCACAGCTTCAGGGTCCCAGGTTCAATTCCGGGTGACTGTCAGTGTAAAATTTTCACTTTCTCCCCGTGTTTGCGTGGGTTTCCTCCGGGTGCTCCGGTTTCCTCCCACAGTCCAAAGATGTGCAGGTTAGGTGGATTAGCCATGATAAATTGCCCCTTAAGTGTCCAAAAGGCTAGATAGGGTGGAGGCATGGGTTTAAGTAAGATGCTCTTTCCAAGGGTCAGACTTGATGGGCTGAATGTCCTCCTTCTGGACTGTAAATTCTATGATTCTAAATGACCGAACAAGCCACTCAGTTCAAGGGTGATTAGGGATGGGCTACAAATGCTGAACTTGCCAGAGACGCCCACTTCCCATGAAAGAATCTTTAAAAAACAACCAATTCCATCTTAATTTTCAATATTCAGCACGATGCAATGGCAGCATTACCCAAGATGTGGAGATGCCGGTGTTGGACTGGGGTGAGCACAGTAAGAAGTCTTACAACACCAGGTTAAAGTCCAACATTTTTGTTTCGAACACTAGCTTTCGGAGCTCTGCTCCTTCCTCAGGTGAATGAAGAGGTATGTGATATACCTCTTCATTCACCTGAGGAAGGAGCAGCGCTCCGGAAGCTAGTGTTTGAAACAAACATTACCCAAGACAGAAGAAAGTAGACACAATGGAAAGTAAAAAGCAAATCTTTTCAAAAAGATAAAGCAGCTTCAGTTATCAAGAAAGCAGAAGTTTGGAACTATTCAATACCACTGACAATAATGCTGTGGAACCCCCGATAGGGCAGGATCTTCAACATGGTGAGAACAGCAGGCTGACTCTCCATTTTGCACATCACCCAACCTTCTCGGCA
Source organism: Scyliorhinus canicula (assembly GCF_902713615.1). Lineage (NCBI taxonomy): Eukaryota > Metazoa > Chordata > Chondrichthyes > Carcharhiniformes > Scyliorhinidae > Scyliorhinus > Scyliorhinus canicula. The sequence continues at coordinate 10,786,300 of NC_052147.1, read as the reverse complement.
ATGAAGGTGATAGGAAGGGAAGTCAGGTGGTGTGTGTGACACAGACAGCCCAGCAGTTACCACCAGTTTTTACAGCCCAAACTTCAAAATATCCTACCCTAATGTCTTCTTTCATAAACATTTCTTAGTAACTTATTTCATTTGTTCTCCTTTGGAGTGAAGAGATTAGACTTTATTTCCTAGTTTTCGCACTTGTGGTCCTTGGCGTCTGATCCCTTTCCCAAAGTTTTGCCTGAAGATTCCCATATTTACTTGAAATTAAAATTACTGGAACTTGCTGTTACTCTTACGGAAGACCCAGCAACCAATGTTTCACGTCTCCTATAACACGTTGGAGAAGATGTCTCACCTCCTTCAGCTGTACAGCCATATGTCCCAGCTGGTCCTGCCGACGTTCGGCAAATTCGCGTTCAGTTCTCATTTCTTTTTCAATTTCTTGCAGGCGTCTTTCAACTCTTTCTGAAACCTTTGTGTAGAGAGGGCAGAGCAGATTAGGTAAGGGACCAGGAAAATGCAAGTTTGCATTTAATGCTGGCAAAAGACCGCTTATTACAGTGCCAGAAAATTAAATCCACCAGAAGTGATTCTCATTTGGTACCAATACTTGTAGACCATGATGCTCTCTCCTCGGTTGCCAACGGGTCTGACTGATAGAATGAAGATCTTTGCTGTCTGCAACCTGCCCGCAAGGGTGGGGCAGGCAGGAGACAGGACAACGGTGTAGGATGTTTTTTCAGATGGGTGAAACGGAGGACAAGACACGCGCTGCAGAAGAGATCAATTATCTCGATGGCAAGGGAAACAGCAAAAGCAATGTAGGTGAAGATTAGTAGCGACCCAAGGGCAGTCACTATGGACTGCCATCGCAAGGTCGTTCAGAGGAGCAATTTCAGCAAGAAAGACCGCGAAAAACCACAATTGTATCATGAAAGTTTCAGCATCCAAGTGAAATAGGCAGTCCAAGGTCATAAAGGGAAGCGTGAACATGCAGTTCCATAAAGCTAATTCTCCTTCTGCAGCACTTGTCTTGTCCCCGACTAAATGAGATTCCTCCTCCCTCTTCATTTCACCCATCTGAAAACATCCTACACCTTTGTCCTGTTTCCTGCCTGCCCCACCCTTGCGGTCAGGTTGCAGACAGCAAAGATCTTCATTCTATCAGTCGGACTCGTTGGCAACCGAGGAGCGAGCATCGTGGTCTACAAGTATCGGTACCAAATCAGGTGGATTTGTTCCTGGTGAATTTAAATTTTTCTGGTACTGTTGGTTTCCAAATAATATTTAAAGGAAAGTACCAAATTGCATACTGTATCAAATTTTACAATCAGCAATCAACTAACACCTTAATTTTTTTTTTTTTTTTATTTATTTTTTTTTTTTTTATAAATTTAGATTACCCAATTATTTTTTCCAATTAAGGGGCAATTTAGCGTGGCCAATCCACCTACTCTGCACATTTTTGGGTTGTGGGGGCGAAACCCACGCAGACACGGGGAGAATGTGCAAACTCCACACGGACAGTGACCCAGAGCCGGGATTGAACCTGGGACCTCAGCGCCGTGAGGCGGTTGTGCTAACCACTAGGCCACCATGCTGCCCCACTAACACCTTAATAACCAGGAAAAGAGCAACTAGTTGGGCTCTGCTCACTGTTGTATCATTTGATTTGGTAACATCACACAAGAGAAATATCAATTTTCTTTTCGGTCATGGGACGTGGGCTTTGCAGGCAGGGCCAGCATTTATTGCCGATCCGTAATTGCCCTTGAGGGGGCATTTCAGAGTCAACGACATTGCTGTGGGTTTGGAGTCACGTGTAGGCCAGACCGAGTAAAGACATCAGTGAACCAAATGGGTTTTTACAACATGGTCATCGTTAGACTTTTAATTCCAGATTTTTATTGAATTAAAATTTCACCATCTGCAGTGGCAGGATTTGAACCTGGGATCCCAGAGGAGTACTCTGGGTCTCTGGATTACTTGTCCAGTGATAATACCACTACGCCACTGCCTCCCCGTTAATAAGGTACAAGATTTAGAAGAACAAACTTAGGAAGTTGGAAGATGTCCACAGTGGAATTGGTGGAAAGTAAAACAGAAAATAAAATGACCAAAACAGATCATTAGTATAAAAGTGCAGAGACACGGAAGAGAGAACAAATTCACATCAGCAATTCTAGTTCTCCAGGTGAACTTTTTGCCAGCTACTTCTTTCAGAAGATAAACACAAGTCAGTCAGTCTTATACGTCCCCTCACGCACTGACACATTCTTAGATGCAGTGATTATGGAGACATATATTCATTTTTTTAAATCTCCCACGTGATCAGCTACACAAAGTACGTGATCAAACCGCTAAATATTTCTGCACAGAACTGACCCTGGAAAAAACATCATAAAATGCTCACATATTCCAGAAGTGTGACTTAATGCAATACCGCAGTACTTTGTTTCTCACACTAGATGGTGGCAGAGAGCTATGCAAAATGGTTACAGCACAGGAGGCCATTCGGTCCACTGTTTCCATGCCAGCTCTACAAAGGCAACTTAGCTAGTCCACTCCATTGCCCTTCCCCATGTTCTGCACATTTTCTTTCTCTCCAAATGATTATCCAATTATCTCTTACACCACTTGCTGCATAAATAAGTAAAATAAGTATTTCTTCGTGAAGCCTTTGGTTCGTTTGTATTCACCTCAGGTCAGTGTATTTTGATGCTCAATTTTTCCATGAAAGGAGATTTAATTGAGGTGTTCATGATCTTTAACACCTCTAAATCTCTAATACTTTCACATCCTCCCTTTAGCAAAGTACAGTAATTAGCCAAGGGTCACAAAGGTACCTCGACCTCTCTCTTCCCATTAGTGACAAATTAGCTTTACATCTTGAGCAGCACCACTCCACAAGCACGGAGCAAGGCAAGGAGGCAGATCTCCGTGAACTACCACAGCCAGTAGAGACACTGAACCCATGCCGTTGATGTTATTCTGCATTACACTCCAGCTAACCAAACCCCCATACACGAACCTGTGATGCCCAGAATTGGGCGCAGTACTACAAATACGGCACGGTAGCACAGTGGTTAGCACGGTTGCTTCACAGCACCAGGGACCCAGGTTTGATTCCCGCTTGGGTCACTGCCTGCGTGGAGTCTGCACATTCTTTACCTGTCTGCGTGGGTTTCCTCCGGTACTCCAGTTTCCTCCCACAAGTCCCAAAAGCCGTGCTTGTTAGGTGAATTGGACATTCTGAATTCTCCCTCTGTGTATCTGAACAAGTGGTGGAGTGTGGCGACTAGGGGACTTTCACAGTAACATCATTGCAGTGTTAATGCAAGCCTACTTGTGACAATAAAGATTATTCTTCTTCTTAAGTTAGGTCGAACTACTGTTTTCTAAAGGTTCACCGCAACTTTCTTGCTTTAGTACACTACGTATCTATTGATAAAACCCAGCATGCTGTATTAATCACTTTCACAACCTGCCCTGCCATCTTCAACAACTTGTACACATATACCACCCCTCCACATTCCTTTAGAAGCGTATCCTCTATTCTTGTTCTTCCAACCAAAATGTATCACTTCACACGTCTCTGCATTAACTTTCATCATCACACAAGAATATCAATATTAATAGATACAGACTTCCGGTGGTGGCAATGATCGAGTGAGCCGCACATTCGGCGGGCTCTCACTCCGGCGGGGCTTTAGGACCTGATTCCCCGCGATAGCGGGACTGTGGAACGGCGAAAAGGCGACTGCAGAAGTGCGGAGGAGCTGGCAGTAGTTTATGGAACCGCGGGAGACCAGGAAACAAAGGAAGAGGGAGAGAAAGGGACAGAGGCAAGGAGCAGGGGAAGCTGACCTGAAACCCAAGATGGCGGACACACAGACCTCGGACTCAGCAATCCAGCAGGCGCTGGAAAACATGCTACAGGTGATGAAAAGCAGTTTTGAGTCGCTGAAGCGGGACAACTTGGACCCACTTCAGTAGGCAGTGGATCAGCTGAATCAGAGGCTGGATGCTCAGGATGTAAAAGTTAAGGAGCTGGGAGAGGGGAGCTGGGAGATGCGCAGACGATTGCGCATTAGAAGTCGACAGGCTGAAGGAGAGGCAAAGAAGACTGCTGGACAGAGTGGAGGACTTGGAAAATAGAGCCCACAGGAATAATCTGAGGATCATCGGCCTCCCGGAGGGGGCTGAGGGAGCTGATGCTGCAGCATTTGTGGCAGACCTGTTGATGCAACTGATGGGGGCTGAAGCCTTGCCGCGACCGCCGGAGCTGGAGGGGGCATACAGAGTGCAGGGTGGGGCGGGTGGGGTGGGTGGGGTGGGTGGGGTGGGTGACCCCCCCCCCCCCCCCCCCCCCCCTCCCGTCTGACGGTGATCAGGTTCCACAGGTTTGTGGACAAGGAGCGGGTGCTGCGGTGGGCGAAGAGCGCCAGGAGCAGCGCGCGGAACAACAGTGTTCTTCGCATATACCAGGACCTAAGCCAGGAGGTGGCTCGGCGGCGAGCAGCCTTTAAACAAGTCAAGGAGGTGCTGTTCAAGTAGTACGTGAAGTTTGGTCTGCTGTTCCTGGCCCGTCTTTGGGTCGCGCACCAGGGTCAACACCACTACTTCTCCGAGCCCGAAGAAGCGATAGACTTTGCGAGGGATCAGGGGCTGGTCCCGAAAAGAGGTCCCACGGGCGCAAACTAGGGCCCGAGAACTAACGTTTGAAGGGACGCCGAATGTGCCTAGACTGCTGTTCAACTGTTTACTGTGTTAAAGGTGCCATGCGGGACATTTGGGACTCTTCCCTTTGTTTTTGGTTGCTGTTTTTGTTTTCTTTCCGTGTGGACCATTGTTGCATTGGGGGGGGGGTGTTCTTTCTCCCCCCCCTCTCGTACGGTCTTTTTATTTCTTCAGTTATTTTGTCGCTTTCGCGTTATTTTCGTTTCTGGGTCTTTCTGTTGTGTGGGGTATTTTTTGTGGGGTTCGTTGAGTGCACTGGAGCCGGTATTGTAACTAAGGGGTGGCCAGTCAGCGAGGGGGTTAAAGACGTGGGTTGGGGGTTTTTGTTTTATTGGTGTTCATGCCTTCCTGTGCCAGTGAGTTTGCTCCAGCGGGTTGGAGAGGGGGATGGGAGTGGGGATGAGGACGGGGAAACAAATGGGAATGAGACAGGGGGACGCCGGAGTGATGAGTCACCGGGCTAGCAGATTGGCTAGTCAAGGGAGTCAGGGGGGAGAATACAGCCAATGGATGGCAGGGGTGGGGTTACCCGGGGATGTTGCTAGGGGGGGTTATTCTGCTGACGTGGGAGGGATCTGAAGCGGGCAGTGGAAAGGAGGTCGAGGATGGAGGCAGCCAAGAGGCAGGCTAAGAATGGCGCGACGCATGGGCCGGTGGCCAGCCCGAGAAAGGCTATGGCTGACCGGCGTGTGGGGGGGGTGGTTGTGCCCCCCAACCAGGCTGATCACCTGGAATGTCAGGAGACTGAATGGGCCGGTTAAGAGGGCACGGGTGTTCGCGCACTTGCGGGCTCTGAAGGCGGATGTAATTATGTTGCAGGAGACACATCTGAAATTATCTGACCAGGCTAGGCTAAGGAAGGGCTGGATTAGCCAGGTCTTCCACTCGGACTTGAAGTCCAGGGGGGGGTGGTAATCATGATCAACAAGCAGGTGCAATTTGAGGCGGAGGGCATAGCCGCAGACAGGGGGGGGGGGGAAGATACCTGATGGTAAGAGGCAGCCTGGAGGGAAGAAGAGTGGTGCTGGTGAATATATATGCCCCGAACTGGGACGACGTGGACTTTATTAAAAGAGTGCTGGGGAAGATCCCGGTAGACTCCCAGCAATGGCAAGGGAGCTGAAAGGGTTTATGGAGCAAATGGGGGCAGTGGACCCCTGGAGAGCCTGGAGGGGTGCAGAGTGGAGGACCCGGCAGGATTGAATAAGGTATTCCGGGACTTCTATAGCAAGCTGTACACTTCGGAGTCCCCGGAACAGCCGGAGGAGATGAAAAGGTTTCTGGACGGGCTAACATTCCCAACAGTAGGTGGGGGGCGAGTGGATGGGCTGGGGGCCCCGATTAGAGTGGAGGAGGTATTGGGGGGCCTGAAGGCCATGCAGTCGGGGAAAGCCCCGGGGCCGGATGGATACCCAGTAGAGTTTTACAAGAAGTTCTCGGAGTTAGTGGGACCGGTCTTGGCGAGGGTTGTTAATGAGGCAAGGGACAGAGGGACCTTGCCGCCGCCGATGTCGCAAGCCACCATCTCGCTGATATTGAAGTGGGGTAAGGACCTGGAAGCGTGCGGGTCATATAGGCCAATCTCCCTGATCAATGTAGATGCCAAGTTCCTGGCAAAGGTCCTGGCGATTAGAATTGAGGACTGCTTACCGGAGGTGACTGGGGACGACCAAACCGGGTTCGTGAAAGGCAGGCAGCTGTCGGCCAACTTGAGAAGATTACTCAATGTGATCATGATGTCCCCGACGGGCAGGAAGTGGAGGTAGTGGTGGCGATGGATGCCGAGAAGGCCTTCGATCGGGTGGAGTGGGGCTATCTATGGGAGGTGCTCGGACGGTTTGGGTTCGGGGAGGGACTGGTGAATTGGATCAGACTATTGTATCAGGCCCCAAAGGCCAGCGTCAGGACCAACAGAGAAGTGTCGTAGTACTTTAGGCTGTACCGAGGGACCAGACAGAGCTGCCCACTCTCCCCGCTGCTGTTTGCGCTGGCCATAGAGCCGCTGGCGATTGCGCTGAGAGCCGCAAAGGGATGGAAGGGAATGATTAGGGGCGGGGTGGAACATAGGGTCTCTCTCTATGCAGATGACCTGCTCCTGTACGTGTCGGATCCATTGGCCAGGATGGAAAGTATACTGGAAACACTGAGGAAGTTCGGCCAGTTCTCAGGGAACAAATTAAATATGGCCAAGAGTGAGATGTTTGTGGTGCAGGCAAGGGGCCAGGAGAATAGGCTGAGGGTTACCGTTTAGGCTGGCTGAGGAAAGTTTACGGTACTTGGGATACAGGTGGCGCGTGACTGGAGCAGGCTGCACAAGTTAAATTTGGCCAGAGTGGTGGAACAAATGAAGAGAGAGTTTCGGAGATGGGATGCACTCCCACTGTCGTTGGCAGGGAGGGTGCAGACTGTAAAGATGACAATCCTCCCTAGATTCCTGTTCATTTTTCAGTGCCTCCCGATCTTTATCCCACAGTCCTTCTTCAAAAGGGTTAGCAAGATGATCATGAGCTTTGTCTGGGTGGGAAAATCCCCGCGGGTGAAGAAGGCGATGCTTGAGAGGAGCCGCAGCGAGGGAGGGCTGGCATTGCCGAGTCTGATTAACTATTACTGGGTGGCTAGCATAGCCATGATAAGGAAGTGGATGGTGGGTACGGGGTCTATCTGGGAGTGGGTGGAGGCGGCTTCGTGCAGGGGCACCAGCTTGGCAGCCCTGGTCACGGCTCCCCTACCGCTGCCGCCGGCCAGGTACGCCATCAGCCCGGTAGTGGGGGCGACACTGCGGATATGGTGCCAGTGGAGGAGGCATGTAGGGGAGGTGGGGGCATCTGTCTGGGCGCCAATCTGCGACAACCATCGGTTTGCCCCCAGGAGCATGGATGGGGGGTTTCGAGCATGGCAGCGGGCGGGGTTGGGGAGGTTGGGCGATACGTTCCTGGAGGGGAGCTTTGCGAGTCCGAGGGGCTTGGAGGAGAAATTTGGTCTGGTAAGGGGAAACGATTTCAGGTACCTACAGTTGCAGGACTTTGTCCGTAGACAGGTCCCACCCTTCCCACGCCTCCCTCCAATGGGGATCCAAGACAGAATAGTCTCTAGAGGGGAAGGAGGGGAGGGTAAAGTCTCTGATATGTATAAGGTGCTCATGAAGGGGGAAACGTCCCAGACGGAGGAACTGAAACTCAAATGGGAGGAGGAGCTAGACGGGGAAATGGAGGACGGGCTGTGGGCAGAAGCCCCGAGTAGGGTAAACTTGACCGCAACATGTGCCAGGCTCGGCCTAATTCAATTTAAGGTCGTTCACCGGGTCCACATGACGGTGGCTCGGATGAGCAAATTCTTTGGGGTAGAGGACAAGTGCGCTAGGTGCGCAGGAGGACCAGCGAACCACGTACACATGTTTTGGACATGTCCGATGCTTAGGGTGTACTGGGAGGGATTTGCGGGGATCATGTCCCGGGTGCTAAAGACAAGGGTGATGAGTCCAGGGGTGGCAATTTTTGGGGTTTCGGAGGACCCGGGAGTCCAGGGTGAGAAAGAGGCCGATGTTTTGGCCTTTGCTTCCCTGATAGCCCAGCGACGAATACTATTGGCATGGAGGGACTCAAAGCCCCCGAAGACTGAGTTGTGGCTTTCGGACATGTCGAGTTTTCTGGGTATGGAAAAAATTAAGTTCGCCTTGAGGGGATCTGTATACAAGATTTAGAAGAGTAAATTTGACATGTGTTGGCCCATTCCATCAGCTTGTCTATCTCCTCTTGAAGTCTATCATCTCAGTTACCTCCATGTTTTGTGTCATCAGCGAATTTGTTAGTTTCCTGCATGCCCAATCTATTCACCACTTCTCTGTTTGATGTAACTCAGCCAACTTTGTATTCATATTGCCACTGTCCTTTTTTGTTCCATGGGCTTTAACTTTGCTGGCAAGCCTGTTGTATGGCACTTTGCATCAAACACCTTTTGGAAGTTTGTGTACACCACATCAACCACATTACCGTCATCAAACCCCTCGGTTAACCAAAAACTAAAGCAAACACATTATTTAAGTTTGATTTGCCTTTAATAAATCTGTGCTGGATTTCTTAATTGATCAATCTTTATCCAAATGGCTGTTAATTTTGTCTTGATTATGGCTTCAAAAAACTTCCCCAGCACCAAGATTAAACTGACTGCCCTGTAGTTGAACAAGTGTGTGACGTCTGAAATTCTCTAGTCCCCTGGGTAAAACCTCCATCCGAGAAAGATTCGAAGATTGTGGCCAAAGTGTCTCAGCAATTTCCATCCTTACTTCTTTCAGGATCCTTGGATGCCTCCGACTAGGTCCTGGGGGCATATCACAACTGCAGCCAGCCTTTCTAATACCTCCTCTTGAACAGTTGTTAGCCCATCCAGTGTCTCAACTACCTCCCCATTCAGAAGGAGTTGGGCAGCATTTTCTTCCTTGATAAAGAGAGATGCAAAGCACTCAGTACCTCAGCCCCCCCCCCCCCACTCCCCCCCCCCCCCCCCCCCCCCTTCTGCATAATTCCTCTTCTTGGTTCTCTCCCACTAGTCATACAACATTGCATTAGCCCAGGCCCTTGACTCTGGTCACCTCTAACTCCAAAAAGCTTTCTGGTCTTGCAAAGCAAGATTTATTTTTTAAAAACATCTCAAAACACATTCTAACCCCAGTTTTTTTAACCCTTAGATTGCCAAATGTTTATAATCCTATAAATCTAAAATCCTACATTCGTCACATGAGGAGTCTTAAAAAGGCAGGCGGGACCCGGATATGGAAGTTCCATCCCCATTTCCAGAAGATCCCATTTTATTTTCCGGCAGAGGGAAGGAATCGATGCATGAATCATACAGGTGGGACCCCAAAAATTAGCAGGGCCATTTGAATTTAGCGTTGAGTTTTTTTTTTTAAGAAAAACAATTTTCACATAGCAAGAACTTAGTCCACAGTGTAGAAGTCATGAATTTACAGAATAGAGGTAAACAGAAGGGCACGTGTGGTCTGCTTTAAGCGTCATGATGTGATCTTATTTCATTCCTATCTTTTTAAACATGAAAAAAACTGGCTGTAACAAGCAGAGTAAAAAAAAAACATCTGCTGGACTGTTTTAATTGACAGGACATTTGGTCTACTTTAGAAATTAAATTACCATCTATTACCGCGGTTTCAATAATTCACTGTTGACATTTCCCAGGGACTGTTAATACTACTGAGCGTATTATGAATGCATGGCCATCAGCACTTATTCAAGCAGGGAGTGTTGAGTTCACATTTTGATTTACAGTTTTAAGAGGCTATTGAAGGATTATCTGCCTTTGATGTGGTTATTGAATTAGTTTGTTTGTTTTTCAAACAGATCGACCACTTACGGGGATTTAAAATTTTTGAACCGGTTTTATTAGTAAGCTTTCTTTTTCTGTAACAAGTGTTAGCCGTTTAAGTTTTTTAAATCTCCACGTGGCTCCTTAACATTCCTTAATTGCCCATAATGGACACTCAGTGGATGATTATGAAGGTGACATGGGAGTCATGATTTAACATGGAATGGGAATGGAAAACGTGGAGGAGGCATGGGAGGATGATGGTGCTGAGAGATAGTGGACCTAAAAGCTTTTAAAACAACTGGGACACAGTCTCAGAGAAACATCGCAGGGAGCCTTCTACCCTGCCCACCTCAGCACCTGCCTACCCACATGCCCACTTCTGATCTTTTTTCAGTCCAACTCGATTTTGCCCCACCTCTGTAGTGAAGATTTTGTGTGATGGGCCTTTTAATCAAGACAGGTCTACCAAGTCAGGGAATTTCTCAATTCATGTTAGCCACCTAAAAAATCCAGCCCAAAGATTTGCCTTTGTTAGCTGCCAGTCTCTTTTCATACTCTTGCTTCTCATTTATTTTACCACTTCCCCTCTGAACGTTCTATGTTAAGTCTAGTTCTCGCATGTATCGTCAACCTTACATTTGCCATATTCATAATTTTTTTAACCTCATCTTACTCCCTATTACTTTCATCATCCAGAGAACACTGGATTTGTTTATCCTACTTTTCCCCTTCATAGGAAGATATCTCAACTGTACCTAAACTATCTCCCGCTTTAAAGACAGCCCATTGTTCAATTACACCTTTACCTGCCAATCTTTGATTCTAATTTATCTACGCCAGATTTGTTACAATTGGCCCTGCCTCGATGAATTATTTTTAATCACAATTGTTCCTTGTCCTTTTACTTGACTAACCAAAACTTTACCGTATGATCACTGCCTCCTAAAAGCTCCCCAAACAACAATTTATCCCTCTACATTCTTCCCACCAGTCGGTGGCCTACAGAAGACACCCAGTATTGCAATGGTACCTCTATAGTTTCTCAGCTCTAACTAAATAGATTCCTGTCCTCGACTCCTCTAGGACATCCTTTTTCTCTGGCATGGCAATGTTCACCTTAATCTCCATTGAATACTGGAACAGTAAATTTGTTGGAAGGCTTAAGAACAAAGGAAAATGTCAGAGCAGCAAAGAAAATTGTCTTGGATGTCTCTTACTTCCCAAAGTACAGATAGATGTTAAAAATGCATTCTTGATTTTAGTAAAGGCAATGCTGTGGAGAAGGAAGAGCTGTTCTCCTTTGAGATGAGATGGTCATGGTGAGATTTGGTGTTCAAACGATGAAAGGCTTTGATAAGGGCTGAACTATTTCCAAAGGTAGAAGGAACAATAATCAGAGGACATAGCTTAAGATAACTGGCAAAAGAGCTGGGGAGGAGAGGGTTTTTTTTTTAAAAGCACAGTGATCTATGATACGGGATACACTGCCTGAAAGAGTAGAGAAACAAACTCGTTAATAACTTTCAAAAGGTATGGGCATCAACTTCAAAAGTCGATGCAGACACGGTGAATTGAATGGCTTTGTTCTGCACTGTAGGGATTCTATGGATATTATAGAAAAGTTTACAGGTCTATAGTGAAAGTGTGGCAAGTACACTAATTGGCTGTCTCTGTTACAGAGCCTGCACAGACACCAGAGATGGAGAAACTAGTTGTTCTAGTGGTGGAGTTCAGAACAAGGGAACATAATTTTGAAATGTAGCAAGACCATTAAAGGGCAACGTAACTTCCTCCAAAAAACCGGACAGCAACTGAAAAACCGGACAGCAACTGAAAATGTTAAAACTGTGAAAGATAAATTTTGTTAGTCAAGGGTATAAAGAGCAAAGGAAGCAAGGCCAGCAGATGGAGATATGATACAGATCAACCATTAGTTAAATGAATAGTGGGAACAGGTTTGAGGAGTTGAATTGCTTCCTCTCGTTCATGGGTTCCTTCTATGGGCAGAGTTTGATGTTCCTCCGCTGGCAGGATTGCAGGTGGGGGGGGGGGGGGGGTAAAATTCTCTAAGTAGCATTCAGCCACCTGCATACCAGTCGAGGCCCTTAGTAGCCAATTAATGACTAGGTTCATTTCCTGCACAGCCACAATCCTCAGGCTGACGGGAGGACTTCAGGTCCAGAAAAGACCCCTGCTCAGGTGAGATTGGCAGGGGGGGGGGGGACTACTACCAATCATCTAGAATGCTGAATTCGCAAACTTAATTTCCTTTTACAACAAGCTACATGTCCATACATGGTACCAACAGTTTGGAGTGGCTTCAGCCTCCCCCAAATTTGCAATGGACTTGAATTCAATCTTGCAATATCCTTCAAAATTCAAACACCTTCTCAATCAGAAACAATTTATTTCTTGCCTTAATTTGGTGTTTCAACAGCAAACAATAAACACTTCATTTTAAATTTAAATAAGCATCATTAAAGGAAGAAAGACAGGCTGACATTCATCGTGCCGGCATCCTGGAAACAAATCCGGAGGGAAGCCAGTCAAAGTGCTCAAGAAGAGAACCCGCCATCACCCTACTCTTAGCACTAGGGCAGGCAAGTAATGCCAGCCTTACCAGCAATCGGAGGACGACGGCAAAGAAAAAAGCTGAACTGCTGATTAATTCTCGAATTCATGTCAACTTCAACACATTACTGATTCTTAGTTTAATATTGCGCCAGTAATGTAAGGGTCCTTCCTGTTGGCTCCCTTATTCCTCTTTTCTTTATTTTTTGCCATTATCATTTTGATCCATGGATGCTTAATGGACATGTGTCAAGCAGCAGAGACAATGAGCAATTCAAAAAGTTGCAACATAGTGTACGATGCGAGTTTTCAAGCAACAGAATTCAGACTCTGTGGAACCCGAGAGATGGGGTGCGTCTCAGTTGGCCAAAAGGCCGTATTCTGCCCGGGAACAGGCGGCGATTGGATCCTGCCTGAGTGGGATGATTTTCAAAGACCCAAGGAAAGCAGAGTTGGTCCTGAACACTAAGGAAGGAGCTGCGAGTGCGTGCTTTTCTCTCGCTCTCTACCTGAATGAATGAATCTACAGTGAACACCTTGAACTGAAAGCTTAAATTTAAGGAAGGTGCGTTATCAAACTGAAAAAAAGACTTTTATCCCTTTCATTGTTACTTTTACACCCTTCTTCTTCCCTCTGTGTTTGTCTGTCGTGTGTGTGTGTGTGTGTGTGTGTGTGTATATATACGAGGGTGGGACAAGGTAAAATGGGGAATTAGGAATTAAATAATAGTTAGCCAGTTGTATTTGCTGCATATTTTGTTGAACTTCTTATTGTAAATAAAAAGTAATTGTGTTTAACTTTACAAACCTGCTGACTATAATTATTGGGCATCCATGGGTCAAAGACTTTGGGTGTTTTTCTGAAAATTACTGGTTAATTCAACTGTGTTGCGACTCCGGCTCAAGGGGGACTGGAATTGACCACGCCCTAGCCCACTGTCTCATAACGATATTGTGCAAATAAAGAAATGACTGCTGACGATTTTCTAGGTTGACTTTCTCAGACACTCGGTAAGTGGTTAAGGTGTTCAATCAGCAGTTTATATGGGGGCCTGTTGAGGTTACATTAATATAATTTAGATTGTTCAAGCATGTCAAATTGAGGCATCTAGCATTTCCTCAGATAGGAAATTGGAACATTTCCAATAGTTATTTGATGAGGAATTAAAATTAATTAGGATTAAAGATTGTCTGTTATCTTTTGACTCAGTCCTTGAGGTTTATCGGTGCACCAACCCATGTAGTCCGACAAAAGCTACTAAAATAGCATAATGCTGGTGAGGCAATATCTAACAGACTACACAAAAGTGGTTCTTGAAGGTTTGCATGTGGTAGACAAGGGAGAGGGCTTTGTTTAGGTTCCCATCATTCTCTCTAAAATGTAATTCAAGACAGAATACTTGTTATTCCACCAAGGTACTTTTGTCCTGTACAGACTGTTGAAATTCCAGCCTCCAGCTCTCTTCCACTCATAATCAATCTTCACCCTTGAAAATTTATGTTGTGAAATCTGTCCATTACCCAATAGCTAGCTGGCTTATATTTGATTTCAAAATATTCAAAGTAATAATATTGGGATATTTACTTTAGTTAAATAAGTACATAAAAATCACTTCCACGAACACAACACAGCATGATCGCTTTGTTACTCTCCAACCTAAGCAAAGCTACATTTTTGACAAAATTACATTGAGAAACTTACCGTTTCGGTTCTGGATATGTCTCGGAGTTTCTCTGATAAAGAATTCACAGCTTTTCGAGTCTCCACATCAGTCCTGTTTTTGAAAACAGATTTACGTTTCAGCTATGTTGAAGGCAAACCGGACTAGAAACCCAAAACCCACCCCCCTCCTTCACCCCAAACCACCTCCTGCCCCCAGGATTTGACTTTTAGTATTGCAAATCCAATTATCATTCCTCAGGCTTGGGAGAGTAGATTGATTCGGTTGAGGGACTCACCAGGGCTGAACCAACAGGAAAAAACAGCGAGGCTGCTCATCAAGAAAACAACTGATTTACTCAATGCAGTCAACTCGCCCTGCTGCTTTGCTGATTAAATTGGGGTGAGTTTTCCCAGCTTCACAGAGAGCGGGAAATTCGGATTGTTGCATGTCGGGTCGGCTCCCCGGTGCTGTCCCACCTTCAGGTGACTTTCCTAAGGGGCACGCCGCCACAGAAAGCGGCAGCCCGACGGTGGCAGGAAGCCAATTACACAAACTAGGATCCCACTCCAAGGATTAAACAGTAAGCTTCAGATTATTGCTGCGAGCGTCCAGGTAGAACGTATTAAACAATTTGTGTGCTTTAATCATCTTTGTTTATTAATTAAGAAAATATTGAAGATAGGGATAAAAGGTTGATTAGAAGGATGGTCAAAAATCATCCAATTGGTTTTCCAACTGGTGTGGGGAGGCAGTGCACCTTAGGAATGGACATGATGGGTGGCCAATGGTGGAAAGGAGGCCATAGGATGAAATATATGCACCCAAAGTTGCAATTCCAATGCACCATGGTTTGGCTAAGTCAATAATTGTATAGAGACTGCCAACTCTAGCTTCTCAAGCAAGCATGCTGCTAAAGGGTATCCCCAGGGGGGAAAAATAATAAAACAATCCATACCTATTCCGCTTTACTATTTCATCATCAAATTCATCTCCGAGGCGCAACTGGTCACTCCTTAGATCTCTTAGTGACTGATGCAATGTGTGTACCTGCAGGAAAAGACAAATGTCTTAACTGGATTGCATTTACACACTGCCAATTACACAATTATTTCTGTATTAAAACAAGATCAGTTGTTCTTTCATCACTGCTTTAAAAAATAAAATCCTCATCTGCCCTCCCCCTTGTCCCTTGCCATCTGCATGCCCCAGTTTGCTGTTTTGACCCCCCGTTCTCCCTTTCGGGAGATGCGCTGCAGGCCTATAGCCGACATAAGGTCCTCTTTTATTGAGTCACTGTGTTTCTGGAGTTCTTTCGAGAGAAGCTCCATCGACCGGCGCCTGCGAGGTTGGGATCTTCCTTTCTCAGCTTTTACTATTTTTACAGCTCCCCGGCTGGTTCGACGCCATTTCGGTCAGTTGGTTGTTAGTTGCGACCGTTCAGCTCATGGCTGCCAGATGAAGTCCCTCAATCTGTATTCGGTCTTCCCAAAGTAGAGCATGCCACATTGTGAGTAGTTTAATGTACTAAATTTAAAGAAGTGCACATAAATCACGGTTTAACTTGGACAAAATGTTTGGGGCCTTGAATGCTGCGGTAGAGGAAGTAAAAGGGCAGGCGTTGCATCTCCTGCACTTGCATGGAAATATGCCGAAGGAAAGCGAGGGCGCTGTGTGGACGATGATTGAGGAGTGGACCAGGATGCTGTAGAGGGAACTGTTCCTTCAAAATGTTGAAAGGAAAAGGGAGGGAAAACCTTGTTTGGTGGCGGCAGGACTGGCAGGGATGATTCACTGAATGTGGAGGCTGGAAGGTGAGGACAAGGAGAACCCAATCATGGATCTGGAAGGCGAGAGCCGAAGTATTGGGAATGGAACGCACTCACTCGATGGTCCGGTCAACCACATTGGAAAAATCCACAGGTGAGGAAAAAGTAGGATTTATCAGAAGCATTGGAATGCTTCTGATAATATTAGACAGACAGATTGCTGTGAGAACAGGTAGGCAAAGGAAAAATTAACAAGTTAGGGACTTTGAAGCAGACAATTACCAAGTTGAAAAAAATTAAAAACAATGAATCAAGAAAAAACCGTCGCAAAAAGCTGTTGTGATCAGGGATGTCTAGATTTCCACAGAAAGAGCATTTCGATGGACCAAATGGCATTTATCAGTGTTTTATCTATTCTACATTTTAACATACTTGACTGGGTGGCTCCAAATCATCTACAAATCTCACAGTCGCAGATCTGGACCTTCTACGGTCTGTCCCTAGGTACACTCCATGGTCCCTCAGGGGTGAGGTAGGACGGTATCGACAACTTTCTGAAAAAATTAAATCAGACTAAATTTAACTCATTGCACACACTCAGCCAGCAGGCAGAAATATAAAAACGTTGTAAACCACTCACGGATAAATAGGTCTGTTTAAAAAAAAAGGACTTAAAGTTAGTAAAAGGGGAAGAGGGTTCATAGAACGTAGAACAGTACAGCACAGCACAGTACAGGCACTTAAGCCCACGATGCTGTGCCGACCATTTATCCCAATCTAAGATCAACCTAACCTACACCCCTTCAATTTACTGCTGTCCATGTGCCTGTCTAAGAGTCACTTAATGTCCCTAATGACTCTGACTCCACCATCGCTCCTGGCAGTGCATTCCACACACCCACCACTCTCTGTGTAAAGAACCGACCTCTGACATCTCCCCTATACCTTCCTCCAATCACCTTAAAATGATGTCCCCTCGTGACAGCCATTTCCACCATGGGGAAAAGTCTCTGGCTATCCACGCCTCTCATCACCTTGTACACCTCTATCACATCACCTCTCCCGCTCCAGTGAGAAAAGCCCTAGCTCGCTCAACCTTTTTTCATACGACATGACCTCCAGTCCAGGCAGCATCCTGGTAAATCTCCTCTGTACCCTCTCCAAAGCATCCACATCCATGGATGATTAATGGGCATGTATCTTTAAGTCAAACAGCAGAGAGTGAGGAATTCAGAAGTTACAGGAGAGAACACTCTGCTATTCTCTGCTAATTTGAACAGAAGCCCTCAGACTTATCAGTATGAGAGATGGGGTGGGACTCGGTTCGATTGATTGGCTGGTGGCCAATGAATTGGCTAAAAGGCCGTACTTTGCCCAGTAACAGGTGGTGATTGGATCCTAAGTCAGTGGATGGGCTCTCAAAGATCTCTGGGAGCAGTTGAGTCCTAGACACACAAAGACAAGGAGATGCTTACTCTCTCTCCTCTGTGTTTTCTCCAGAAAGGCTGTGAGTGCTGTATTTCAGAAGCTGCAGAGAACCGGAATTAATGAATCTACAGGGGAACCAATACAAGCTGCAAACAAAGACCAGGACCTGCTCTCTTTATCCCTCTCTCCAGGAAGGCTGGGAGTGCTGTATTTCTGAAACTACAGAGGCTGAATAAATCTACGGTAAAAAAACAGAAGAGGAGTAAGATGCTGGAAACAACCATCTGAAACAAAGGTTTTTTTTCTACTACTTATGATTTTCACCCCTCTCATCCACTCTTGTGTATGTCTATCTTGTATGTGCGTGTGTAGAGGGTGGGGTGGGCAAGTTAAAGTGGGAATTAGATAATAAGTTAACCAGTTGTTTTTGCTCCATATTTCATCACAGTTCTGGTCATTAATTAAAAGTAATTGCGTTTACGGGGAGAAGCAGTGATAAAGTGGTATTGTTGCTAGACTAGTAATCCAGAGACCCAGAGTTATGCTCTGGGGACCCGGGTTTGAAACTCTCCATCGCAGATGGTGAAATTTGAATTCAATAAGAAAATCTGGAATTAAAAGTCTGACGATGACCATGAAGCCATTACCTTTTTGTCCATGACATCTTTGTCAATCTCCACCTATCCCTGGATCTCTATCCTGCCCCATTGCTCCACGTCACCCCACAACAGTATCAATCTAACCATATTTACAGTTCTCGCGAGCTTTGACAAAGAGTCATCCAGACTTGAAACGTTACCTCCCTTCTCTCTCTCCTCAGACGCTGTCAGATCTGCTACAAATGTCCAGTATTTTCTGCTTTTGTTTCATTAAACCATTGCCGCTTGCTGTAAAAACCCATCTGATTCACTTTACCTTTAGGGGAGGAAATCTGTCGGCCTTGCCTGGTCTGGCCTACATGTGACTCCAGATCCACAGCAATGTGGTTGACTCTGAAATGCCCTCAGGGATGGGCAAAAAATGCTGGGACAGCCAGCGGCACCCACTTCCCACGAACGAATAAAAAACAAACCTGGTGACTGTAATTATTGGGCAGCCAAGGGCCAAAGGGTATTTTTCTAAGAATTATTGTTTATTTCACTTGTGTTGCAACTCCGGGTCAAGTGGGGCTGAAATTGACCGTGTACTAACCTAGGGTGTCGTAACTGTATGGATAACTAAAGAGGGATGGATGCAACTGAATCTAAAGGAAAATGCTAATGCAAATAGCATAAATAAGCAAGAGAGTGAAAAAGACATCTAGGACAACAAAAGTGAAATACAAAACAAAAAGTACAGACAAAGGTAATTCAGTATGTGTATGGTATATGCAGACTTTCAAAGGGCTTTTGAGAAGATGTTTAGACTTCGATGTTTAGCCAAAAATCCTGCAATTTAATGGATTCCACAAGAGTTAATTCACCACGACCAAAGAGCTATACAGCAGTTGGACAGGTGGCACTTTATGAAATTAGAACTGGTCATTGATCCGATAGGAAGAAATAGCCAGGGTTCCCAATCTCATTGGCTGGACAATGAATAGTGCACATAGACGAAGGCAAGGACATTATTAGACTTATGTCTATTATTAGATGTCTCAAATTATTCACTGTCCCGACAATGCATGGTGTCTAGAATTATCTCCAAGAATAACTTACCCAAGTACAGTCCAAGTACATGCAAGCAACCAACCTCACCAAACCACATCCCAGTGAGACTCAACTGTTTTTTAAAACATTAATTCATGGGACAAGAGGGTCACTCGCAAGACCAGCATTTATTGCCCATTTCTTTTTTTTTTTTATAAGTTTAGATTACCCAATTAATTTTTCCAATTAAGGGGCAATTTAGCGTGGCCAATCCACCTACTCTGCACATTTTTGGGTTGTGGGGGCGAAACCCACGCAGACACGGGGAGAATGTGCAAACTCCACACGGACAGTGACCCAGAGCCGGGATCGAACCTGGGACCTCAGCGCCGTGAGGCGGTTGTGCTAACCACTAGGCCACCGTGCTGCCCTTATTGCCCATTTCTAACTGCCTGAGAAGGTGGTGGGTGAGCTGCATTTTGAACCACTACGCTCCATTTGGTGTAGAAACACCCACAGTTCAGTCAGTAAGAAAGTTCCAGGATCTTGACCCAGTGACAATGAAGGAACAGCGATATAGTTCCAAGTCATGATGGTGTGCGGCTTGGAGGAAAACTAAAGAGATGGTGGTGTTTCCATGCATCTGCTGCACTTTTCCTACTAGGTGATAACGGTCGCGATTTTGCATTGTAGGTCAAACAATCCTTAGTGAGTTGCTGCAGTGCATCTTGTAGATGGTACACACTGCTGCCACTGTGCAACAATGGTGGAGGATTTGAATATTCAAGATAGTGGATCAAGTGAGCTGCTTTGTCCTAGACAGTATCGAGCTTCGAATGTACTTGGAGCTGCACTCATCCATGCTTCAGGAGAATACTGATGCAGAGGAAAATAAATTATAAAATTGGAGTAACTTCACCAGATTTGCTAGCATTTATTCTAGAATCATCCCCCGCCTTTGCAGAGAAGCAACAGCTGCACTACGGCATTTTGCATCCAATGTTTGCATGGGAATGAACTCGACAGCAGATTATACTCCCAAAAACATAGCATCTTATGCTTCTTTACCTGTTGCTGAGTTACCTTGAAGGTCACTTGTATGAAGGGAAGGAATGGAATGTCCAGAGGTCCTGCTCAACCGCTGACTTCGCAGCTCATCAATAGACTGTTCCAAATCATCACGTAGCTTCAAATTTCCAAAAAGCAAATCAAAAACTTTAGGTCGAATTTCAGTGCCCTTGGTAACCTTTCAATAGTCTTTGGTAACCTTATTCAATATACAATTTCCCCAATTATGACAAAATAAGGTTAAGAGGTATTGTATGTCACTTCGGGACCAATTAACTTATTTCATAGCTTAAGAATTTCTAGCAGATCAGCTATGCTGTGCGACAGCACAACGCAGACAATATCGTTAAGGAATAAAAGTAACCAGAATATCCATCAAAACAGGGTATAAGGGATTCAGAAGACATTTGATTCTGCAAAATTCCTGGTATTAGTCCAGTAAACATTCTTTGAACTACTTTGAATTCCCTCGAATGCCACAGTTAAATCTCAATCAACCACACTCATGCAGAGCATTCCAGATTTTAACCACTCGCATGAAAATGTTTTTCTCATTTCTCTTCTACTTCTTTTCCAAATTACTTTAAATATGGAGCCTATTGTTGAGGGAAGGAACAGTTTCTCCTTACATACGGCGTCCAGACCGTTCATCATTTTGTATACCAATATCTGCCTTCTTTTCTCCAACAGAAACAGTGCTAACTTCTCCAATCTATCTTCAAAGCTGAAGTTCTTCTTCCCTGGAAGCAGTCTCATGAATCTTTTCTGCACTCTCTCAAATGTCATCACATGTTTCCTAATGTGAAACACCCAGACACAATACTCCAGCAGAGGCTGAACTACTTACTGTCTTATACAAGTTCAACATAACCATCTCATTCTTGTATTCTATGCCCCTAATATTACACAGTAAGAAGTCTTACAACACCAGGTTAAAGTCCAACAGGTTTGTTTCAAACACGAGCTTTCGGAGCACGGCTCCTTCTTCAGGTGAAGAAGCAGCTCTTCCTTCACCTGAAGAAGGAGCCGTGCTCCGAAAGCTCGTGTTTGAAACAAACCTGTTGGACTTTAACCTGGTGTTGTAAGACTTCTTACTGTGCTCACCCCAGTCCAACGCCGGCATCTCCACATCATGGCTAATATTACAGCCAAGGCATAAGCATGCTTTTTAACCACTTTCTTGACCTGTCCTGACACCTTCAATGACTTATGCATATATACACCCAGGTCCCTCTGCACCGACACTCTCTTCCTTTTAGAGTTGCACCCTTTGTTTTACATTGTCTCTCTACGAGCTTCCTCCCAAAATGAATCATTTCACATTTCTCCACATTGAACTTCATCTGCCACCTGTCTGGCAATTACACAAACTTGTCTCTGTCTTTTTGAAGTTCCACACTATCCTCCTCACAGTTTTATATCTGCAAACTTATATTTGCTTCCATGTTTTACATCTGCTAACTTTGAAATTATTCCTTTTACACCAGGTCGTTAATATATAATCAGGTAAAGCATGGATCCAAACACTGATCCCTGGGGACTCCCCTACAAACCTTCCTCTAACTCAAAAAGCACCATTGACCATCACAGTTTCCTGTCAGTCAGCCAATTCTGTATCCATGTTGCTACTCCCACTTTTATTCTATATGAGCTATAGCTTTTCTCACAAGTCTGTCGTGCAATTCTGTATCAATCAACCTTGTCAAGATCAAACAACCCTCCTTTAAACAATACTTCCACTGATTGGACAATAATTTAAATTATTCATTATGCTATCATTCTGCAAATTTCCATAAATAAATATTAAACAAGAACCTTTAAATTCAAAAGACAGATCTGCCAAATCCTTGAATTTGCTCCCAAAAATCCTCTCAATGCCTTCAATCCAAATTGGGACTATCCCAAATTTTACTTTGTTAAAACAAAAGTTCTTGGAGAACAGTGTTGCACCAGCCAATACACCACTCCTCTGTAGATCAACACAAAACTAAACGCAACTCCAGCTTTCTCCACAAATATGCAATGTTGATCATCAAAGATCAGTATCAACCTAATTGGCTCGCCTTTCATACAATTGATTGATTGATTAATTATCAGAACACACATATTCTCTCCTGGAGTAGACCCAACGTGAAGCCAGTACATCAGACAGCAGCTAACAGGAGTCACAATAAAAGAAACACCCCATCCTCCACCACATGCCTCCATCCCCATTCCCCACTTCCCACCTGGACCCCACTAGAACAATCAAGATCAAGTTTTTTTGCTGCAGTAAGCATGTATTTGCCTTCAGCTCCATCATGCTAATATAAAAGTACCTCAGAGGATGTAGTAAATAAGGGATTAACCACTGAGGGGGGTGAGATAATTAAAGACAATATGAAATGCCCTTCCCATGCAAGTGTGGTCTTCTCTCTACCAGAACTGCAGAACTTTCAGACCAGATTGCTCACCCACTCGCACTGTTGCCGAATATTTGGCACTGACTTGCAGAGAGGAACAGGGGT
Source organism: Scyliorhinus canicula (assembly GCF_902713615.1). Classification (NCBI taxonomy): domain Eukaryota; kingdom Metazoa; phylum Chordata; class Chondrichthyes; order Carcharhiniformes; family Scyliorhinidae; genus Scyliorhinus; species Scyliorhinus canicula. The sequence goes on along the minus strand of NC_052147.1, from coordinate 10,763,615 downwards.
AGGGGAAGCAAGAGCGACCACTCTTATATGATTACTTATCTCTCGCAAGAACATACCTGTGCCACTGTGTCCATTTGTTCATTGGTATAGCCTCTATATCGCCCCAGCATTCGATCAACACTCGTGAGGTCTCGACTGGTATCCTGAAACGCATTCAACTGCAAACATCAAAAAGTCCTCGAGCAGAAATGGAGTAACTGCTAAGGCTGATTTCAATCGTTTAAAAAGGACAAAAAATCCACTTAAAATAAAAAATAAGAATCACAATCTCTTTATCAATACCATTGGAGAACACTACTTAAATTAGACATAACTCCAAATCTGCCGCAGTGAATTCCGCACAATCTCAGTCGGGCTGTCTCAGAGGCATTGAAATTAATTAGCTGAAATTCTTCACAAGATTTTAAAAGGGATAATCATGTAATAGTTGCTTATTAGAGCAGAGTCAATTGTGTAGAGATGTATTAAAAAGGCAATTATAAAAGTATTGACATAAATGAGGAATTAGATTTCTAACAACATCGCAAGCTCTCAATAACACTCAAAACCTCTTAGCACAAATCTCACTAGTCTCACCTAGCACTCAATCTCACCAGATAACTTATCATTCAAAGGGAACAGCTCCACTCAACAGATCTATTGGGAGCACGCGGAGACACCTTTTGACATCCCTATCATAATTTCTGAAAAGTCATACTAATCCATTTTTTTTTAAATTACCATGAACTGCAAATGGTCCTATTTAAATTAATATATATTTGATTTACATTTTTTTGCAATTTTAGGGGGTCACAGACATTTCACTGAAAGGTCTTGCTGCTGTCGTTGTCACTCTTCCAGCACACTAACAGTTGCAGTCATGTCCGTGAATTGGCAACACACCCATCTCCCTCATTTAAATTTATAATCGCCACCGCCACTCCCCGAGTGTTTCCTTTGCATTTTTAATTTTCGGGCAAACACTGTAGAAAATGCAACATCAGGTGCCAAGAATAATGAATCAAGATAAGGAAGTTTTGAAATCCAACACAATACCTGCAAAGTGCTTGCTAATGTGTCTATTTTTTCAGACACATCACCAACATTGTGTATTCTGCTCCTTCCCTTAGCTGTTGCCTTCAGCGGACTTCGCCGCCTGGAAAAACTGCGAAGGCGCGTGTCCGAGTCACTCGATGAGTCTGCCATAAGAACACTGCAGCCTGCAAACAAAATGGGTAAAATGAGATGCGAGTTTTCTAACCTTATTGAACAAGGTGCAAGGAAGGTCTTCATGCCCAGAAGAGAAAACTGCTTGAACAAATAGGGAAAGGAAAAGAAAATTGAAAATCTGCTATTACGACTAAGTAAGTTGGTGCATTTTGACCTGTCAAGGCCATGTGCATCCTTTAGGCGAGGAGGGACTGCCTGCAGGTCAGGGAAAGATTGGACTGCGACATGTAGAATAATTCAGCCCTGGTCTGAAGCCAGACTTTCTCTCTTTGGTTTTGTATTTCGAATATAAATCCCCATGTCTACATTTATAATAGAAACTGTCAATCTCAACATCCTGTGATCATAGCCTCCCATCATTGATGATACTGCAGCGTCCCATTGGAAAGGATGGAATTACATCATTGCAGGTTTACATAGGCAAGTTCCATTATAAATGTGGACACTGTTATTTGTAATGGGACAAGTAGGTAGTTAAGCACAGGGAGAAGCAAGGCTGTTCTATACTGCAGATACAAGGCACACCAACCTTCTCAAGGGCAATTAGGGATGACCAACAAATGCTGACCTTGTCAGCAATAATCACACCCCACGAAAGAAAACAAAGTAACTTTATAGTTCATCTCCTTTGGCAATACTCTTAAGTAGTCCATGTTTTTAACATTGCAACCCTGTCACAATGAAGTGCAAATTCCAGTTATAACTGAGAGAAGCTGTCATTAATTGGAGAACAGTTAGGGCATTAATTTTAAGTATGTATTAGAATTGGTTTCCGGGGGAGGGGAGGGGGGGGGGGGGGGGGGTGCAGGGTTGGCAGGGAAGGAAAGGGAGTCTCTGCTCATGCTCTCTGGGTTGTATGAATAAACCTTTGGTAATGAAGGACTGGTTCCAGATTCCTTCTTTGCTCAGTAAGCGAGCCGTGAGTTTTAACACTGGCCACAGTTGTAAAGTATAACCATCTGCACCACGTGGTGAGCGGTCAAACCCTCATTAATTGCCACTGATAAAAAGGTCCAAAATTTTTGGGGAAAGCTTTGAAGGAGGCAACGGATGTAAGTACGCTCCTATCTCCACAAAAGTTCCAGGGCTCACATTTGAACGCCTCCACATTTCCCCATGCCTAACTAGTTCAGCAGTGCAGTATTTCTTACCCTCCAACCAATGAACAGCCGTGGCCAGCTCTCGATTTCCAACAGCGAAATCTCAAGGCATAGAGTATGCAGATATGGGAGTCAACCTCGTCACTGCAATACATTTTAAGAAATCGACGAGGTGGGATTTGTCTCTCCTATCCAAAAATTGAACTAATTAGTCAGTGAGTTTGACCTGCTACCAAGAGATAGACATGGTAATTTTTTTCAATTCACTCTGATCTAAAGCATAGAACATGAAACAATCAATATACAGGGCAGAAGGAGGCCATTCGGCCCATTGAGTCTGCACCGACGCACATTAAGCCCTCACTTCCACCCTATCCCTGTAACCCAATAACCCCTCCAAACCTTTTAGGCCACTAAGGGCAATATAGCATGGCCAATCCACCTAACCTGCACGTCTTTGGACTGTGGGAGGAAACCAGAGCACCCGGAGGAAACCCACGCAGACACGGGGAGAACGTGCAGACTCCGCACAGACAGTGACCCAGCGGGGAATCGAACCTGGGACCCTGGCGCTGTGAAGTCACAGTGCTATCTACTTGTGCTACCGTGCTGCCCAAACTAATCACCGCTATTCAAAATAAGCATGCCAAATTCATCTTCCACAATAACTGCATCAGATGCTGAAATAGGTAGACGCACATGCGCACACAACACGCACACACACAAACCATTACACAAAATTCTCAGTTAAAACATAAATCATAGAATCCCTACAGTGCAGAAGGCGGCCATTCAGCCCATTGAGTCTGCACCAACCCTCTGAAACAGCGCCCTACCTAGGCCCACTCCCCCACCTAACCTTTGAAAGCCAAGTGGCAATTTAGCATGGCCAATCCACCTAACCTGCACATCTTTGGCATGGAACATTTTCTCATTCACAGCTATACAACATAATAGGAGCTGGTTTAGCACAGTGGGCTAAGACAGCTGGCTTGTAATGCAGAACAATTCCCATGTTCAATTCCCATTCCAGCCTCCCCGAACAAGCACCGGAATGTGGCGACTAGGGGCTTTTCACAGTAACTTCATTGAAGCCTACTCGTGACAATAAGCGATTATTTATTATTATTATTATAGGGCTTGACTTTATGGTTCAACAAACAAATCACCTTTAACAAATAATCACCAGAAGATAAACACCAATTTATCAGTTCACTTTTACAAACGTTAAGTTTGTAGATGACTGGCTCTTGTTTACCACCTTTTACTTGAACACCAGTTAAAAAAGATAACTGATTTCCACAGGCAGGTATGGCAGTAACAAGAGTGCACAGGTTTAAGATAATTGGTAAGAGAACCCGGGAGGGGGAGGAGGGGGAGAAGGAAGAGAGAGAGAGAGAGAGAGAGAGAGAGAGAGAGAGAGAGAGGAGAGAGAGAGGAGAGAGAGAGAGAGAGAGAGAGAGAGAGAGAGAGAGAGAGAGAAATTATACTTTTTTTCTCAATGCCATATGTTATAGAATTATAGAATTTACAGTGCAGGAGGCCATTCGGCCCATCGAGTCTGCACCGGCTCTTGGAAAGAGCACCCTACCCAAGCCCACACCCCCACCCTATCCCCATAACCCAGTAACCCCACCCAACACTAAGGGCAATTTATCATGGCCAATCCACCTAACCTGCACATCTTTGGACTGTGGGGGGAAACCGGAGCACCCGGAGGAAACCCACGCACACACGGGGAGGGTGTGCAGACTCCGCACAGACAGTGACCCAAGCCGGAATCGAACCTGGGACCCTGGAGCTGTGAAGCAATTGTGCTATCCACAATGCTACCGTGCTGCCCTCTTATGATCGGAAAAGCACCACCTTAAAAGGTGGTTGAAGCAGATTTAATAGTAACTTCCAACAGGGAAATTGGAGAAATATTCAAAAAAGAAATAATTGCAGGGAAGTGAATAGACCTTTCAAAGAGTCACTGACCTAACTGGCCTCTTTCTATGCTGTACAATTCTATGACTCTAACCTGGAGAGATCAGGCTTGGTCTGATGAATGGCACTCATTGCTTAATGTGCACAAATGCAATGGAAAAGGATAATAAATAGTGCCGATATATACGGTATTATTCTACACAACACAAGAGATGGATTTCGATATACCAAGGATGAAACATTGCAGCAACAATGTGCAGCAGCTGTAAAGGCCGAAGGGCCTGTACTGCCCTGTAATGTTCTATGTTCTAAAGGCAGCCATCAAGATGTTGGACTGCCTAGCCACAGGAAAAATGAACAAAATTCAGGAAGCAGTTCTGAACTGGTGCAGAGAATCGCTCTAGCCCTCAAATGGAGTATTCTTAATGTCAATGACATCTAGCCATGGGAGAGGTTACAACAACAAAATGGACAACAGGAATTAGGCCACAACTTGATTTAGGAACAGAGAGCTGCCAGGAATATTTACAATGAAGATAAGGCTCAAGGATGATGTTGACACAAAACTGACAGCACAGAAACAGGTCATCTTTTTTTTTTAAATTTAGAGTACCCAATTAATTTTTTCCAGTTATGGGGCAATTTAGCGTGGCCAATCCACCTACCCTGCACATCTTTGGGTTGTGGGGGCGAAACCCACGCAAACACGGGGAGAATGTGCAAACTCCACACGGACAGTGACCCAGAGCCGGGATCGAACCTGGGACCTCGGCGCCGTGAGGCAGCAGGGCTAACCCACTGCGTAAACCGTGCTGCCTGAAACAGGTCATCTGGCCCAACTGATCCATGCCAGTGTTTACTTTCCACAGGGGCCGCGTCCCACCCCCCTTTTCAACATGACTTCTATTCCTTTCTCCCTCATTCCTTTCTCCCTCATATGTTTATCTAGCTTCCCTTTGAATGCATCCATGTGATTTGCCTGAACCAGTTATTGGGCTAGTGAGTTCCAAGATTTTTCTCCTACATTTCCCATCGACTTTATTGGTGACTATTTTGTAGAGGTTTTCTCATAAAGACCATCCAAATGGATCTTAAATGAGTATTTGTACCTTCCAATGGTGCTATTAAATCCACCTTGAATAAAATACACATACCAAGCAAAGCAGCACTACAGAAAACCTAGTTTTGATTATGCAAACTTTGCTGTCAAGTATTTTATGGTAATGCTTAAGTATCCAATCCACTCCACAAGTAAGGAAGATCTTCATCACTCACTCAGAACAATTACTTCAGATTCATTAGGCCATCATCATTCAAGGGATAAAATGCTGCCATTCCCATTTTTGAGATATAGAAATTCACAGAGAGATCAAGAGGTATAATGGACTTTAATGTCTTATGTTCGAAATGTCCTTTTCTGGCCGAGTACATAGAACAGAGAACGATACTGCGCAGTACAGGCCCTTCGGCCCACGAGTAAGACAGAAACACAAGAATTATAGAAGTAGGCCATTCAACCCAGCACATCAATGCTCGCCCTTAAAACTGAAGCAACCTTCTGGAATGCCATTTCCCCAGCTTTATTTACTTGCTTGCTTTTTCAAAAAAAAAATACTGACATCTAATTCTCTGCCTCAATAACTTCTAAACCTACCCTGACAAATGTCACCGTGACAAGACACACTACATGCTGCTAATCTTGTGCAAGGGAAAAAATGTTTAACTTGTTCTCCCACTCTCCCATCTTGAGCTTATGCTATTTTGGTATTTGTTTCCAGTTGCTGAGGAATTATTATTATTATTTTTTTTTTAAATCACTTATCCTGTCAAAACCTTAAATTTTACAGGTTCCCGTTAGATTTCCTCTTAATTTTGTTCCTTTCAGTATAAAAAGCCTCAAATGTTCAGGACCTGCTTCATAACTATAGCCCCTTAGCCATGGACAATCTTCACTGTAATCTGTACAGGGCTCCAAAATATTCCTAAATAAACCCTTAACCTTTTTCATTCATTCAAGGGATGTGGGCTTCACTGGCTAAGTCAGCATTTATTGCCCATCCCTAATTGGTGGTGAGCTGCCTTCTTGAACTGCTGCAGTCCACCTTGTGCAGGAACACCCATATTGCTGTTAGGTAGGGAGTTCCAGGATTTTGACCGGGTGACATTAAAGGAACGACAAATACATTTCCAAGTCAGGCCGGTGAATGACTTGGAGGGGAACTTCCAGGTGGTGGTGTTCCCATGTATCTGCTGTTTTTATCCTTCTGGGTGGTAGCATTTGCCATCATGCATTTGCAAGGTGCTGTCTAAGGAACCTTGGTGAGTTCCTGAAGTGCGTCTTGTAGGTGGTACACATAACTGCTACTATTCATGGTGGTGGAGGGAGTGAATGTTTGTATGGGTTGGGTGCCATTCAAACAGACTGTTTTGTCCTAAATGGTGTTGAGCTTTGAGTGTCGTTGGAACTGCACTCGTCCAGGCAAGTGGAGAGTATTCCATTACACTCCTGACTTGTGCCTTGTAGATGGTGAACAGGAGTTGGGAGTCAGGAAGTGAGTTACTTGCTAAAGGACTTCATAGATTTCATAGAATTTACGGTGCAGAAGGAGGCCACTCGGCCCATCAAGTCTGCACCGGCTCTAGCACCCTATCCACGGTCAACACCTTCACCCTATCCCCATAACCCAGTAACCCCACCCAACACTAAGGGCAATTTTGGACACGAAGGGCAATTTATCATGGTCAATCCACCTAACCTGCACATCTTTGGAATGTGGGAGGAAACCGGAGCACCCGGAGAAAACCCAGGCACACACGGGGAGAATGTGCAGACTCCGCACAGACAGTGACCCAAGCCGGAATGGACCCTGGAACTGTGAAGCGATTGTGCTAACCACAATGCTACCGTGCTGCCCCTTCTAGCCTCTTGTAGCCACAGTATTTATATGGCTTGTCCAGTTCAGTTCCTGGTCAATGTAATGCCCAGGATGTTGACAGTGGGGTATTCAGCTATGGTTAGATTTTCTCTTGTTGGAGATGGTCATTGCCTGACACTTGCATGGCATGAATGTTACTTTCCACTTGTCAGCCCATGCCTGGATATTGTCCACGCCTTGCTACTATTGGACATGGACTGCTACAGTATCGGAGGAGTCGCAAATGGTGCTGAACATTGTGCAGTCAACTGCAAACATTCCAACTTCTGACCGGAGGATGTAAGGAAAGTCATTAATGAAGCATCTGAAGATGGACCTGGGACACTACCCTGAGGAACTCCTGCAATGATATCCTGGAGTGGAGACGACAGACCTGCTACAACCAAAACCATCTTCCTTTGTGGCTGGTATGACTTCAATCAGTGGAGTGTTTTCACCCGATTCAGCCACCTGTTATTCTGGGGACATCCAGAGAAGGCCAAAATGGATCTCCCACTTGCTACTTCTGGCTGAAGATTGTATATATGAACATACAAAATAGGAGTAGAAGTAGGCCATTCGACCCCTCAAGCCTGCTTCACCATTCAGTAAGATCATGGCTGATCTATCTATGTTGAGTTCCATACCCCGAAAATGTTTGATTCCCTTGTCAAATAAGAATCCATCTACCTCTGCCCTAAAAATATTCAGTGATCACGTTTCCACTGCCTTCTGGGGCAGAGAGTACCAAAGTCGAACAGAGAAGAAATTCTCCTCATCTCTGTCCTAAAAGGGCATCCAATAATTTTAAGTGTCCCCTAGTTCTGGACTCACACATAAGAGAGAAACATCCTTTCAATGTCCACCCTGTCAAGACCATTCAGGATCTTATATACTTCAATGAAATCACCCTCCACTCTTCTAAACTCCAGTGGGAACAAGACAGTATGTCCAACCTTTCTCGTAAGACAATCGGCTCATTCCAGGTATCAATCTAGCAAGCCTCCTCTGAACTACCTCCAATGAATTTATATCCTTCTTTAAATAAGGAGACCAATACTGCACAGTGTTCGAGATACAGTCTCAACAAGCCCAGTATAACTGAAGCATAACATCCTTATTTTTGTGTTCAATTCCTCTGATAATAAAGGATAGCATTCCAATAGCCTTCTGGGTGCACCTGCATAGTAACGTTTTGTGACTCATACATGATAACACCTGGATCCCTCTGTACCTCAACATTCTGCAGTTGTTCTCCATTGGTCACCTGAGGAAGGAGCAGTGCTCCGAAAGCTCGTGTTTGAAACAAACCTGTTGGACTTTAACCTGGTGTTAAGACTTCTTACTGTGCTCACCCCAGTCCAACGCCGGCATCTGCAATCATGTTCTCTATTCAAGTCACTTTTTTTTTATTCTTCCTGCCAAAGTGAACAAAGCAGCAAATGCTTCAGCTTTATCTTTTGCACTGATGTGCTGGGCTCTCCCAGCATTGAGGATGAGAATATTTGTGGAGCCTCCTCCTCCAATGAGTTGTTGAATTGTCCATCCCCTTCACAGCTGGATGTGGCAGGACTGCAGAGCTAAGATCTGATCCATTGGCTGTGGAATCACTTCGCTCTGCCTATCACTTGCTTCTCATGTTATTTGGCATGTTAGTGCTGTGTTGTAGCTTCACCAGGTTGACACCTCATTTTTAGGTATGCCTGGTATTGCTCCTCGTTTACCATCCAGAACTCTTCATTGAACCAGAGTTACCCCCGGCTTGGTTTTAATGGTAAAGTGAAGGATATGGCAGGCTATGAGGTTAGATTGCAGTGCAATTGGGCAGCATGGTGGCGTAGTGTATAGCACTGGGACTACGACGCTGAGGATTTTTTTTTTTTTTAATTTTTAAAGATTGGAGTACAATTCTGCTGCTGATGATGACCCACAGCATCTCCTGGTTGCCCAGTCTTCAGTTTAGCACTTTGGTAGTGCCACACAACATGAGGGAGGGAATCTTTAATGTGATGACAAGACTGTCTCCACAAGGGCAGCACAGTGATCGCTCCTACTGAAACTGTCATGGACAGATGTATCTGTGGCAGGCAGGTTGATTAGAGAGAGGTCAAATATGTTTTCCCCTCATCACCTGCTACATACATATTCTAGCAGCCTGATCATCTATCAGTTTGGTCAGCATTGGTGCTACCGAGTCACTCTTGGTGATGGACGTTGAAGTCCCCCAGCCAGCGTATATTCTGTGCCAGCCACCCTCAGGGCTTCCTCCAAGTGATACTCAACATAGAGTATTGATCAACAACTGAAGAGGGGGTATGTGGCAATCAGGAGGCCGCCTTGCCTACATTTAACCTGAAGCCATGAGACTTCACAAAGTCTGGAGTCGGTGTTGAGGACTCTCAAGGCAAACCCCTCCTGATTGTATTGCGCTATGCTGGGATGGTGATGGTGGTGTCTGGCACATTGTAAAGTATGAATCCATGAGTATGCCCATGTCAGGCTGTTGCCTAGCTAATCTGTGAGACAGCTCTTGTAACTTTGGCACAAGCTGCCAGATGGTAGACAGGAGGACTCTACAGGGTTAACTGGGTTGAGTTTGCTGTTGTCATTTCAGGTACCTACGTCGATACTGGGTGGTCCATCTTGTATCCTTCCTTTGAGACTCCAGCAGTTTGATACAACCGAGTGGTTTGTGAAGCCATTTCAGGTGGCAGTTAAAAGTCAACCACACTACCGTGGATCTGGAGTCACACGTAGGTCAGCTGGGTAAGGACAGCAGATTTCCTTCCCTAAATACATTAGTGAACCAAATAGGTTTTAAAACAATCGACAATGATTTCATGGTCATCATTAGACTTTTTATTCAAGATTTTTTTCATTGCATTCAAATTACACCACCTCTTGTGGTGGGACAAGTCCCCAGAGTATTACACCGGGTCTCTGGATTACTCCACTACCGCTAATACGCCACCAATAAGAGCTGGCTGAGTGATCAGGACCATGCTTTGCTATGCAGAGGTATTCGGGGCTCACCCCACACCTATCCTCTTCATCACTCTTAAAAATATCGCGGCCGAGAATATCTTAGTTTCCAGACAAACATCAAGTCAAGCCAAACTGTGATCAAGGCTACAACATATCCATAATTTCTGAATTGATGCAAATTTTGCTCTAATGTTTTATATAGTGCTACTGGCTGGGTGGGTAGCACTCTTGCCTAAGTTACAAGTAAGAAGTCTTACAACACCAGGTTAAAGTCCAACATATTCGTTGTTGGACGTCAGGTGAGGAGCAGTGCTCTGAAAGCTAGTTTTTGAAACAAACATGTTGGACTGTAGCCTGGTGTTGTAAGACTTCTTACTGTGCTCACCCCAGTCCAACGGCGGCATCTCCACATCATGGTTAAGTTACAAGGTTCTAGGTTCAAATTCCACTCCAGGGCCTGAGCACAATAATCAAGCCCGTCACTCCAGTGCAGTATTGAAGAAGTGCTGCACCATCAGAGGTGTAATGTCTCAGATGAGACAATAAATGGAGGCTGCATCTCCAAAACAGATTATCTGGTCTTTAGCAGCAGTTTGGGGAAATTCGCTGAGTGCAAATTAGCTGCTGCACTTCCTACACTTCAAAAAGTCCTTCACTGAGATAGCTGTGGCTGTAAAAAGCTCCATATCAATTAGAGTCTTCCCTTCTTTCATCAACATTTTAATTTAGGGGCAGGTTTACAAAGCAGAGATGGGAGGAGTGTATGTCACAGTAATTGAATTTAAAAAAAGATTTATAACACCATTCAGAACTGCAGGATGTCCTGAAGTGCTTTACAGCCAATAAGTACTTTTTTGAAGTTGAGATACATTACAAAGTAGGAAACACATCAATTAATAATCACATGGAAAATCCCAATCTGATGATGTCCCAAAAATGCATTTTTTGTGATGTTGATTGCAGGTTAGACATTGGCCTGCCACCAGGGACAACTCCCCTGCTCTTCTTCGAAATAGTGCCAGAGGATCTTTTACATGACCCCAAGAAGCAAAAGGGGGCAAACAGTTTAAAATCTTGATCATTCCACCCAGGAAAGCAGGCAAGGCCTCAGTTTAATGTCTCATTCAAATGACAACACACCACTCCCTCAGCACCTGCATTTGGGAGGTGCTGAGAATCATTACACCACAGACCATTCAGCCCACCATGTCTGTGCCAGCCCTCTGAATAAAAAAATGCAGCCAGTGCCATTTCCCTACCTTCTCCCCACATTCCTCCTTTGCAGGTAACAATCCAATCCCCTCCGAAACACCTCAGTTGAACCTCACCTCCACCACACTTCTCTGGCAACGGATTCCAGATCTTCAAAACTCAGAATCACACAAAAATAACAGTGCAGATAAATACAGCCTTTCAGCCCATTGAATCTGCACCCACACATGCGCCTCGGTTTCCCCTCATGTCTCCACAGCCTCTTTTGCCAATGGACTGGACTAGGGTGGGCACAGTAAGAAGTCTTACAACACCAGGTTGAAATCCAACAGGTTTGTTTGGAATCACTAGCTTTCGGAGCACTGCTCCTTCCTCAGGTCAGTTTCTAAAGACAAGCAGAAACAGGAGGGGAAGCTGCTTTCCACTCACTCACTCAGGTGACTGCTCCAGGCCGGGCTCTGCCCTGACAGGGGATGGGAACACCCAGACCCTCTTATTTATTGACATTAACTGTCGGAGGGGCGTTCGTTGGAGGAACCGTTACCTTTAACTCGCCGCAAGGAGCCATCCCGCCCGCGCTAGGCTGAGCGGCCCGTCCTCGGCCACCAGCATCCTGGGCCGACCGGCCGCCCTCACCGCCGCCAGGGGATGAAAGCGTCTATGGCAACTTGAAATGTCCGCCTTCGGGCCGGCCGGGGACCCGCCGCGCGGCCCGCTGGGAGGTGTAGTCCCCGCGGCCGCGGCCCAGGGAGCGGGAGGGGGAGGAGAGACTACAAATCCCAGAGGGCACCGCGGGCCGGCCGGCAGGTGTCCCGCTTCAGTGCCTGCTCGGAAATTGCGCCAAACGTCCCGCCTCCTGCCCCTCTCCCCCACCCAGAGAGAGAGAGGCGCCAGAGTGCAGCTCTAGAGCGCTAACTCTGCCTCACTCCTTCAGCTGGCAAGCTGCACACCACACAACTTTCATTCTTCATAATTGTTCACTTAAAATTTCTTCTGTGACAATGTTCTTTTAAAAAATATTGCCCCTAGCCCATCCAACTTAAACTTTCATAACAAATTTAATCAACCCTATTTTAGCCACAACATCAGTTGAAAATGAAAATCGCTTATTATCACAAGTAGGCTTCAATGAAGTTACTGTGAAAAGCCCCTAGTCACCACATTCCGGCACCTGTTTGGGGAGGCTGGTACGGGAATTGAACCCTGCTGCTGGGCTGCCTTGGTCTGCTTTAAAAGCCAGCTATTTAGCCCAGTGTTTCGCCCAATTTCAAGTTGAAACAACAAATTTCGTCTTTATGCACAAATTTTAATGAACACACTTTGAGCCACCAAATCAGTTTCGCCCAATTTCAAGTTTAAATTGAACAGCTTCAGGGTCCCGGGTCCGATTCCCAGCTTGGGTCACCGTCTGTGCGGAGTCTGCACTTTCTCGCCGCGTCTGCGTGGGTTTCCTCCAGGTGCTCCAGTTTCCTCCCACAGTCCAAAGATGCGCAGGTTAGGTGGATTGGCCATGTTAAATTGTCCCTTAGTGTAGAAAAAGGTTAGGTGGGGTTACGGGTGTGGTGATATGCATCACTGTAGATACACAAGGGGTTAATTTAAGTACATTTAAAGTAGCTAGACACTAGAGGGCGCACTAGAGACATGACACACAGACACTCAACCAATAGGTCAGTAAGATAGGACACGACCAATGGGCATTCACGATACACACAGAGGTGACACTACCACAGGGGGCATTACACCAACCCATATATTTTTTTTAAATTTAGAGTACCCAATTAATTTTTTCCAATTAAGGGGCAATTTAGCGTGGCCAATCCACCTACTCTGCACATCTTTGGGTTGTGGGGGCGAAACCCATGCAAACATGGGGAGAATGTGCAAACTCCACACAGACAGTGACCCAGAGCCGGGATCGAACCTGGGACCTCGGCGCCGTGAGGCAACAGGGCTAACCCACTGCGCCACCGTGCTGCCCCCACCAACCCATATATAAAGGACACAGCACACATGATCTTCCTCTTTCCAGTGGAGACACTCAGTGAGCACAGACACAGGGTTGATTCAATATCACACCCACCATGTGGATTGTAGCAGACTGGTTCGTCAGTCTTAGTAGCTATAGAAGGATTAACAGTAGTGGCGAATCCGAGTAGGAGAATTGTAAATAGTTTGATAAACGTGTTGAAGTTATCTCCACGTCTGAACCTTCCTTTGTCAGAGTGAACATCAAGGAAGCAGCTTATGCTACGCCAAAAGCATAACAATACATGGTACCAGTTGAGTTTCTGTGTGTCATGTCTCTGGTGCTCCCTCTAGTGTCTAGCTAGTCTACGTGTACTTACATTAACCCCTTGTGTATCTACAGTGATGCATATCACCACAACGGGGATAGGGTGGAGGTGTGGGCTTAAGTAGGATGGTCTTTACAAGGGCCGGTGCAGACTCAATGGGTTGAATGGCCTCCTTCTGCACTGTAAATTCTATGATTAAACAACAAATTTAGGTTTTATGCAGAAATTATAATGAGCACACTTTGAGCCACAAAATTAGTTTCGCCCAATTTCAAGTTTAAACAACAATTCTAGTTTTTATGCACGATGCACAATTTTTAAATAACACGTTTAAATTTAGATTTTTAAAAAATCTGCGCATTGTCTTTAAACGACAAATTTAGTTTTTACGTATCGTAAAGTCACACAATTGTTATGGTACGGAAAGAGGCCGTTTGGCCCATCGTGTCTACGCCAGCTCTCCAAGCGAGCACCGTGACTTAGGGCCTTTTCCTCGTACCCCTGCACATTGGTTCTAGTCAATATCTAATGCCCTGTTGAATGTCTCAATTGGAACTACCTCCACCACACTTCCAGGCATTGCATTCCAGACCCCAAATCGTTTCTCATTATCATATTTGCTTCTTTTGCAAATCACTTTAAATCTGTGCGCTCTCGTTCTTGATTCTTTTACGAGCAGGAACAGTTTCTCCCTGTCTACTCTGTACAACCCTTTTTTGAACATCTCTATCAAATCTCCCCTTAGTCTTCTTCGCTCTGAGGAAAACAATCCCAACCTCTCCAATCCACCCCCATAACTAAAGTTTCTCATCCCTGGAACCATTCTTGTAACCCTCTTCCTCACTCTCTCCAGTGCGTTCACATACTTCCTATAGTGTGGCTCCCAGAACTGTACACAGTATTCCAGCTGAGGTCTAACTAATGTCTTATATAAATTCAGCATAACCACCTTGCTCTTGTACTCTGTGGTCCTATTAATAAAGCCAAGAAAGCTATAGGCTTTATTAATTGCTCTCCACCTGTCCTGCCACCTTTAATGACTTATGTGCATACATACCCAGGTCCCTCTGCTCCTGCACACCCTTAAGAATTTTATCCTTTATTTCATATTGTCTCTCCATGTTCTTCCTACCAAAATGCATTACATTACACATCTCCGCAATGAACTTCATCCGCCACCTAACTGCCCACTCCATCAACTTGTCTCTGTCCTTTTAAAGTTCTATATTGTCCTCTTCACAGTTTACAATTTTTCCAAGCTTTGTCTCATGTGCATTCTTCAAAATTCTCCCCTGCGCACCCAGATCTGGATCTTTAATATATATCAGGAGAAGCAAGGATCCTAATACGGATCCCTGGGGAACACCACTACAAACCTTCCTCCAGTCCAAAATGTACCTGTTGACCATTACTCTCTATTTCCTATTATTCAGCCAATTTTGTATCCACATTGCTGCCGTCTGTTTTATTCCATGTGCTACAACTTTTCTTACAGGTCTGTTGTGCGGTATTGTATCGAATGCCTTCTGAAAGTCCATGTACACCACATCAACAGCATTACCCTCATCGACCCTTTCTGTTACCCCTTCAAAAAACTCCAGTTAGTTAAACGTAATTTCCTCTTTAGAAATCCATGCTGGCTCTTCCTAATCAACCCATAATTTTCCATGTGAATACCAATTCTATCCTGAATAATTGTGTTGAGAAGCTTACCCACAACCAATGTTAAACTGTCTGGCCTGTAATTGCTGGGGCTAGCTTTACAATCTTTTTTGAACAATGGTGTAACATTTGCAATTCTCCAGTCCTCTGGCACATCCCCTGAGTTCAGAGAAGACTGGACGATTATGCCCAGCGCCCCTGCAATTTCCACTCTCGCTTCCTCCAATGTCCTTAGATGCATCTCATTCGGTCCCGGTGCATTGTCGACTTTCAGTACTGACAGTCTATTCAACACTTCATCCTTATCAAGTTTGAACCCTTCTGGGGACAAAGTTTCCTCATCTGTTTTCCATAGTCTGGTACAGCATCTGCCTCCTTGGTAAAGACGGGTGTTGATCATAGAATTTATCGTAGAATTTACAGTGCAGAAAGAGGCCATTCGGCCCATTGAATCTGCACCGGCTCTTGGAAAGAGCACCCTACCCAAGGTCAACACCTCCACCCTATCCCCATAACCCAGTAACCCCACCCAACACTAAGGGCAATTTTGGACACTAAGGCAAATTTATCATGGTCAATCCACCTGACCTGCACATCTTTAGACTGTGGGACGAAACCGGAGCACCCGGAGGAAACCCACGCATACACGGGGAGGATGTGCAGACTCCGCACAGACAGTGATCCAAGCCAGAATCGAACCTAGGACCCTGAAGCTGTGAAGCAATTGTGCTATCCAAAATGCTCTCGTGCTGCCCAGAGAGAGAGAGAGAGAGCGGGTGCAAAGTATTCACTTAATATCTCAGCCATGGCCCCAGACTCTAAGGGCGCGATTCTCCCGACTTACGAAAAATCGGAGAATAGCGGGCGGTGTAAATTTTTACGGACACGCTGGTCCAACGCCCTCCCACTATTCAACCCCCCCCCCCCCCACGCCCGCCACCCGACACGAATCGCTGCCCGCCATTTTTTTACGGCGAGCAGCAATTCTCTCCTGGCCGATGGGCCGATTTCCAAGGCATTTACGGCCGTTTTTACAAGCATAAAACACACCTGCTCTGACCGTTCGTAAAAACGGCCGTAAAGTCCCGTTCTCGGGAACCATGGCACCGATTGGCACGGCCGTGCCAAGGGTGCCATGGGCCCGCGATCGGTGGGCACCGATCGCAGGCAGCGGGTACTTACCCCGCGCACTCTTTCTCCCTCCGCCGCCCCGCTGTATCCATTCGCGGGGCTTCTGCGGGGCATAACGGCCCGCGCATGCGCGGGTTTCACGCACAAGTGCGATGACGTCATCCGCGCATACGCGGGTTGGAGTCGTCCAATCCGCGCATGCGCGGCTGACGTCATCTGACGCATCAGCCGTCGCTAACTCTGGCTAGCGGGCTTAACGAAATTCGCTAGTTCACGGCCGCGCGATACTAGCCCTGACCGGGGAGCTGAATCGGTTCCCGGTCGGGGGGGCGGAGGCTGGCGTCAAACGCGCCCGTTTTTGACGCCAGCTTCCCGAGTTTTCGTAACTCGGGAGAATCGCGCCCTAAGTGTCCTCCCCAGGGCCCAGCCTGGGAAAACCTTACAGAGATCCTGGGCTGCCCAAATATCAGGGTGCCCATCTCGATCTCAGCAGTTAATTGCAAAGCACTATGTTTGGCACCAGCTTGCTTGCGGGAGTTTCTGGAAAATGTATCAGTCTGTCTTTGAGTTCCACTCCAGATTTCTTGTCAGGGTTTACTCTATTAGCCTTCAACTCTCCCGAGATAGCCGCAAAACAGCCAAGCTATTCGCCCGTAGCTGGGAGTTTTGTTCATGGGCGCCAGGGTGTGACCATGAGCTGGTGGGTCTGCACATTACATGTCTGAGTTCAAACCCTCACCAGGTTCCTCTGAAGCTTTAGCCTGGGGCCGTGAAGGACCCAGTTTCGAAATGTCATCACAAAGAGCAGCAGCTAAGGACGTCCCACTGGGAGAGGCTGTGTATATGAGAGGGCGAGACTTACACATTTGGCTCACTTTATTGAATTGCTGCTAGCCAGCGATGTGCACTGAAAATGAGAAATAAACTAGCACGCAGAAACAGAAAGCATGCTGACAGATTATTATCAATGGCCTATTAAGAGGCAGTGTATTTAGATTCACACAAATGGCTAACAATTTTCTGAATTAAGATGTTTTTTGAGTATCTGTGAAAATTTCTAAATTAATCAGTATTAGTGCAATTATCAAAGGATCCTCGTGATCTGATGCTCGATCAATGACTCCAGAAGAGAGATTGGACAACAATTGAAGGCTTTATTGTACTAGATGTTTCCCCCAGCAGCGCAAGTACAGAATCCAGCTGCTGGGGAGACACAGGGCACGATTCTCCGCTCCCCACGCCGCGTGGGAGAATCGCGGGAGGGCCCCCCGACTAATTTCATGACCCCCTGGCGCCCCCCGCGATTCTCCCATCCCCCGCTCGGAAGAATCGGCGCTCGCCGTTTTTCACGGCGACCGGCAATTCTCCGACCCGGATGGGCCGAGCGGCCTGCCGTTCGCAACCGGTTCACGATGGCGGCAACCATACCTGGTCGCCGCCGTCGTGAAAACTCCGTGAGATGCCCATTTGGGGCTTTCAGGGGGCCTGGTGGGGAATGAGCACCACGACTGTGCTCGGGAGGGGACAGGCCCACGATCGGTGCCCACCGATCGTCGGGCCGGCGTCTCAATCGGACGCACTATTTCCCCTCCGCCGCCCCGCAAGATCAAGCCGCCATGTCTTGCGGGGCGGATGAGGGGAAAGACAGCCACCGTGCATGCGCGGGTTCGAGCTGTCAGCCGTCGTGACGTCAGCCGCGCATGCGTGGGTTGGAGCCGGCCAACCTGCGCATGCGCGGCTGACGTCACATAGGCGCCGCCGTCGCGTCACTCTCGGCGCGTCGCCCGCCGGCCGAGAGTTACAGAGCACCGCTCCTAGCCCCACCGGGAGGGGAGAATAGGGGGCAAGGAGCGGCCTCCGAGGCCGTCGTGAAACTCGGCCGAGTTCACAACGGCCCTCCCGATTTTTTCCGGGAGCGGAGAATCGCGCCCACAGGCTCTTATAATCTGTCTTACTGGGCGGAACCAGCAGGCAGGCTTCACTAATGATACAGCAGTCTCAGGTACCTCCCATACCAATGGTCTTACAGCATTGTCCAGGGTACCGTAATACCCCTAATACCGACTGCCACATGATCCAAATCACATAACAACCGATATTTACGTAGCACCCTTAATGTATCAAAATGGCCCAAAGTGCTTTGCAGGCGCATTATCATGCAAAGTTTAGCACAAGCCACATAAGGAGGTATTTGGGAAGATGACCAACAACTCAGTCAAAGAGGTAGCTTTTAAGGTGTGTCCTAAAGGAGGAAAGGAAAGTAGAGGCGGCGTGGTGCAGGGAGGGAATTCCAGAACCTTGGGCCGAGACAGCTGCCAATGGTGAGCTAATTAAAATTGCCAGTGTTCAAGAGGGTGGAATGAGAAAAACGTGGATATCTTGGAGGGTTGTTGGGCTGGAGGAGATTACAGAGCTAGAGGCCATGGAGGGATTTGAAAACAAGACTGGGAATTTTAAAATCAAAGCAAAGACAAAAGTATACTTAAATTATTAAATGTGGAAAACCAACCCAATAAAACAGCAAACTGGAACAAAGCCGTGCGATACAAATTAAAAAATTTGCAAGCATCAGACCAAGTTCCTTCATACATTTTGAAATGGTTATCAATAATTTACCGATAAAGGCATCTGCAAGAATTTAATATTATTTCAGATTCTGCTCATTAATTATAATTACCCTCTGTTAATTTAATCAAATTGCTGTTGAATTTGTCTGTTCTTAAATTTATCATAGGCGATATAGGCCAGAAACTTCTGCAAAGCTGGAACTGCATAGGAGATGGGGGTAAATAGGCAAGTTGCCCACCTTTCCCAATTTTTTGACATGGGTTTTATTTCCTCTCGCCCAAGTATCAGAATTTCCTGGCAGCCCAGACCACATGGCTACAGGAATCTGCTCAGCTGGGTTGGTACCAATGCAATTGTTCCGATGTCACCCCATTCCTCCACTCACCCAATTCTTTACACATGGCAGAGCCCGATCCCCAATGGGATGTATTTTGTAATCTGCATCTGGTGTAAAATGTAAATCTAAGAATCTTCTAGCGTATATCCTGTTTACAACCACAACCACTTTTATTTATATGTTACGGTACGGCACGGTGGTTAGCACTGTTGCTTCACAGCTCCAGGGTGCCAGGTTCAATTCCCGGCTTGGGTCACTGTCTGTGCAGAGTCTGCACGTTCTCCCTGTGTCTGCGTGGGTTTCCTCTGGGTGCTCCGGTTTCCTCCCACAAGTCCCAAAAGACGTGCTGTTAGGTCATTTGGACATTCCCTGTGTGTACCTGAACAGGCGCCGGAATGTGGCGACTAGGGGCTTTTCACAGTAACTTCATTGCAGAGTTAATGTAAGCCTACTTGTGACAATAAAGATTATTATTATTGTTATTACGTATAGTCTCTTTAATATAATGACATTCCCAGATGATTCACAGGAGCATTATGAAACAAATAGACACATAAGGAGATATTAGATCAAGTGACCAAAAGCTTGATCAAAGAGTTAGATTGTAAGGAGTGTCTTAAAGGAGCAAAGTGAAGCAGAGAGACAGAGAGATGAGGGAGGAATGCCAGAATTTGGGGCTGGGCCATGGCCACTAATCTTGGAGTAATAATAATTACATACAAACAGTCACTTGAATATTGTTGAAACGAGAGACAGGCTGTTGAAGCATTGCATCTTGCACTCATCAGAACAAATTCAAGAATGCCAAATTTCAAATGCAAATCGTCTTGCATTTGGCCTGATGAGTGCGAGACACAAAACTTCGGCAGTAAGTTTCTCTTTTCACCAATACTGTAACTTGTCTGTGCTGTATTATCTGATTTATTACCCAATTCTCACTTTAGGTGAGTGACTCATTTGTCACATTGTTTATCATTTTCAGGTCATTGAGGCCTTAAAAAAGGAGATGGTGAAAATAAACCTTTACATGGAAACAAACATGACTTGCAGGGCAAAACCTGCAATCAGCACAGTAGGTGAAGGCAGTAAATTATCGCAATGCTGTTTTCCAGTTTGAATTGGTCTTTGAAAAAAAAGCCCTTTAAGAATGCAAGTAGTGAATAAATAAAATCAGTGAACAAATTCATTAAGTATAAGAAAAGTTTCCAAGATAAAAACAGTACACCATGTTCAATGCTGTGTATATATATCCCCCTTGTGATTTTGTAGCGACGAGATCGAGCACCAGAACAATGAAATAATTAAACTTGTACATCCTGGGTTACAGGCTCAGCTTCAGGAAAATGACCACAACCCTGGAAAGGGTAGAGCGGGGGTTTTACAGGGTGTAACCAGGGATGAGAGGCAGGAAATTGAAACATAATTGAAAGATTTTAATAGGGAAAGTTTGTTCCCTCTGGTGAGCGGATCAATAATCAGAGACCATGGGTGGAATTTTGCAGCCCTGCCCGCCGGCGGTGATCTTCGAGTCTTGCCAAGTCAATGGACATTTGAACGACTCGCCACATTTTCCGATCCTGCCCCTGCCAAAACGGGGCTGTAAAATTCCTTCCCATGAATCCAAAATCATTGGAGGGAAAATGAGGAGACATGTTTCACTCACAGAGTTCATCACAGGCAATGTGATTTGGTCCCATAAATGATTTGCAAAGGATTTGGACAGATACTTGAGGCTTTGGAACGTGTAGGGTTGTGGACGAAGCTTCAGGGGCGTAAGACGAACCATGACTGCTCTTTCAAAGGGGAGTCACAATGGGTTGAAGAACAAGGAATAGTACAGCTCAGGAACAGGCCCTTCGGCTCTCCAAGCCTGTGCCGATCATGATGCCCACGTCAGACGGTGAAGATGCAGCTGCTTTCTGTGCTGGAGAGAGTTTATTAGCTTTGTTCACGGTCAACACTACTTCAAGCCCCCGGTGTCCCAGCTATCCCCATTTATAGGTGTGCAAATACCAATCAACTGTTTAACAAAGCAATTGCCATTACACCTTAACCATCCCATTAATAAGACATTGACAAATGGCTCCTTCTATGCTACAAAATTCTATTATTTCAACTTCTCTTCTCTCCCATTCCAAACTATCTTCACAGCATGGCACAGTGGCTAGCACTGCTGCATCACAGCGCTAGGGACCCACCAGGGAGCCGCCAGCGCCAAGGACCCGGGTTCAATTGCAGCCTTGGGCGACTGTCTGTGTGGAGTTGTACTTTCTCCCAATGATGGGGGAGTGGGGGGGGGGGCTTCCTCCAAGCACTCCGGTTTCCTCACACAGTCCAAAGATGTGCAGGTTAGGTGGATTGACCATGTTAAATTGCCCCTTAGTGTCCAGGGATGTGCGGGTTAAGTGTGATTATGGGGTTGCAGTGATAGGGTGGGAGCCTGATTAGGGGGCTCCTTCAGAGGATTGGTGCAAGCTCGATGGGAAAAATGGCCTCCTTCTGCATTGTAGGGATTCAACGAGGAATGATAAATAGACCTATCTGAATCCTCATAAACCTGCTTTATTTGTACAATATACTTCCAGTGTTCTCAAGTTACAGTGGCACTATTTCATGGTCAATAATGCAACCATATATATGAACAACTAGGGATGGGGAGCATAAAATGGTCGACTCTAACAACACTGAAGCAGGTCATTCATTCAGTGTCAGTTCTTTAAAAGGGCTGTCAAATGTAGTCCCATTACCCAGTGCTTTATCCTGAAAATTCACCCCCTTCAAGCACATGTCCAATTTAATTTTCAAAGTTACAATGGAAACTGACTTGCAACCTGTTCGGGTAATACATTCCAGATCTCAACACCTCTTTGTTTGAAGAAATTTCTCTCCATTTCCCCTCAAGTTCATTTGCCAATAGTTTTAAATTTATGGCCTCTGCTTTTTAACCTATTTACCAGAGGAAACCGTTTCTCCTTACGCGCTCTATCAATAGCATAATCATAATTTTGAACGCCTCTATTAGGTCTCCCTTTAAACTTCTCTGCTTTAAAGAGAACAATCTCTCCACCTCATCACAGTCCCTCATCCCAAGTATCATAAAGTAGACTTGCTGTGTACCCTCGCCAAGGCCTTGTGGTGAGGGGCCCAGAATTGTACATGCGACTCAAGATGAGGCCTAACCAGAGATATGTATTCGTTAAACATGAGTTCCTTGTTTTTGTATTCAATTCTCTTATTTACAAAGCAAGTATTCTGTAAGCTTCCTACCCACCTTCTCAACTGCTTGCCACCTTCGAGGATTAGTGAATATGTGCCCTCGGTTCTCACCCCCACCCCCAAAACGGTTCCATTTAGATCATACACCCTCTCCATCTTGTTCCTCCAAACATGCGTCACTTCATACTTAGCTGCATTATATTGCATCTGCCACCTGCCTGCCCATTTCACCAGTCTGTCTATGGCCTCCTGGAGTCTGCCCCTCTCCTGCCCACTATTTACTCTATTGCCACATTTTGTGAGCAGTAATTAAGAAGTTGGAATGGAAACAACTCATTCAATAAGACATTGGTTTGAGTTCACATCCATCTCCTTCATCCCTCCCGCAACCAATTCCACCCTCCCCCCCTCCTCGGTGTTTGCACCTTGGCCTAAAACTACAATCAATGCCACTGTTGCAGTTTGAGTTTCAGCTCAATGACCATCCGAAGCTGGATTCTCCCAAAATGGGACTGTGTCCCCCATGCTGGCGTAAAAACGCTGGACTTTTATTCCAGAGATTCCTGTAAAAAGGATGAACTAATTCAATGCCCTGCAGGGGGGCTAGCAGGGACCTGAGTAAATCTCACAGCTTTAGCTGTGGATACGGGCCCCTGCACTTCTGTTTTGGAGTCCGCGCATGGGCCCAGCAGTGGCCTCCAGCGGCGGGGCCGAGCTCCATGACAGACCCAGACCGCGGAGCCAGACGCAAAAATTAGACCCCCTCGATTGGCCGCGCGCCTGAGCATCTAATCGCGTGGATCTACCCCCCCCCCCCCCCAGCCGCCTATAAAGCACCCCCTCGGTGTCCAATCCCCACGCCCCCCACCAGACTGAGTCTGCAACCGCCCCACCAGCATCCCGACTGGCAATAGGTGGTTAGTTCCACCCTGTCGGGAACTCAGCCGGTCGGGAGCGGAGGATCACTGGGCTGTCCTCTGTCAATGGGCGCGCAGTGTACTCCGCGATCACGCCGATTTTCGAGAATCGCCGGATCGGCGCCCGGCCCGATTTCGCCGTGAAAGTGGATTCCCTGCCCCCTCGCTGAACGTGATTTCGGTGCGGAGCCTGCGGAGAATCCAGCCCCTCTTATTTAAAGTTAAACCACAACTTTCACAAGTGCTGGACCGCCAACCTGGACATGGAATTGAAGTCTGAATCGAGCTCACAGATGAGAGTTGGAGAGGTGTAGTGGGAGAAGGCAGAGAATATGCTGACATTTGCTGCAGCGTGTACCAATGGTGTCCTAATGATGCCCCCTTTCCATTTTTGGGAGCTGAGGGTGTTGTCAGCATCACTTTAAAAAAACAACCATTATCACCTTGCTTTTTGTGGGATCTTCCTGAGCATAAATGAGCTGCCACATTTCCTGCATGACAACAGTGAGTACACTTCATTGGCTGTGAATCACTTCGAGACATCCTGAAGTCATGAACGGAATGGCATTGCATTAATGCAATTCTCTGTTTTCTTTGTCTCTTGGGTCTGAGAAGTACTCAAGACCTGGGTATGTGCTGACAAAGCTTGTCAAGTTCGGTGTCATTTGTTGCAATTGTTATTTGGGGTTTCATGCTCAAAAGTATCAGTGCTTCACTTAGAGATCAGAGTTCAGAATTTATTGCTGGTGAATAAATGTTTATTATCTTCATATTGTCTGCAGTGGTAACTGAGGAGCTATCTGTTCCTGATAAATGTGTTCATGCTGCTGGTAAAGGACTGGACAGAGGAACACAATCAAAACTAACAGTAGTTCCTTGGCCAACAAAAAATACAATGTAGGAAACAAGCGAATTAATACAATATCACAACACGCATGCCTGTGTAAATAATAACCAATCTCTAAATAGTGCTTGACATGTTAATGCAACACTCGCCACAAACTTTTACATTTTGCGAGTCAATTTAAAGTATTATTGGTAAAACGATACTTTCTCCACTTCTCATTGGTGCCTTTCGTTGTTTCTGTACCCTAGCGACAACTACCATAACAACGCAATGCCAAACAAAGCCAAACATGAGGTGCGTTCAGGAAATAACTTTGACAAAGCTGAGGAGAAACAAAAGCCATTAATCCAACGGTTAATATTGCAATCAACAGCATAGCAACTGATGCTTCTGCTTACCTGTGCAAGCACGGAAAATAAGCTTCAGAGCATAACTGGGAAAACAATTCATTCCTTCATTTGCATTTAGAGTGGATGATACATTAAAATAACGAAAGAGGTGGATCTGCACGGGAGAAGAGAGGTGGCTGGTATTTTCGACTTCTGCCTCTTTCTCTTTGAAGTGTCCATTTCCTACTGGGAACTTTCCTGTATTTCTTTTTACTATAGATTTCCAAGCCAGGGTGATGTGTGACTTTGAGGGGAACTTTCAGATGCTTTTTTTACATAGAATTTACATAGAATTTACAGTGCAGAAGGAGGCCATTCGGCTCATCGAGTCTGCACCGGCTCCCGGAAAGAGCACCACACCCAGGGTTAACACCTCTACCCTATCCACATAACCCAGTAACCCCACCCAACACTAAGGGCAATTTATCATGTCCAATCCACCTAACTTGCACATCTTTGGACTGTGGGAGGAAACCAGAGCACCCGGTGGAAACCCACGTACACACGGGGAGGATGTGCAGACTCTGCACAGGCAGTGACCCAAGCCGAAATTGAACCTGGGACCCTGGAGCTGTGAAGCGATTGTGCTATCTACATTGCTACCGTGCTGCCTTCAATTTCCTTATGTGCCTGCTGAATTTGTCCTTCTAGGAGCCTTGGCAAGTTGCTGCAGTGCATCCTGTAGATATAACCATATTATCACTGCGGCCACTGTGATGGACGGAGCGATTGTTTAAGGTGGTGGACAGGATGCAGATCAAGTGTGCTGCTTTGTCCCCAATGGTGTCAACCTTCTTGAATGTTGTTAGAGCTCCAACCGTTCAGTGCATTTCAGATCAAAACAACTGGATGGAAAAAAATAAAATGTCCTCATCTCACAGTCTGGTTCTTTTGCCAATTGTGCCTTTCAGTATCTAAAAATACAATCATGTTCTGGGTGAATACTCTTTTGGTCAGAAGTGTGACAAGTCTTACTATGGGTCTGATCTGGAATTCTTTTGTTGAATTCTCTTTCAACATGTATATATTTTTTAAAATATTGTCTTTACCCCCATCTAAAACTCTCTTCCCACTCCATGTAGTCTCTTCAATGATGTGTCTGAATTCCCTTCTTACTGCAAACTTGTTCGGAAAACAAAGGTGGTTTTAAGGGATTTATATTTGTATTGGTAAATATTAGAAATAAGGTATAGTTTTAAGTGGGTTTAATGTAGTGTTTCTGTGTAAGGAAAGGTGAAATCTATAGTTAAATTCATGCTGGACAAAGATATCTGTACGTGTGGGGTTTGGTTTCAGTTCCAATTGTGCATCTGTTGGCGTGAAAAGTAAATATGTTTGCAGAAGCATAAGTCATTTCTTAGAAACCCGTGTCCCTTTAATGGTAGAAAAGTTTATTGAAATTTGTTTTAGCTGAAATTGTTTGCAGTTGGAGATGGGACACCAGGCAATGAACACCTCTCAACACTGCCAGAAGACAGGCTGGATAGGACAAGGGGGCTGAAGAAAGCTGACTTCCCAAAGAATCAGATACAGTCCAGACAACCAGGGAATTGGGACAGAAAGTCAAGACTGAAGATAAGGGAATAGAAACCAAGAAGCTGAACAAGGCATTGTTCAGGGAAATTAAAGGGGAAAGCAGATAAAGTATTCTGAATTGAAGAGGCAACTACAGGAACGAGAGTTAAAGTGGGAAAGCAGACTTCAGAGGTAAATCACAAGTTTGAGTTATCATCAGACTCTCTGGGAATAAATAGGTAAAGAAGTTGTGAAGGATTGGTGTAAGAGTCAAAGTAAAGAAATCCTGAAGGGGGGGATGTAAAACATGTGTGCTGCATTCCTTGTCAAAAGTGGAATAGAAGCTTTGTTTGAAAGAGCAGTTTGGAAAACCTGGGTGGATTTTTTAACACAAACAACTGGGAGAAAGAACTATTGAAAAGAAGATCTGAAAGTGTGTCTTTTTGAAAACAGAATTTGAATTCACTTATCGTAGAATCATAGAATTTACAGTGCAGAAGGAGGCCATTGAGCCCATCGAGTCTGCACCGGCCCTTGGAAAGCGCACCCTACCAAAGCCCACCTCCACCCTATCCCTGTAACCCCAACTAACCTTTTTGGACACTAAGGGCAATTTAGCATAGCCAATCCACCTAACCTGCACATCTTTGGATTGTGGGAGGAAACCAGAGCACCTGGAGGAAACCCACGCACACACGGGGAGAACGTGTAGACTCCCCACATACAGCGACCCAAGTCGAGAATCAAACCTGTGTTGACTTCTATATTTTGATGAGAACCACAAGCTGTTTCTTATATTGACCGAATGACCACACAACTAGTGTATTAGCTCAAAGAGTTTATTAATAACACAAGACTTATTACAATATGCAATAATACACGCAACTATGCACTAAACTAGACCCTAACTAAGATGACCTTTACTTAACTTCGGGGTGACCGACTCTGTGCGGGGGATAAGGCCTTTATCTCTGTCCACGTGGGTCGGTTGGAAGTCTTCAGGTTCGTCTCGGCTGGGCTCGTCCTTCAGGTAGCGATCGCGGGTCCTTGAACTTAGCTGGTTGATATGCTGTAATTGGTCGCACACAGGCCGGCCCAGAAGAGGCCGATCCTTCGGTTTGCAGTTCTTATTCTCCTGGGCTTCGCGGCCTTTGGGGCGGACCTAACTCCAGATCCAAACGATCAATAGGGTTTTGATCACCCTCATTGATCCTGGCCAATTAGGGGGCGGATACCTCAGTGGCTGGGCGGGTCCTAGCTACCATTGTCATATGCTTGTAGGCCTTTCCAAATAAGGGGAAGTGGCACGGGTTAGTCTGCTCCTGTTGTAACTCCTTGATTCAAACTCTATTGTCCTGGGGGAAATGGTGATTGACTCTTCATGGATACATGTTTCAGTCAAGTCTGGTTTCTTTGCACAATACACAGAGGCTGTGTACGTGTCTGTGTCCAAGCTGACCACAATTCCCATTGTCCTTGGCAGGTAGCCATTTTGGATGGCTACACCTGGGACGCTGGAGCTGTGAAGCAACTGTGCTACCGTGCTGCCCACTTGTGTGGAAACCAGAGTTCAGTGAGACAAGGTGGCTCATGGTCCAAAATCATCGGGGGGGGGGATTTTGGGGTCAAATCCACAGACAATCACTTGGGTTCAGAGTGGAGGGTGTGCCATACCACAGCCAGTCTGTGGGTTTAAAGGGACTATATGTTACTTAGACAATGATAGTTGAAGATAAAGTTTGTAACCCACGTTAACCTTAAATTTTGTGTATATTTTTGAAGCTAAAGGGGGAAGTAAAGGGGTATTGTACCATAATCAAACTTTTTAGGTTTAGTTTTTTTTTATTGTTAAAATTAATTGGAGGTCCTGTGACTATGTTAAACAAAAAGTAAAAGTTACGGTCTTTTGAGCCAGGTTCCTTTCTGGGTTTTCTCGTCCAGTTAGAGCACCAACTGGGATTGTAACAAACTTCTCAATATTTTTTTAAAATATATTTTTATTGGCTTTTCTCATATTTATAAACAGTTATACACATTACATTTTTCTTGCCCGTGCTAATTTACTTTATTTTACAGAGCCAAACTTCTTAATAGTATCATGAGTCCATAGTAAAAAATATTGCTGTGGACCGCTATGTCAATCGTTTTCATAAGGAGCATGACGATAAAATCAGTAACTTTCATAGCTTTGTTGCACCTTTACCACAGAAAAATTAGCCCAAAGCTCTCTCCATGGAGTTGAAAACAATGCAAAGAAATGTTATCGGCTAAGTATTATGACCCAGGAAATATAACCATCACTGACAGCAGAGGTTTAAGAAGATAGTTCTCCACCAAGGTCACAGGGAAATGATGGATGGACAGATAATGCTGGCCATGCCACATCCCATGGATGAAGTTTAAAAAATCATGACATGTCTTTGTTTCTGGCTTCTGGTCTTGCAGTTCCCTCCTAGGACCCTGAATCACAGTAGGGCTCCCCTTTTCCTCACCTTCCACCATACCAGCTTCCACAATCAACGGATCACCCTTCACCTTTCTGTCACTTCCAGCGTGGTGTCACCATCAAACACCAGATCCTCCTCTCCCCTTTCAGCGTTCCAAAGGGACTGTTCCCTCCACAATGGCCTGGCCCATTCCTCAGTCACCCGCAACAGCACCTCCAGCACCACAGCTCATTTCCACGCGAGCGCAGGGAAGATATACCTGCCCTTTTACCTCCTCTATTTTCACTGGTTCAGGCAGTTTCCAGCACCCGGCCATTATACATCCCTCCCTCCATCCCCACTCTGACATCTCTGTCCTCGACCTGCAACAGTGTTTCAGCGAAGCTCAACACAAGCTTGAGGAACAGCACCTGATCTTTTGACTGAGCACTTGATAACGTTTTGATGCAACACTGAGTTCAACCATTTCAAATCATAACCTCTGCTCCCTTAAGTTACTACTACTAATAATGATCTTTGTTATTGTCACAAGTAGGCTTACATTAACACCGCAGTGAGGTTACTGTGGAAATCCCCTAGTCGCCACACCCTGGCGCCTGTTCGGGTACACAGAGGGAGAATTCAGAATGTCCAATTCACCGAGCAGCACGTCTTTCGGGACTTGTGGGAGGAAACCGGAGCGCCCGGAGGTAACCCACGCAGACACGGGGAGAACGTGCAGACTCCGCACAGACAGTGACCCAAGCCGGGAATCGAACCCAGGTGACAGCTGTTGGTGATGATTCTACTGTTGACATTTACACCCCATCTTGACACATCGTTTGTTTCTTTACTTGTCACACTTCTACATTTTTCAGCCTTACACCGCCATCCCCTTTTCTGATTTAATTTCTCCTCCCGTCTTCCTTCCCTTTTTTCTTCCCCCCCCCACGCCCCCACCCCCACCACCTTCCCTGCTGTTGTGCTTGATTAAAACTTCGTACATCTTTAATGTTTCCCAATTCCGATGGAAGGCCATCGACCAGAAACAATGGACGGGGTTTTCCGGTGCCAAAGCCAATGGGCCTTTTGCTCTTCCATCAAGTTTCCCGCCTTGCCCACGACAAGTCCTGCGGTGGGCAGCTGAAAATGTAGGCCGGTTAACGCTGTTTCTGTCTCCACGGATGCTGACTGAGCTGCTGAGCATTTCCGGCACTCTCTGTTTTCATTTCAGATTTCCAGCACCTGCGGTACTTTACTTTCGACCTAAAACAGATTATTTGGTCACTTGCTCCTTCCTGTTTGTGGGATCCTGCTGTGTACAAATTAGCTACTGTGCCTGCGCCTCAAAAATAATTGACTGGCTGTAGAGAGCTTTCCTGAAGTCGTGCGAGGCGCTGAATAATTGCAAGTCTTTCTGTTCTGATGCAATCATCAATTCACACGGGACGATTAGTAGAAGTGAACAGTGGTTTTAATCAGCTAGATCTGTGCCTGCCTGCGACTGCTCTGTACTGAGTGCCGCCTACAGGCTTACAGGTTTATATACCACCCCCGAGGGGCGGAGCCACAAGCGGAGCCCACAACGGCATCAACATAATACAAGACAATACAGTGGTGAATTGTAGTAGCAATACGCTCACCACATGTTCTTTTCTCACTAACCCTCCAGGTGCCTATTTCCTGAGGTATGTTACAGATTAGAACAAATGCAGCAAAACCAAACAGTTTCAAACAAAGGGAAAAACCTGTATAGTTTCAGGGGTTGATGCTCGGCTGGAAAATAGACAGACAGTCTGAAACACACATATAACGCCACTTTCTACTTGAGTTGCCGCGTGGAGGAATTCCTTGTGGTGAAACACTGATGGACCCCATCTCTTTGTTTATTGCTGAACATTGCTGAATGGAGACGAAACTGAATTGTCCTGTTGGGGTTGATGTGCACGAGAACGTCTCCTAATGAGGCATCTGCGAAAGCGAGGTCAGCTTTGCAAATCAAACTCAAAGCTTTTGCCGACAGCTGCTTTCAGCTCACTCCTCTCGAGACGAAGTAGCAGAATCACTGGATAAGTGTGGGGTTATTCACTCTGGAAGCAAAAACAGGAAGGCAGATTACTACCTGAATGGTTGTAAATTGGGAGAGGGGAGTGTGCAGCGGGACCTGGGTGTCCTTGTGCACCAGTCGCTGAAGGTAAGCATGCAGGTACAGCAGGCGGTAAAGAAGGCTAATGGTATGTTGGCCTTCATTGCGAGAGGTTTCGAGTACAGATGCAAGGATGTGTTGCTGCAATTGTACAGGGCCTTGGTGAGGCTACACCTGGAGTACTGTGTGCAGTTTTGGTCTCCTTCTCTGAGGAAGGATGTTCTTGCTCTCGAGGGAGTGAAGCGAAGGTTTACCAGACTGATTCCAGGGATGGCGGGACTATCATATGAGGAGAAATTGACTAGGTTAGGATTGTTCTCACCGGAGTTCAGAAGAATAAGGGGGGATCTCATAGAGACTTATAACATTCTAACTGGACTAGACAGGGTAGATAAAGAGAAGATGTTACCAATGATGGGC
The DNA here is from genome assembly GCF_902713615.1 of Scyliorhinus canicula. Lineage (NCBI taxonomy): Eukaryota > Metazoa > Chordata > Chondrichthyes > Carcharhiniformes > Scyliorhinidae > Scyliorhinus > Scyliorhinus canicula. The sequence goes on along the minus strand of NC_052147.1, from coordinate 10,732,394 downwards.
ATGTCCAGAACCAGGGGTCACAGTCTGAGGATTCAGAGTAAACCATTTTAGACAGAGATGAGGAGGCATTTCTTCGCACAAAGAGTGGTGAGCCTGTGGAATTCATTACCACAGGAAGTAGTTGATGTTAAAACTTTGAATATATTCAAGAGGCAGCTGGATATAGCACTTGGGGAGAATGGGGTCAAAGGCTATGTGGAGAAAGCAGGATTAGGCTATTGAGTTGGATGATCAACCATGATCGTGGGGAGCAGGTTCGAAGGGCCAAAAGGCCTCATCCTGCTCCTATCGTCTATGTATCTATGTATCTATGTGGCTGTTGATTTTGCAATCTCCTGCTCACCTTCTCAATGGTCAAGCTGCCATCAACTTTGGCTTGACACGGCCGCCCAAGCAAACGTTTGCTGCAGCAGTTGATGGTAAGACCGGCAAAGTTACCTGGAGTGGATTCTAGCGAAGGATATGGGCCGGATTTTTCCGGCCGTTTGTTGACAGTGGAATTCTCCGGTCCCACGGGTTTCCCAGCAATATGGGGTGGTTTCAGTGGGAAATCCCATTGACAAGCGGTAGGAATAGGGAATCCCACCGCCAGCGAATGGCGCGCCCCCTCCCGCTACCGGGAAACGCGCGGCTGAGAAACCGGAGAATTCAGCCCGAGGAGTCAGGAAAAATGGCAACTATTGAAAATCCAAATATCCACAGATTCTCACATGTGAAGTTTGCACACATCCACAAGAAAGATCTGGAGTTATAGTAATCTTTATTATTGTCACAAGTCGGCTTGCATTAACACTGCAATGAAGTTACTGTGAAAATTCCGTAGTCGCCACATTCCGGCTCCTGTTCAGGTACATAGAGGGAGAATTCAGAATGTCCAAATTACCTAACAAGCACGTCTTTCAGGACTTGTGGGAGGAAACCGGAGCACCCGGAGGAAACCCACGCAGACACGGGGAGAACGTGCAGACTCCGCACAGACAGTGACCCAAGCAGGGAATCGAACCTGGAACCCTGGCGTTGTGAGAGACCAGATTGACAAGGTTTCATGTTTTGTTATCATCAGCTTCCTGCCCTCTGCATTAACACTTCTAGAAGGCTTTAGACAAAATCGCACATAAGAGGTTAGTGTGTAAAATTAGAGTGCATGGGATTGGGGGTAGTGTATTGAGATGGTACCACGTAGAACTCACGTAATTCCAATACATGCCGACCCTCATCCCAGCCAAGGTGGCACTGGTTGCGCTGGACCACCGCCATCCTGTTGATGGGTCGGCTGGGGCCAGAGGTACCTAGTGGGATGGCCTTGGGGAAAACCCATACGGCCCGTGGTGCTACGTTCCCAGTGGGAAGTCAGCGGCATGCGCAGCTGGGTGGCTGTCTTGCAGACTTCGGTAATGGTAGTCCCTGCCCAACCACCACAACCCCACAGCCCACCGCCTGGCTACCACCACTAATAGTCCTTTCTAATAGTCGACCATACAGGTGCCCGCGGTTTCCCTTTCCCAGACTGTCCGCGTTCCTCAAGCATTGTGTTCCTTGGGGTCTGTGGGTAAGCTGTGATCTACTTGCCAAGAAAGTTCTTGACCTGTAGATGTCGGAGTTCATTTCTGTTAGGAAGTTCCAGTCTCTCCGTCAGTTCCTCTAGGGTCGCTCCCTGTCCTCAGTGTAAAAGTCTCTACCCGTCAGTGTCCCCCTGTCCTGTCTCCAACTCTTAAAGGTGGCGTCAAGCATGGCAGGTGCGAACCTGTGGTTGCCGCAGATGGGGCCCATGGTGGACATTTTGGTTAAACCAAAGTGCTGCTTCATCTGGTTCCAGGTTCTGAGGGTAGCTACCACCACTGAGCTGGTTGAGTGTTGGCGGGGATGGGAGCGCTGCCGTGGCGAGAGCCCGGAAGGCTGTTCCTGCACAGGAGGACTCCTCCACCTTCATGTCTGGTTCTTTCACCCACGGTGGTCCCGGGCAGGAGGTCTCCTCCATCCTGACCCTTCCGTATCTGGATATTCCACCCATCCCCTCACTCTTTCTCAGTGGTAGTACTGTAGGTTCGGGAAGGCCCTCCATAGTCCCCCCCCCCCCCCCCCCCCCCCCCCCACCCCGCCACAAACACCATAATCCTCTTGTCTATCGCGTTGCAAAAAACTTTGGGGATGAAGATCTGTATAGGCCTGAACAGGAAGAGGAACCTGAGCAGCACATTCATCTTGATCATCTGCACTCTCCCCGCCAGGGAGAGTGGGAGTGGGACCCACCTCTGTAGGTCCTTTTCTACTTCCTCCACCAGACTGGCCAGATTCCACTTGTGGATCTGTGTCCAAACATGAGCAATCTGGATCCCCAGGTGGCGGAATTTGTTTCGGGCTGACTTAAATGGTAGTCCCTCCAGCTCTTCCCCCCCCCCCCCCCTCTCAGATTCACAGGGGTAGAGTTCACTCTTGCTCATGTTGGGTTTGAAGCCGGAAAAGGCTCCAAACTCTCTCAGGAGCTTCATGATTCCTTCCACGCCGCTTTGCAGGCCCGAGATGTAGAGGAGCAGGTCATCCGCATGGAGTGAGACTCTGTGTTCTCTGTCTCCTCTTCGGATTCCCTTCCAGCTTCTCGCCACTGAGGGCGACCGCTAGCAGCTCAATTGTCAGGGTGAAGAAGAGCAGGGACAGCGGGCATCCCTGCCCTGTGCCTCTGTGCAGCTGGAAGTATTCAGAACTGTATGATCCGCATTCCCTTGAGTCTCTGTCCTTTTTGGCACCAGCGATACGGTGGCCTGTGTTAGCGTCGGAGCCCTCGTTAGCGAGTCTCCGAACATCTGTGAAGTCGTATGGGGTTCAGGGTGTACTAGTTAGATGAATAAAGAACTGGCTGGGCAACAGGAGACAGAGAGTAGTGATGGAAGGGAGTGTCTCAAAATGGAGAAGGGTGACTAGTTCCACAGGAATCCGTGTGATGGAACCATCAATTCAGCGAACACGTGTAGTTGGATCTGAACAGAGGCTTTAATACACTTACAATAGAGCCAGCCTATTCGTCGTTGAACTGCAGGTGAAATGGCAGGCTGGCTCTAAGGCACTGATCTTTATACATCGGTCCCAGGGGGAGGAGTCCTGGGCGGAGCCAAGGGAGGAGCCCAGTACAAACTCTCGCGTACTCCCAGAGCGACTCCTCCCCGGTGGTCGGATAGTGCAACTGCACTTACAATGGGTAGATAACGAACATATATACATGGAGTGATATTGGCAACTCTATATAGTGTGAATCAAATTCACCACTCTGTGCTCGGACTACTGTTGTTTGTGATATACATAAATGATCTGGACGAAGGTATAAGTGGTCTGATGAGCAAGTTTGCAGATGATACTAAGATTGGTGGAGTTGCAGATAGCGAGGCGGACTGTCAGAGAATACAGCAAAATCTAGATAGATTGGAGAGTTAGGCAGACAAACGGCAGGTGGAGTTCAATCCAGGCAAATGCGAGGTGATGCATTTTGGAAGATCTAACTCAAGAGCGGACTATATGGTCAATGGAAGAGTCCTGGGGAAAATTGATGTACAGAGAGATCTGGGAGTTCAGGTCCATTGTACCCTGAAGGTGACAACGCAGGTCAATAGAGTGGTCAAGAAGGCATACAGCATGCTTGCCTTCATCGGACGGGGTATTGAGTACAAGAGTCGGCAGGTCATGTTACAGTTGTATCGGACTTTGGTTAGGCCACATTTGGAATACTGCGTGCAGTTCTGGTCGCCACATTACCAGAAGGATGTGGATGCTTTGGAGAGGGTGCAGAGGAGGTTCACCAGGATGTTGCCTGGTATGGAGGGTGCTAGCTATGAAGAAAGGTTGAGTAGATTAGGATTGTTTTTGTTGGAAAGACGGAGGTTGAGGGGAGACCTGATTGAGGTATACAAAATTATGAGAGGTATGGACAGGGTGGATAGCAACAAGCTTTTTCCAAGAGTGGGGGTGTCAATTACAAGGGATCACGATTTCAAGGTGAGAGTCGGAAAGTTTAAGGGAGATGTGCGTGGAAAGTTTTTTACGCAGAGGGTGGTGGGTGCCTGGAATGCTTTGCCAGCGGAGGGGGTAGAGGCGGGCACGATATCATCATTTAAGATGCATCTGGACAGACATATGAACGGGTGGGGAACAGAGAGAAGTAGACCTTGGAAAATAGGCAACAGGTTTAGATAAAGGATCTGGATCGGCGCAGGCTGGGAGGGCCGAAGGGCCTGTTCCTGTGCTGTAATTTTCTTTGTTCTTTGTTCTATCTCCTGTAGGTCCGTGTGGTAGAAGATCCCCCATATCTGGCAGAGTTGGTGCACTGCCTTCCTGGTGGATACCAGGTTAAAGCCCATACATCCTCTCGGGGTATCTTCTGTCGAGCTCCAGAATGGAGTTGATCAGTTGCTGCCTGGATGCCTGCTCTTCCATGTCTCTGAGGGCCTTACAGGCGATAATTGCTCCCTTAATCACAGCCTTCAGTGCTTCCCAGAACATGGAGTGTGAGATGTCCCCGTTCCGGTTTAGTACTCGCCTATGGCCTGTGATGTTTTTTGGCAGAAAACCTTGTCAATCAAGAGGGTGGTGTCCAACCTCCGTGTGAGACACGGCCCATCTCCAACCTCACATCCATGTAATGTGGAGCCTGGTCGGAGATGACAATCGCAGAATTTTCCGCTCTTACTATCCCTGGAAGCACCGATTTCCCCAATACAAAGAAGTCAATGCGGCTGTAGACCCTGTGTACTGGCAAAAAAAACAAGAATTCCTTCTCACCTGGGTGTAGGAACTGCCAAGGGTCCACTGCCCCCATCTACCTGTCTTTTTCCCCGTTCTGGGTTTTGACCTGTCCATCAATGGGTCCTGTACACAGTTAAAATCTACCCCAATGATCAGTCAGTGCGTGTCTATGTTGGGGATTTCCGCCATGGTCTTCTTTACAAATTCCGTGTCGTCCCAGTTCGGAGTGTACACATTAACCAGAACTCCCGGTGCTTCGTCCAGGACACCGCTGACCATGACATACCGTCCCCCTGGGTCCATAATCGTCCTCATCACAGTAAACATTGTCCATCAATATGGCAACACCCCCTAGCCCTTGTCCTTTGGCATGAATGGTAGGTCTGACCCATCCAGCCCTTCCTTACCCGCACTCCGTCCTTCTCCCTCAGCTTTGTGTCTTGGAGGAAGATTATGTCAGCTCCAGGGTTTCCCTTTGTTCAGGGACCCTCCAAAGTGGCTTCTTACGATACCATCTTGTTCCACATTTCTGAAAGTGACCTGCCGAAGCCAGTCTAGAGCTTACCCCTCCCCCCCCCTCCCCCCCACTTGTCGCTTTGCTCCCCCGTGGTTTTATTTACCCACTTACCCTTCTCTCTGCCCTCCCTACCGCTCCCGGGTTCACGTCCTCTTCTGTCTATCCCGCTGTCTTCCCCCCAGTGTCCCCCCCCCCCAGCCCGCCCACACCAGAAGCTCTCTCCCCAGTGGGAGATGCGCCGTGGCCCCACTCTCCCTCAGACCTCCTGGCACTAGCTTTCCCATTAGTGTGGTGGCCCCCCTCCCACGGTCAATCTGACCCCCTCCTACACCCACTCTGCTGGTGCCCCTACTTTCTCCTCCTCGTCCTCTCCTACACTCTGCTGCATTCGGCCCCTCGCTCCTATGGGCTGGCTCCTCTGTTCATAGTCCGGCACAAAATTGTCCATTGATTTCCATCGCCTCCTCTGTACCTTCCTTACTGCTGCCTCTCTTGCTGCCTGTCCAAACCGTTCTTATGGACGAACTCGTCCACCTCTGCAGGGGCAGTAAAATAATGTTCCTCACCCTGATATGTTACCCAGAGCCTGGCTAGGAATAGCATCCCGAATCGGACTTTGTTTTTATATAGAGCCGACTTTGCCTGGTTAAATTTGGCCCTGCGCTTTGCCAGGTCCGCCCCAATGTCCTGGTAAAATCTGATTTTGTGTCCCTCCCAGTTGCAAGCCTGTGTCTGATGAGCCCAGCGAAGGATCCTTTCCTGGTCCTGGTGCAACTTGACTATTCCCTCTTGCCTTGGGCTTTGGACAGAGTGACCTGTGAGCCCCGTTGATCTCCGGCGGCTTGGGCCACGTAGTCGGTCGGGTCGCTGCCCTCGATTCCCTCTGGCAGGCCCACTATTGGGATGTTCTTGCCGTCTCGACAGAACAAGGGGAAAGAATTGCCGAGCGAAATAAAACCAGCCTTGGATTGGCACGGATTCTGTGTGACCATCCTCATTATTCCCCACCCTTGTGTTAAAACTCTACTGCAGCACTGAAAACGATTTTATACCTCCAAGTTATTTTAGTTCACACATTCCTCACGATCGGAATAAGACTCGAGAGGAACAAAATGAAATAAAAGTGACACAGACTTTAATATTTCAGGATCCATCACCTTGGCTCTTTATCGAATCTATCATGATAAGGTGACCCAATAGGATGCGGCGATGAGGAAACAATTTACTGGAGAGGAAAACGATCATCCCTGAGTAATATTCAATACTTTCTTCAGAGTAATGAATAGCTAAGGGATAGGCATGAATTGTGTTCACTCCTGCAGTTTTGTACACAATATTAGCCATGATGTTCGCCTATTATCAGGCTCTACGCAACCAGAAAATGTACAAACGTTTTTTAAAATTCTTTCATGGGATGTGGGCATTGCAGGCTGGCACAACAGTTATTGCCCATCCCTAATTGCCCTTGAACTGAATAGCTAGGCCATTTCAGAGTTAACCACGTTGCTGTGGGTCTGGAGTCACATGTAGGCCAGACCAGGGAAGGCTGGCAGATTTCCTTCCCTAAAGGACATCAGTGAACCAGGCAATCAACAATGGCTTCATGGTCATCATTAGACTTTTCATTCCAGATTTTTTATTTACTGAATTCAAATTTAACTATCTGCGATAGAATCATGGAATCCAACGTCATGCAAAGGGAGGCCATTCGGTCCATCAAATCTGCACCCACTCTCTGAAAGAGCACCCTATCGAGGCCCATGCCGCTGCCCTATCCCCGTAACCCCATCTAACCTTTGAACGCTAAGGGGCAATTTATCACGGCCAATCCACCTACGCTGCATATCTTTGGACTGTGGGAGGAAACCGGAGATCTGGAGTAAACCCACGCAGACACGGGGAGAGCGTGCAGACTCTACACAATCACCCAATGCCGGAATCGAACCCGGGTCCCTGCCGCCTTGAGGCAGCAGTGCTAACCACTGTGCCACCGTGCCGCCTCACAGCATTAGCCGAAGCTGCCGGGTTACTGACCCAGTAACATCACCATTATGCACCATCTCCCAAAGGAATGTGATTGAAAACCAGGTCCCCACAGAATTACCCTGGGCCTCTATATTACCAAACTAAGTAAAGTAAAGTCAACATAGTCCAAGGTGACCGTAGGCTGCTTTCCACCTTGAGGGGTAGGGCTGACTGGTGGTGATTTAACCTGAGGGTCACCACACCTCAGGCAAGGTTAAGAAGGATTTGTTATGAATTGGAAGGTTCCCCTCCCCACACAATACAAATCATGGATAACCTCAGCCGGTACGGGAATTGAACCTGTGCTGTTGGTCTCGCTCTGCATCAACAAACCAGCTATCCAGCCAACTGTATTACTAGTTCAGTGACACTACCACTACACCACCACCTTCTCAAAGGGATGTTGGAATCAACCTGCATCTTCCATCTCTGATTGGATTCATTTTCTATATAGATTACCCCTTATTAATGTAAGTGTGTGTGTTATGAACCCTACTGATGTTAAATGCCAGGGTACCCCAAAACCCAGAAGGGTAACATCCGGTTCTTAGTGGTGTATGTATGCAATTAGGTATAATGTGAGAAAAGGTACGCTAATCAGGGAGGAATCGACCAGTCATTTTGTGACCAATTAATAAAGACTATTTATCAACTCACAAGACAAACACACAACAAGAATGTCTATAATACACTACAACAGTGCACTTATCTACACCAATGACCACACACACAGTTATTACCTGACGGTACCCCTGTCTTCTCAACTACCTATGTTTCCTGAACTGATTTGCATCTATTTTGGTGATTTGCATATATTTTCATTTGATTAATGGCTGGAATCCCGGTCTCTACACCCCCCCCCCCCCCCCACCCGTCCATGCACCGACCCCCACAGTGGGAGGTCCTCCAGGCAGACTTTGGTGCAAGTCTGCAGAATCGTGGTCCTCACAAGGTGGACCCCACAGTGCGTCAAGGGGGTCAGTGCATAACTGAGGTGCCCCACCAAATCCATTGGAAGGTCCCCCTCCCCACACAATACAAATCTTCCCCCCCCGCACCACAGGAATAAACCCTTCACAGTATACACGCATGAGGGTGACCAGCCCCCCAGTGACCCCCCTACAGACTGCCCATCAGAGACCCCATCAGACCCCCATAGACACCTCTGACAGACACCACCAACAGAGACCACCAACAGAGACCCCCAACAGAGACCCCCCATCAGAGACCTCCATCAATTAGCCATGCCTAAAAGCTGAAGAGTGGGCTTTCTTGAAAGTCAAGTACACTTCAAAGGGCTTCAAGTCCCTTGACAGCCTTTGAAATGCTAATCCTCCATTCAATTTCACACCGCAATACACTGCATTAGCCAGTGATTGACAATTTTATTATTCCAGAGAGAGAGGTGCTTGTTGGATTGTTGCTCTATATTTCCCTTCATGCTTGAATGCATCTCAAGTACCCTGGTTTGATGCTAACCACAATGTTTCTAAACACTCTTGCTGTGATTGACTGTTCCCTACCAAATCAAAAGCAGCTAAGTGCTTTCTGCTGTGAAGAAGAGGAAGTAAAAGCGTGTCTCGGAGCACTGATTTGGCTCAACTGAAGTATAGTTTCCAGGCTTGAACACCACACTTTAGAAGGATGTGAAGAAAGAGTACAGAAATTATTCACAAGAATGGTTCCGGAGATGAGGAACTTCAATTAGGGCGGCAGGGTAGCATAGTGGGTAGCACTATTGCTGCACAGCGCCAGGGTCCCAGGTTCGATTCCCGAATTGGGTCACTGTCTGCACGGAGTCTGCATGTTCTCCCCGTGTCTGTGTGGGCTTCCTCCGGGCGCTCCGGTTTCCTCCCACAGGTCCCGAAAGATGTGCTGCTAGGTAATTTGGGCATTCTGAATTCTCCCTCTGTGTACCCAAACAGGCGCCGGAATGTGGCGACTGGGGGCTTTTTACAGTAACTTCATTGTAGTGTTAATGTAAGGCTACTTGTGACATTAATAAAGATTATTATTATAGATGGCAAATTTGGGATTGTTTTCCTTGGAGTAAAGAAGGTCAAGAGGAGATTTGATAGAGGTGTCCAAAATCACGAGGCATCTAGACAGAGTAGATAGGGAGAAATTCTTCCCATTCATGGAAGAATCAGGAATGAGAGAACTCAGGTGTAAGGTAATTGGCAAAAGATACTTTTTCACGCTGTGAGTGGTTGGGATGTGGAGTGCACTGCCAGAGAATGTGGTGGAGGGGCATTCAACGGGGAATTGGACAGCTATCTGAAAAGGAAGAATGTGCACAGTTATGGGGAGAAGATGGGGAGAGTGGCACTAGATAATGTGTTCTTATGGACAGCTGTTGAAGACACCATGGACTGAATGGCTTTCTCCTGTATTGTGGAACTATGATTCTGTGAAATAAGATGTGAGGAAACGCATGTGGAGTAGATATCCTGCCATGGATCAATTGGGATAAATGGTCCGTACCTGCGCTATAAATTATATAAATTGTATTTCAGTACAACCAAAAAATGCTTAGTTGGTCATGAATTACTTCTTGAAGCACAGCCAATGTTGTGATATAGGGAAACACAGCAACGATGTGTGCTGTAGATCAGTGTTTTTCAAACTTTTTTTCCAGGGACCCATTTTTACCAACCGGCCGACCTTCGTGACCCACGCCAGCTGACCTTCGTGACCCACGCCAGCGACCCTCGCGATCCACCATTTTCTCTTACCTTTAATGCGACAGGTGAGCCTGCTTGGTCCTCACGATCTCACTCCAAACAGATTCACAGGAAGAGAGGTAAGAAATAGTTAGCATCCAAGTTTCATCAGCAAACGACTCAGCCAGAGAGGACAATTTCTCGATTTGGAAAGTGTTCATTTTGTACCTCAGTTGGTAAACTCTGAGTAACTCCCCTGTTGACAGATCATCACAGTAACTCTTCAAGCGGAGGAAGTCCACCGTCATTGGGACTGACTGGTCACTGTTTCGATTCAGTGCTTTAATGTAGTCGAAATGGTCAACAAAATACTTATAGCCACCCTTCAGTACACAGAGGGCAATGATGTGATGATTTCCCATGGCTTTCATTAGATCCCTTGCCAAACATTCAGTTCTGTCCATGATTAAACCATGAGCAATATATACTCCCTCCAGATCATTTGAGTAATGTTTAGGGATGCAAAACAGATCGCGGTCATAGCCTTGTTAATCATCCGTGATCACCATGCAGCCAGCCGCCACCAGGCCGCTATCGCACTTTGACTCGGAGGTCAGGTCCCAACACCCCCCGGGCCGCATGCGCACTGATGAGCGGGCACGCATGCACGGTATGTCCGCATTTTTTTAGCTGGTTGCAGCCATCATTTTCAAAGCCACTTGCAGCCGGCATTGTTCGAATCATAGAATTTACAGTGCAGAAGGAGGCCATTTGGCCCATCAATTCTGCACCGGCTCTTTGAAAGAGCACCCTATCCAAGCCCACACTTCCACCCTATCCCCATAACCCAGTAACCGCACCCAACACTTTGGGCAATTTTGGACACGAAGGTGCAATTTGACATGGCCAATCCACCTAACCTGCACATCTTTGGACTGTGGGAGGAAACCGGAGCACCCGGAGGAAACCCACGCACACACAGGGAGAACGTGCAGACTCCCCACAGACAGTGAGCCAAGCCGGGAATCGAACCTGGGACCCTGTAGCTGTAAAGCAATTGTGCTAACCACTATGCTACCATGCTGCCCTAAATGCCGGCTGCTGAGTCTGTTGCGCGTGAATTCCCACGATCGGGAACGCTGCTATGGACGGCTCTGTGACCTTCCCGACATCCGCCCACGACCCACCCGCGGGTCGCGACTCCCACTTTGAAAATGCCTGCCAGGAATACATCTGTCAGTGAACTAAATAAGTTCCTCTTTCTGCTGAATGGACCTCCCCAAAGCGTTAACTTCCCTTTAGCTTGCAGACCTCCACAGGCCTATCCAAAACTTTATTACGTATTGCAAAGATATTTTGCTTCGCTGTGCCTCAGTACCTGTGTGAGTTCACCAATATCTGTCCAAGTATCTGCTTCTGCCTAATCCAAGGCAAACACATGGCATATCACCTTAACTGAACTGGTTCTCAGATTTTTCCAGAGAAACAAAACCCTTTAAAGTTTTGTTCTGAATTGCATGCAACAGCCTGCGTTTGCCTTGCCCCTGTGGTGGCACGCGCTGAGTCAGAACGACCTCGTTTGAAGTCCTACGCTCAGAAACATGAGCACACAATCCAGGCTGACTCTGCCCGCGCAGTACTGAGGGAGTGCAGCGCTGTCGGAGGTGGCATCTTTGGCATGAGTGGTTAAACCAAGACTCCATCTATTTTCTCAGATCACAAGGCTCTGTTTCCGAGGAAACTAAGCCACATCTCCCCGGTGTCCTGCTCGATATTCATTCCTCGGGCAAGACCCCTGAAGAAATGATTATCGCATTGCTGTTTGTGATGAGCTTGTTGGGTGCAAATTGGTTGCCATTTTTGTTACAAATTACAATTCTATTTCAAAAGTGCGCCATGGGGTCTAAAATGCTTTGGGACAATCTGAGGTGATGAAAGACCCTATAATTTTTAAATTAATTTACCGGATGTGTGCGTCGCTGGCTGGGCCAGCATTTATTGCCCATTCTTAATTGCCCTTGAGAAGGTGGTGGGGGTGAGTTGCCTCCCTGAGCACATGGATGCATGTTTTTTTTTTGCTTTAGGTGTCAAAAGCACGCTTGATCATAAATCCAGTCTTGTGCTTTTTAATCAGCCAGCAAGCTTTTTATAATTTTTTTTTTAGAAACTGCGTTTTCATAAAGATGTCCCTGTTCCTTACCAATTGTCGTTGGCTGAAAGGTGGTGGTGGTGGTGGGGGGGGGGGGGGGGGGGGTAACATCATCTGTCAATCAATCTGCAGGACCCGGAGTGTGCTGGAAGTGTCAGTGCTGACAACGCAAAGGCTGTCTGAGGGCTCCTGGCGGCCAGAAGTGGAGCCAGCCAGCAACTTCCAATTCGATCGTCAGGGGAAATGGACCGCTGCAGATTTCTTTGACAAGGAGAAAAAAAAAACCCAAAGGAGAAAGGGGGTGGGTGGGCCAGCAGGGAGGAGGGAAAAAAAAGATTGCAGGTTTTGGAGCGGTTTTGGTCAGAAGGGAGTGAGTTTGCAAGCTGGTTTAAGATGATCCTGCTCATCTTGTGCGGGGCTGCTTTCACAACTGTGTCCCGGGCTGCAGACTTGGTGGATCGGTGCCCGAGTGTGTGTGAGTGCTCAGACTGGGGCACTTTCCAGATAACGTGTAAATCCATCGATCACATCCCGACCTTTCCCCAGGACACCGAGAGAATGTGAGTACCTGGAGTTCCCCTTCTTCTCAGCTGCTGCTGTCTGCCCCTTCTCTCTTCTTCGACCCACATTGAGAAGTTGAGTCATGCAATGTGCCCCCTTTAAACCAGTGCTCAGCAAACTGTCTAACTGCTGTTTGGCAGGAGCCCCCTAACCCTGGGGCAGGAGGATGAATGGGAATCCCCCCAACCCCCTGTACTGGGTGCCACAGGTGGGTGTTTAGAATCTGGGATAGTTTGCTGGGTGAAGTGTGACTAAGAAGGATTGCATTGCAAAGCCATCTTTTTAACTCCATCTCTCTGCATTCTCTGCACTGCTAAAAAAAAAACGACAGGCTAACTCCAGAGGGGCGGGATGTGAGACCCCCCCGAGGTGGGGGGGTGCAGTCACATTTATCCACATTACACTGGGAGCAAAAACAGGAAGGCAAATTGTTATTTGTATGGGATAGAGCCTTCAGGTTCTCCAGGGACATCTGAGCAGTTTTTATTTTATTTTAAACCACCACTTTTGTGTGCAGCCCCCTCATAATGTCAGCACCTGTGGGGGGAGGGGGGGGGGGGCGTAGTGTAACATGCTCAGGAATCTCTTTACTTTAACCAGGGATCATTAAAACTGCATTTCTCAAGCATGCTCTCACAGCACTTAGCGTTGCAATGGCACGGAGTGGGGCACTGTGTGTGTAAGTATGTACAGCAACTTGCTCCCGAGCAGAAGTACAATCAGAGCAAGATAGGAGCCAGGCAGACACTAAAGCTGGGGCTTAATTATTCTACTCAAGCTATTTTGCTTGCAATGTATATCGCACTTTACACAATGTCTGGATTTACCAACATACTTTGCAAGCAATTATACACCTTTCAAGCCAGAGAGTCATAATGGCACAGCTAGGGCAGCACGGTGGCACAGTGGTTAGCATTGCTGCCTACGGCGCTGAGGACCCGGGTTCGAATCCCGGCCCTGGGTCACTGTCTGTGTGGAGTTTGCACGTTCTCCCCGTGTCTGCGTGGGTTTCGCCCCCACAACCCAAAGATGTGCAGGTTAGGTGAATTGGCCACGCTAAATTGCCCCTTAATTGGAAAAAATAATTGGGTACTCTAAATTTAAAAAAAAACAATGGTACAGCTGGAAGGAGGCCATTCGGCCCATCAAGTCCATGCCACCTCTCTGTGGAACAAAGGAAGACATGGGTAATGTACCAGAAGTTCTGAGAAACACATGTTTTAGTGAGGAACTGAAGTGAATTAGTATTATTAAAGAATTTGTTTCAGGGAAATTAATGGGATTGAAGGCAGATAAATCTCCAGGGTCGGATAATCTCCATCCCAGAGTATTTAAGGGAGTGGCTCTAGAAATAGATCCATTGTTGGTCATTTTCCAAAATTCTTTGGACTCTGGAATGGTTCCCACAGATTGAAGGGTAGAGAATGTAACCCCGCTATTCAAAAAGGGAGGTAGAGAGAAAACGGAACTATAGACCAGTGAGCCTAATGTCGGTGGTAGGGAAGTTGCTAGAATCCATTATCAAGGATTTTGTAGCACAGCATTTGGAAATCAGTGGTGTAATCAGACAAAGTCAGCATGGATTTATGAAAGGGAAATCATGCTTGACAAATCTACTGGAATTCTTTGAAGATGTGTAGCCACCTGGGGTGGCCACGTCCCGATTCCAAAATGGACACTTGCAAAGAGTAAAGGGAAAATTGGACAGTGCTGAGAAAACAAGCAGGTACAAGGTTTGCCTGTGGACTGGAGTTTGCAGCTCCCAGACAAAACCGATACTACAAGCCATTAGCATAGTAATGAGCTATCTCCGGGGACAAAAGAGAAACATTTAAGCAATCGGTACCAGAGCAGACTCCCCGGCGCCAGTGGAGACTAAAACAAAGGCAGGCCAACGGTCACCTAGGACCCTCCCAGTGATCAAGCAACGACCCCTTTATTGGAGAGAATCAATACAAATGATTGGGACATGGTCCAATTAATTGGGACCAAGTTCAGGAACCGCCCAAAAGGGCGCGAAGCCCCTTTGGGGTATAAAGAGGAGTCCCCAAAGACAGATCGCTCTCTTCTTCTTCACCTTCATCTTGGCCTTGGCTCTCAGCGACGAGAGACCCGCCAAGCAAGTCTAAAGTCAATGCACGCTACGAGATATGCGCTCCTAGCTACTATTCTGTACCAGTTCGAAGCCAGCAGCCTCAGAATCGGACAACGGCCATTGTTCCTCTGACTGAGTGGGCACTCGAAGCTAAGTATAGGCTTTTAGTAGTAGTTGTAGTTTAGTGAGTAGAGTTTGTGCCTGAGTAGTAATTGGCTGTGTGTGTAAATAAATGTGTATTGATTTCAAACTTACTAACTGGTGTATCGAGTCTTTGATCAGTGTTCGGTTTTGAACCTTGTGGTGGTATCAAAAAGATACCTGGTGAGTCTTGAGCAAAGGTAATTAAAACAGAGCAAATTAAGGAAAGCATAACGAGCAACAGATGTAACTAGTAGAGTTGACCAGGGAGAACCAGTGGATGTATCATAGCATCATAGAATTTACAGTGCAGAAGGAGGCCATTCGGCCCATCGATTCTGCACCGGCCCTTGGAAAGAGCACCTCACCCACGCCCACACCTCCACCTATCCCCACACCTCCACCCTATCCCCGTAACCCCACCTAACCTTTTTTTGGACACTATGGGCAATTTGGCACCGCCAATCCATCTAACCTGAACAGCTTTAGACTGTGGGAGGAAACCGGAGCAGCCGGAAGAAACCCACGCAGACAAGGGAAGAACGTGCAGACTCTGCACAGACAGTGACCCAAGCCGAGAATCGAACCTGGAGCTGTGAAGCACCTTTGCTAACCACTGTGCTACCGTGTAGCCCTTCCTTTATTTAGACTTTCAGAAGGCTTTCAACAAGGTCTCACATAACAGGTTACTATGTAAAGTGCACAGGATTGTGGGTAGTGCCTTGAGATGGATAGAAAGCTGGTTAGTAGACAGGAACCAAAAAGTTGGAATATATGGGTCTTTTTCCAATTGGCAGGCAGTGGGGTACCGCAGATATCTGCGCTAGGACCCCAACTGTTGGCATTATATATTAATGATTTGGATGAGGGAACTAAATGTATTATCTTCAAATTTGCAAATGATGCGAAGTTGTGTGGGAGGGCGAGCTGTGAGGAGGATGCAGAGATGCTTCTGTGGGATTTGGACAGACTGAGCAAGTGGGTGTGTACATGGCATGCAGCATAATGTGGATAAATGTGAGGTTATCCACTTCGGTGGCAAAAATAGGAAGGCAGATTATTATTTGAATGGGTGTAAATTGAGACAGGTGGATACTCAGCAAGACCTTGGTGTCCTCGTGCATCAGTCGCTGAAAGTAAATGCGCAGGTACAGCAGGCTGTAAAGAAGGCAAATGGTATGTTGGCCTTCATAGCGAGAGGATTCGAGTATAGTAATCGGGATGTTTTACTGCAATTGTATAGGGCATTGGTGAGGCCACACCCGGAGTATTGTGTGCAGTTTTGGTGTCCTTATCTGAGGAAGGATGTTCTTGCTATGGAGGGAGCGCAGCGAAGGTTTACCAGGCTGATTCCTGGGATGGCGGGACTGTCATATGAGGAGAAGCTAAGTCGGTAAGGATTACACTCATTGGCGTGTAGAAGAGTGAGAGGGGATCTTACAAAAATGTATCAAATTCTAACAGGATTAGACAGGGTAGATTCAGAAAGAATGTTCCCTCTCGATGGTGAGAGGGTCCAGAACTAGGGGTCAGAGTTTGAGGATAAGGGGTAAACCTTTTAGGACAGAGATGAGGAGAAATTTCTTCACCCAGAGAGTGGTGAATCTGTGGCATTCGCTACCACAGAAAGTAGTTGAGGCCAAAATGTTGTGTAATTTCAAGAAGGAATTAGATATAGCTCTTGGGGCTAAAGGGATCGAGGGGCATGGGGGAAGGCGGGATCATGGTTGAACTTGATGATCAACCATGATCATAATGAATGGTGGAGCAGGCTCGAAGGGCCGAATGGCCTCCTCCTGCTTCTATTTTCTATGTGTGTTTCTATATAATCCAGTCTATCCCATTCTGCTGTATCCTCATTGCCCTGCACACATATTTTCCTCGAGTGCTCATCTTTTGAAACCATTTGTGTCTTTACCTCTATCATCTTCATAGGCAGTGAGTTCCAGGTCATTACCACTCGCTGCGTAAAAAGGTCCTTCCTTTCACTTTGCCTTTCTGTTTTGCCCTTAAATCTGTGTCCCCTTGTCCTTGTACCATCAGCTAATGGAAAGAATATTCCTTGCCTACCTCCTCCAAAACTTTCATAACCTTGTCCATCTCTAACAAATCTCCCCTCAATCTCCTTCGCTCCAAGAATGTCTCTAACCGAACCTTGTAACCAAAATATCTCACCTCGGGAACCATTCTGGTAAATCTCTTCTACTCCCATTCACAGATCTTCACATCCTTCCTCAAGCACGGTGACCAGAACTGGATGCGGAATACTCTAGTTCTAACTGATCCAGGGCTTTGTACTTAATCTTTTTATTAATAAAGTTCAAGATCCCATTGCTTACCTTCCTACTCTCTCAATATGCCCTGTCACCTTCAAAAATCAATGTACATAGACCCCCAGGTCCCCTGTCCCTGCACACACTTTAGAACTGTGCCTCTCCCGAGGACAGCACGGTGGTGCAGTGGTTAGCATTGCTGCCTCACGGCGCCGAGGTCCCAGGTTCGATCCCGGCTCTGGGTCACTGTCCATGTGGAGTTTGCACATGCTCCCCATGTTTGCGTGGGTATCGTCCCCACATCCTAAAGATGTGCAGGTTAGGTGAATTGGCCATGCTAAATTGCCCCTTAATTGGAAAAAATGAATTGGGTACTCCAAATTTATTTTTTTTAAACGGTGCCTCTCCCTATCTCTTTTGTCAAAAATACAACACCTTCCATTTTTCTGTTTTAAATTCCATTTGCCACTGGTTTGTGCAGACTATCTATGTCCTGTTGCAGTTGATTTGCACCGTCTTCACTGTTTCCCACACCTCCAGGTTTGCCAACTGTGTATTCCAATTCTAAATCATTTATAAATATAAAAAGAAACAATAATCCTAACACTGACCCTTGAGGAGCAACTCCTCCAATCTGAAAACAATAATTTACCACAATTCACTTTTATTCTCTTATCCAAGCTGACACTGACCCAGCTATTCCATGAACCTCAATTTTGTTGACCAGAAGTTATGTAATACGTGTTCAAACACTTTCTTAGAATCCACATAGTCAGCATCCACCCTGTTCCCGCCATTAATCTTCTCTGTTACTTCATCCAAAAAATGTAATTAGATGCATCAAGCATGGTCTGCCAAATCTGTGCTGGCTCTCCTTAATTAGGGGGGGGGGGGGGTGGAGGCCCCTACATGGCCTCCACACCCCCCCCTACTGTACCCCCTTCCCCCATCGCCGACCTACAGGGATGAAGCTCCAGAAGACACGCTCCCGGAGTCCACACCCATGCCCGCACCGACGAGTTCAACACCCGTGCCCGCAGCGAAACCAGAACTCAGGCGATCGCAGCACACGATCAGGGCGTCGGACAGACTCAACCTGTCAGCCACTTCACCCTCGCTGGACTTCAATTTTTTAACAGGGGGTGAATGTGCTGAATGTATTATGGCAGCCATTCACCGCTGTATTGCATTGTACTCTCAAAGTAACTGTTGATCTTTTTCCGTGATTCTTGTCTCTTAAACATTACCCGCCACTAGTGTTTAAATGGACTGGTCTGTAGGTAGTAGGAAGGCCCTTACATCCATTCTTGAACATGGCTGATGCACTTCCAATTCTCCAATCCACTGGTATCTCCCAGCTCATATCTCAGGAAAATTGGAAGATTGTGGCACGCCCTTCCGCTATCTCCACCTCCACTTTCCTTGGCAACCTGGGATGCAAATCCATTCTAAGCAAAGCTAGCCTTTCCAGTACATTCCACCTCTACAATCTCAACTTCTATCAATATTTTGTCAGTATCCTCTTCCTTAGTAAACACTGATGCAAAGTACTCATTAATTATTCCAGTCTTCTCCTGTGCCTCTAAGCTTTCTTTATCCATCATAGGTATCACTCCATCTCTTAACAGGCTTGCAACTTCCATGCCAGTGGAAGATTTTTGGATTACCTTCCTATTCTCTTATTCTCTCTTTACCAGACATATTTTCTGCTTCATTACTTCTTTCAATTTATTATATTTGGTCCGGTTCTTGCTTGAAGAATTCACTTGATGTGCACTCTACGCCCTCTTTTTTTGTTCCATCATATTTTCTATCTCCTTTGATCTCCAAGGAGCCCTGGGGTTGGTTCTTCTTCATTTCCCCCTCATTGGAATACCTTGAGCCTGTACCTGAAACATCTCTTCCTTAAAGATCATCCAATGTTTTGTTTTTCCTATCAAACTTTGGTTCTATTTTACTCTTGCTAGCTTCCCTCTCATCTGATTGAGGCTAGCTCTCTTCAAATTTATAAGTTCTAGTTTAGATGGTTCCTAGTTCTTCTGCATTACTCATCTAAACGTTATGATAAGATGATCACTCTTACCCAAATGTTCTCTCACCATACACTCGATTCACTTTTCCCAGCACTAGATCCAGTCATGCTACCTTCTTATTGGAACTGAGAACAAAACTGGTCAAGGAAGTTCTCCTGAATACATTTCAGAAATCCTTCCCTCTTCTTTCCCTTTATCTAACATTATCCCAATTGATATTTAGGGAATATCCCCAGTATCACCAATCTATAGTTTTTACACATAATAATAATCGCTTATTGTCACAAGTAGGCTTCAGTGAAGTTACTGTGAAAAGCCCCTAGTCGCCACATTCCGGTGCCTGTTCGGGGAGACCGGTCCGGGTAATTTTGCTGAAGATTTGCTCCTCTCGCTCTATCGCTCACTATTTGGAAGCCTATAGAATACCCCCAGTAGTGTGACCAGACCTTTTTTTTTGCTTCTCAACTCCGACCATATAGATTTGTTCCCTCAAGGATATCCTCGCTTTCTAACACTGCTGTGATGGCAGGGGGTTGGTGGCCTAGTGGTATCATCCCTGGATTAGTAATCTACAGCCCCAGGATAATGGTCTGGGGAGATGGTGCAATTTGAATTCAATGAAAATTAAAAGTCTACTGATGACCATGAAACCATTGTCGATTGTCTGGTTCACGAAAGTGCCTTAGGGAAATCAATTTGCCGTCCTTACCCAGTCTGGCCTCATGCAACTCCAGATCTTACCAAGCCACTCAGTTCAAGGGCAATTAGGGAAGGGCAATGAATCCAATAGCAGACGCTCACATCCACATCCTATAAATGAATTTTTAAAAACGTCTTCCCTAATCAGTACTGTCACTGCGCCTTTCATTTTCTCTTCTCTTTCCCGAACACTTTATCTCGTTGAATATTGAACACTCTGGGGTCGGTTAGCTCAGTTGGCTGGGCGGCTGGTTCGTGATGCGGAGCGACGCCAACAGTACCGACTGAGGTTAAGGTTCTCAACCTTGTCCCTCGCCTGAGGTGTGGCGATCCTCAAAGGGGAGAGAAGCTTCTGGTCCTCTGGACTGTGATGACATTTACATTTTACTCGTTATTTGTAAGCCGCATTTCCATTGCGACCACATCATATTTCTACAGCGTTATTTGTGCTTGTCGCACATTAACCTCATTCACCACACATTGTGAATTGACATGCATGCAGTCAAATCTTTGTATTCCTTGTAGCCCTTTGCATTATGCTCCTATCTAATAAGGTATAATTAGCTCACTCAGCTAAATCGCTGGCTTTTAAAGCAGACCAAGCAGGCCAGCAGCACGGTTCGATTCCCATATCAGCCTCCCCGGACAGGCGCCGGAATGTGGCGACTAGGGGCTTTTCACAGTAACTTCATCGAAGCCTACTCGTGACAATAAGCCATTTCCATTTCCAGGTACTGCTGCCACCTTATCTGACACTCACCTTATGAACCGTATTCCTCTTTTCTGTTACTATGTAATGATGCCAATAATCTTAAACCCTCGCCAACCACACTCATGAACCACCCCGTAAGCACTTTGGTCCCAGTCCTGTAGAAGAACGGCCCATCCCTCTCGAATAGCTGCTTAATTCCCTCGAACTGGTTCCGACACCCTAAGATTCTGAAGCCCTCTCTCCTGCGCCGTGCCCAATGCCAGGCATTGACATTCCCTATCATCTTATCTCTACTCCTGTTGGCCCGCAGCACTGGTGGCAATTCAGAGATTACTACCTTGGAGGTCCAGATTTTTAATTTCCTCCCGAGCGCCTGAAAGCCTGACTCTGTAGTTACTGCTGTGATGTAGAAAGCTGAGTTCCCCATCTGTGTACAGCAAGTTCACACAAGCAGCAAAGTGATATGGCCAGATCATCCATTTTACTATTATTCCTTGAGAGGCAAATATTAGCCACAACACCGGGGCAAACGTATTCAACATAGTGCTGTGAGTACGTCCACCTGAAAGGGCAAATGGGGTCTCACTTTAAAAGTGACAGTGACAGTACTGCACTCCCTCAGTACTGCAGTGGCTGGTCAGCTTAGATTATGTGCCTAACTCTCTGGAAGGGAAGTAAGAACCCAAAACTACAACTGAGGCTTAGAACATTAGCCGTGTAATATCTCACTAATGGAGAACAAAACAGTCTCCAATACCCTGTTTATCTGTACCAGTGCTCCCTTAGACAGAGCAAAGTACTACTTTTTCAAAATCATTGGATTTGGGCATTGCTGGGCTGGGCCATCATTTATTGCCATCCCTAACGGCCCTTGAACTGAGTGGCGTGCTGAGCCATTTCGGAAGGCATTGAAGAGTGAACAATATTGCTGTGGATCTGGAGTCACATGTGGGTCAGACAGACTCAGTAAGGGCAGCACATTTAGCAAGACATGAGTGACCCAGGTGGGTTTTTACAACATTCGGCATGGTCATCGTTAGACATTTTCTAAAATTTCCAGATTTCTGGGCCGGGCTTCTCCCCTACCCAGCGGGGCGGGGGGTCCCGGCGGGACGGAGTGGCGTGAACCACTCCGGCGTCGGGCCGCCCCAAAGGTGCAGAGGCCTCCGCAGCTTTGGGGGCTAAGCCCTCACATTGAGGGGCTAGGCCCGCGCCGGAGTGGTTCCTGCTCCGCCGGCTGGCGTGAACGGCCTTTGGCGCCACGCCAGCCGGGGCCGAAAGGAATTCGCCGGCCGGCATAAGTCCGCGCATGCGCCAGAGTGTCAGCGGCTGCTGACGTCTTCCCGGTGCATGCACAGGGGAGGGGGTCTCTTCCGCCTCCACCATGGTGAAGACTATGGCGAAGGCAGAAGAAAAAGAGTGACCCACGGCACAGGCCCGCCCGCCAATCGGTGGGCCCCGATCACGGGCCAGGCCACCGTGGGGGCACCCCCCGGGGTCAGATCGCCCCGGGCCCCTCCCAGAACCCCAGCGCCCGCCTGCTCCCGCCGGTAAGGTAGGTGGTATAATCCACGCCGGCAGGAGAGGCTTGTCAGCGGCAGGACTTCGGCCCATCGTGGGCCAGAGAATTGCTGCGGGGAGCCCGCCGACCGGCGCAGTGTGATTTCCGCCCCCGCTGAATCTCGGGTGGCGGAGAATTCGAGACACGGCGGGGGCGGGATTGGCGTCGGCCCCGGGCGATTCTCCGACACGGCGAGGGGGTCAGAGAATCCCGCCCCTGACTTCAACATCTGCCATGGTGGGATTTGGATCCAGAGCCCAGAGCATTCGCCTGTGTCTCTTGATTATTAGTCCAGTGTTAATGCCGCTACATCACTACTGAAGATGTCTCTATAACTACAGATCGCTGGGGGGGGGGTTCTACTGATCCATATTTATAGGGAAGATCCACGATACTTGCATTTACCAATAATTTTTAACATTCCAAAGCACTTTACAGTCCATTGAATTATTTTTGAGATATAGTCACAGTTGTAGCCAAACAGGGCAGGCAATTTTTGACTGCAAATTCCCCAAATGACAGATCAATAACCGGGTAATTTATCTAAGGTTAATATCCCAAAGAGAGAATCTGAAGCTGTTACATTCAACACACTCACCTTAGCTATTGCACCACAAAACAGCGACTCAGCATTTAAAACACATGCGTTTTATATCAATGCTGAAAACAAAAGGCATTTCACAGCCGCTGAAGTACTTTTCAGGTTCAGTCATGGTGGTGATGTGGGAAATACAGCAGTCAATTCCCGATCAATAACAACTCACAAAGCCCAATGAAATACACTGCTGGATAATTTGCTTCAGTAGTATTGGTGGAGGGATAAGTATTAACCGAGGGGAGAGTTCTGCTGCTCTTCTTCGAAATAGGGCCAATAAATCTTTCACATTCTCCTGAAGGGACCTTGTTTATGAAAAAAAAAACCCGATTGTTCAGCTGAGCTAATGTGGTCGGCCATAGTGGGACTGAAACGGTAATGCTTGTGCGAGTAGCAGAGAGAGTAGGCGATGGTCATAATAATAATGATGGTGTTGTATTCAGCAAACATGTTCCCAACCTGAAGGCTGAATTACAGTGTGGCTCACATCGACTCAGTAATCAGATTGAAAAAATGCAAACAAGTAACAATTGCAGTAACAAAATTAGAGGGCGCAATTTATCGGAAAAAAACTGTCCCGTAGTGGGTGGGTTTAGCGTGGTGTCACGCCAGAACGACCCCACTATCGAACGGGACTCTGCTATTTTTTCAGGCATTGGTGGAGACAGCCCCGCCGACGCTTACCTTCATTTCCTGCACCGAGGAGCTCCACACCACTGGGGCAGGCGGTGGCATAGTGGTATTGTCGCTGGACTAGTGATCCAAAGACCCAGGATAATGATCTGGGGAACCGGGTTCGAATCCCACCACGGCAGGTGATGGAATTTAGACTCAATAAAATATCTGGAATTAAAAAGTCTAACGATGACCATGAAACCGTTGTCGATTGTCGGAAAACCCATCTGGTTCACTAATGTTCTTTAGGGAAGGAAATCTGCCTTCCTTGCCTGGTTTGTTACTCCAGACCCACAGCAATGTGGTTGACTCCCCTCAGGGCAATTAGAGATGGGCAATAAGTGCTTTGATACCCACGTCCCAGGTACGAATAAAAAAAAAAGTCCAGTAAGAGATTGGGGCATGGATGGGTGTAATGATATCTCGTATATCATGGGCAGCATGGTAGCACAGTGGTTATCACAGCTCCAGGGTCCCAGGTTCGATTCCCGGCTGGGTCACTGTCTGTGCGGAGTCTGCACGTTCTCCACGTGTCTGCGTGGGTTTCCTCCACGTGCTCTGGTTTCCTCCCACAGTCCAAAGATGTGGGGGTTAGGCGGATTGGCCATGCCCCATTTGCCCCTTAGTGTCCAAAAAGGTTAGGTGGTGTTACAGGGATAGGGTGGCGGCGATGGGCCGAATGGCATTGTAAATTCTATGATTGTTACATATATTGTTATCTATATGAATGATCATGCAGAATAGTGAGTAATTACAGCATCCAGCCACTAGATGGAGTAAGTGCACATCTCACAACCTCGATTCCGGAGCTGGTTAGCTCTGGCAGAGACATATTTAAGTGTGCCTTAAACATGCAAATTTAGGCCCCGCCCATCATGGACGGGGATCCAGATTGTGACACCTTGCGAGATCTTGCAAGGCTTGGAGAGCCGGATAAATCTAGCGAGAGGTCACTTGCGAAATTTACCGGCTGGCTTGTGTCCGCGATCGTGCGCAATGCGCCCGTTAGATCGTGCCCAGAATGACAAGTTCAGAAGATGCAGGTGGACGGGAGATTAAAAGGAGGGTAATGTTGAATTGAAATTACAACATTCCTACTTTACAGCAATGAAAGCACAAATAAATGACACAATTGAAGTACTTAATTGAGGATCTAGGCCATGTAAAGAAAAGGGCTACTGTTCCGACTGGTCGCCTGGTGAGACCTCCCAAATTGTTATGTTCCTGGGTGAGGAGGGATGACCTGACTCCCCGTCATTATCAATCCCTTCAGTTGGTCACAACATGGTTAATTTAAAAGGTACCCCGCTCCTTGGGGATACCTTTTCCCCAGTCCGAACGTATACATATTTTACAAGGAGCCAATTTAACCAGGTATTCTTGAGTTAAAGGGAAAGTGAGTTTATCAGTCACTAAAATTCAAGATGAAAATAAGAAAAATGCAACGTTCGTACACACAGATTAGAATATAGGAAGTGAGCTTGGTTCTGGGTTGGACAACCTTGGTTCTGCAGCTTAGCCGAATGACTGGCCCTGTTTCCTTTCGACTATGGCTTTGCTAACTTGCAATCAGAGAGGGAGATTTTTTTACCTGCAAGAGTAGGGGTGCCGAGGTTCCCTTCACCCGTGACCCCCCACACGAGCACAGTACAGCTGGAGCACCAGATTAGCAGACAGAGACCAGAGCTGCAATTGGTTTTATTCCTGAAAGGGGAAAGACACAAACATGCCTGGGATATAACTCACAGGAGACGGTTTCAGCTGAGATGGTAATCAGCTTTCAGTGTCTCTGCAGGGGAATGTAGTTCAGTTTTTCGCATTTTCTTTGAAGCGTGTGTCTAAAAAGTGTGCGGCGTGTCTCATTAAAAAATTCAATGTGTCCGATGGCAATTGGGGGGGGGGGTGTGAGCCATTGACATGACACTAGGTCGGTATTTTGCTGTCCTACCCCTCACAGGGTTGAATTTAGCTGAACCTCTGAGTTGTCTGTTGTACCCAGAACTTAGCCCAGTGGCTCTGGCAATGGGATTAATCAGGGGATCGGGGTTATGGGGAGAAGGGAGGAGAATGGAGATGAGAAACATATCAGCCTTGACTGAATGGCGGAGCAGACTCGATGGGACGAATGGCCTAATTCTGCTCCTATGTCTTATGGCCTTATGGGATAGCACTGGAATCCAAACCAGGTGGTTAGAAATTCAAATGCCAGTCTAATCTTCCAAACCCAGGACCTCTACCACCTTGGCAGGGCAGCAACAGGGCAGCAGGTACCTGGGAACACCACTTCCTGCAAGTTCTCCTCCAAGCCACATACCATCCTGACGTGGATTCATCATTCCTTCTCTGTCGATTGGTTAAAAACCCTGGAGCTCCCTTCCTAACATCACTGTGGGTGTACCTACACCACGTGGACGGCAGCGATACAGGAAGGCGCCTCCCCACCACCGTCTCAAGATTAATTAGGGATGGGCAATAAATGCTGGGCTAGCCAGTGGGGCGGGGTGGAAGCAGGGATGGTTGGGGGCAGGAGAAAATAGGATGGTTGTGACAGCCCGTTGCAGATTCGACAGTTCAGCCTGTCATGGAAAGAGGCAGCAAATCTAAAACACAGCCGATCGCCTCACTGAAACCGGGCTGGTAAGTCGCACACTTTTTCAATGGGCCCAGATTAATTTGTTTGAGGTAAAGCAGGGTGATACCCCTTTTATGAAATAAATGAAGAAGAAGAGTTACGAAAAAGAGTCATATTCGACTCAAGCATGAACTCTCCGCACGTGCTGCCACCCTGCTGTGTTTTTCTGGATTTACTTCAGGTTTCCAGCGCCTGCGGCATTTTGTTTTTCTGATAACTCTCTTCAGTGGATCTGACAATTTAACTTTAGTTCACCTGCACTTTGTTCGCCATCATCATGTGTTTGAAGTCACCATTGGCATTGTTCTAATGAAGGATCATCGACTCGAAGCTTTAACTCTTGTTTCTTGTCGCAGCTGCTGCCTGAACTGATTTTTGTGTTGTTCTATTTCAGATTTTCAGAATCTGCAGTATTTTGCTTTGCGTTGATATTGGTGCAGCGGTCGCCAATGTGGCTAAAATGGCCTGGTGCCTGGGGCTGGTGGGATATTGTATGTTGGAGGTTCCTTACCGAGCCCATTGACAGTGACTCAAACATTATACAGCCCCTTTAGAAAATCAGAAAGCATGTTATTCACGTTGGCGAGCGTACAGGTGAAGCTTGCTGAATAAATGGACACCAAAAAATGCCAGACAGGCTGCTCGCTCAATGGCAAAGTTTGCTGCAAAGACAGAAGATCAGAATGTTCTTTATATCGATCATCTTTAACTCTCAGGAGTTCCAGGAATGGGAACATAAGAACAGTAGCAGGCCATTTGGCCCCTTGACCTGTACCTTAACTCCATTTACTTGCCTTTAGTCAATTCACTTCTTGCCCCCTCCTGACAAAAGTTTCTTGTCTGTTAATCTCTGAGGACTGACCAATACGTTATTTTTAAAAATTCAGTTCACACCTGATTATTGCAAAATTACGTACGGGAGCTACTTTACCGATGGAGTTTCACGCTTCCAAACAAACTGACAAGGAGACGGCCATGGTATCTGAACCCAGGTAAGTCGGGGAGGGATTGGGCAGCCCGTGGAGGACCACCGGCGGAGGGGGAAAGGGGGGCGCTGCGTTTGGAGGTCAGGCAAGGAGGAAGAAAGGGGGCTGTGGTAACATCTTGGGGTGGTGCCTCCAGGGTGCACAGGGGACATGATGACGTGCCCCCCCCCCCCCCCCACTTCATGCCTTTAAAAAAATGTTTTAGAAAACTGTCCTGTTCGCTTGTCTGCCCTTCTCAAACATATTATGGTGTGGCAGCATATTATACAGGTCGACTGAGTTGTTGTCAAGCTCAGTTGACCCTTAACTATTTATTTAAATATAATAAGTGGTCTGTCAGTTTTGCCGCCCACCCCCCTACTGTATTGTGGGCACCAGGTCGGAGATGGGCAGGAAAGTGCTGAGTTTGCCACTCATTGTATTTTGAGTGCCTCCCCACCCCCTCCAAAGGCATGCCCAGCTCAGTGTGTAAAATCTGTTGTATGTGTTATGATATGCATGAAGCAATTCTGTACATGATGTTATACACGACCTCCGACCACCAGGTGCAGTGTAAACCCACCATGTCACCCTGTGGCCGGGGAGTTGGGAGTAAGTCGTATTGGATAATGGACGTATTTAGCGCTATAATAGTTAGTCAGTGTTAGTAGTTTGTTATTTTATTTATTCTAGTTACCTTTCTCACGCAGTTGTTTCATAATAAATTATTTAAACTAGATTTTCTGTAGTTCATCATTGACTTCACCCAGTCTACAGAACATGACAGTATGTTAGCACATAGGGAAGGAACGGTAGCACTGTTGTTTCACAGCTCCAGGGTCCCAGGTTCAATTCCCGGTTTGGGTCACTGCCTGTGTGGCGTCTGCACGTTCTCTCCGCGGCTGCGTGGGTTTCCCCCGGGTGCTCCGGTTTCCTCCCATACTCCAAAGATGCGCAGGTTAGGTGGATTGGCCATGATAGATTGCCCTTAGTGTCCAAAAAAGATTAGCTGGGGTTACGGGGATAGGGTGGAGGTGTGGGCTTAGGTAGGGTGCTCTTTCCAAGAGCTGGTGCAGACTCGATGGGCTGAATGGCTTCCTTCTGCACTGTAGATTCTATGGTTCTATTCTATTCTATGGTTAGATAGTCTAGCTGCAGAATGATTAATGAGACATCTACGTTGCCGAAGCCACGGACAGTCTCCTTTTCAGGTTCTTAGTCACGTGTCCTCTTACATCATTATTATGGTAAGAAGTCTTACAACACCAGGTTAAAGTCCAACAGGTTTGTTTCAAACACGAGCTTTCGGAGCACGGCTCCTTCTTCAGGATTCACCTGAAGAAGGAGCCGTGCTCTGAAAGCTCGTGTTTGAAACAAACCTGTTGGACTTTAACCTGGTGTTGTAAGACTTCTTACTGTGCTCACCCCAGTCCAACGCCGGCATCTCCACATCATCATTATTATGGGAGGGGCTATTTTATAAAGCCTTTAACCCGCAACCCAAAATCCAGCCCATTACAGTAATAAAATGACTCAGATGTTTGAAATGGGCTAAAAAGAAGGAGAGGAAGACAGGAAGGAAGGAAAGACAGAATGGAAAGAGAGTCAGGAAGGAAGCAAGGACTAGTTTCACCGATAGTGCCTCGCCAAGATGCTTCCGAACCAATGATTTACGTTCATGTGCAGCCACGCTTTTTATGTTGGAACTCAACAGTGATTTAAAACACACCACTTTGGCCCACGCTGGAGTGCTTACTTCCAAACAAACCCGCAAGGACGTCGGCCATGGTATCTGGACCCAGGTAGGTCGGGGAGGAATTGGGCAACCCAGGGAGGACCACCGGGGGAGGGGGGGCGCTGCGTTTGCAGGTCAGGCAAGTGATGTACCATCAATTCGACTCAAGACACATTTAGGATCTGAATTGTGGCTTTAATCAGCTAGTTGTTAGCCCGGTGGTCGACTACAGCGAATGGCCGACCACCGGGAACTCTGGATACTTATACCCCACCTTGGAGGCGGGGCCTACTTGCCTCTCGACCAATTGGAGAGCAGTCACATGACTAGTCCCAACCAATTGGACGAGAGGCACATGACGAGCCAGAGCCAATGGGAAGCCAGTGCTCTGCACCAATGGCAGTGCTGATATCCATACCACCACAGCAAGGAGGAAGAAAGGGGGCTGTGGTAACATCTTGGGGTGGTGCCTCCAGTGTGCACAGGGGACATGATGATGTGCCCCCTCCCCCACTTCCTTCATGCCTTTACAAGACTTTGAACCTCTTCTACTCCTCCCTGCCACACCTCCACCCCCCCCCCCCCCACTCCACTCTCCTCCACGATTATACACGGCAGCGGTGGTGAAGGTTAAATGTTCCATCCCTGGTTTGGACTCCCCTGCTTGTGAAAGCACACCACACACCAAACAAACTGGTGTGTCCAGCAGCAGGGCATGGAACGGTCAATGCACAGACTGGTATTCAATAACACCTGGACGTTATAAATAGAGAATTCAGACTTTACTGACATGAAGACCCTATTCACATGGTCGGTGACTTCACAGCTCAGTTACTGCGGTTCAGGAGGGGGCATGAGGAGATTTGATCTTCTGATCACTGTTTACACTATTAAGCACTACAGAGATGTGTTTGAGGCAGGTTTGTTTTGAAAACTCCCACCCTAACTGTGCCGCACCCCCCGCCCAGTCTCCAATCTCCCACAAGACTAGCACAGTGTGCCTGCTTAGAACTGACTCGGGAGGTCCATAATATTAAGTTACCAACCTCATCGGCACGCTCATATTTTTGACCCTTTTCTCTCCCCATGTCCACTTCTTACTGAACAAAATCCACACTTTGCAAGCATTTGTACAAGTTCACAGTGGTCCCCCAGCTTTGCAAGCCGCATGTAAAATGGGAGCATTGTTCAGTCGCTGGAGGAGTCAAATTAAACCTCAACTTTGGTATCTTCTGAAGTTCATTTGCCCTGTGCTCAGCTGTGCTTTAAGTCAGTGGCAGCCTTGTCTCTGATTCAGGAGGCTGTGGATTCAAGACCCACCCCAAAGGGCAGCACCGTAGCACAGTGGTTAGCACAGCTGCTTCACAGCTCCAGGGTCCCAGGTTCGATTCCCGGCTTGGGTCACTGTCTGTGCGGAGTCTGCACGTTCTCCCCGTGTCTGCGTGGGTTTCCTCCGGGTGCTCCGGATTCCTCCCACAATCCAAAGATGTGCAGGTTAGGTGGATTGGCCATGCTAAATTGCCCATTAGTGTTCAAAAAGGTTAAGTGGGGGTTACGGGGAGAGGGCTTGAGTAGGGTGCTCTTTGGAAGGGCCAGTGCAGGCTTGATGGGCTGAACGGCCTCCTTCTGCACTGTAAATTCTATGACTCCAGGGAAATGAGGGGAAAATAAACTAGCTGACACTTTAGCTTTGCACTGGGGGCTGTCTGTTCTCTCAGAGTGGCTTACATTTTGCTAATCTGGATCAACCGATAAGTGGCCAGGAGTCTCCTGGAACTGAAGATCAATCTGAGGGCACTGTTGTACGCAATCCTGGAGAGAAAACATCGGGACATTAAAAACAATTGTTTTTTTTTTGCTATTTTCCTTGAGCATTTCCCTTAACTAGATATAAACATGTTGCAAACGGGGCAAAAAAGGCTGTTTGGTGACAGCCAAGCATCATCCAATAGGGGAATGAATCTTTTTGCTTTCCAATTGGCTTAGGAAGGCCGTGCATCGCAAGGATGGGTGTGTTGGCCGACTAATGGCTGGAGTGTGGAGGGGCACAGTTATGTGATGAAACCTGCAGGAATATATTAAATTCCAGTTGGCAACTCTATCAAAGGGTGAATTTCATGTGGTCACCAGGCCAGGATTCTCCCACAATTGGCGGGACGGCCCGACGCCGGCGGCAAGAGCGGTGCGAACTAGTCCGGTGTCGGGCCGCCCGGAAGTTGCGGAATCCTCCGCACTTCTGGGGGCTAGGCCGGCGCCGGAGGGGTTGGCGCCGCGTCAACCAGCGCTGAAGAGCCGGCGTGTTCTGGCGCATGCGCAGGGGGTTTCTTCTCCGCGCCGGCCATGGCAGAGCCTTACAGAGTTCGGCATGGAGGGAAAGTGTGCCCCTACGCCACAGGCCCGCCCGCAGATAGGTGGGCCCCGATCGCGGGCCAGGCCACCGTGGGTACCCTCCCCGGGGCCGGATCCCCCCGCCCCTCCCCCCAGGACTCTGCTAGCTGCTCTCCAAGCCAGGTCCCGCCGGGATGTACCATGTCCATTTCAAGCCGGCGGGACTGGCCGAAAGACGGGCGGCCACTCGGCCCATCGGGGCACGGAGAATTGCTGGGAGGGCCGCTGCCAGCAGCCCCCAACCGGCCCGAAAACCGTCGCCGGAGAATTCGGCAGCCGGTGTCGGAGCAACAGGGCAGGATTCACATCACCACCCCCGGCGATTCTCCGACCCGGCGGGGGGGGGGGGGGGGGGGGGGGGGGGGGAGCAGAAGCATCCCGCCCAAAGAATATGAATCCCAACAAAGTCTTGTTTGGGGGAGACTGTGAAGTCAAAGTAAGGGAGGGAGAGAGGTTCCCTGTTAAAGTTGGGGCTGTGAGGTGGAGACCTGGAGATATCGGCAAGCGAAAAGACAGATATCTGTTGTGATTCGAAGGTTGGCGACACCTTAATACAGCCTGTGAAGCAGTGGTGTTCTGTTGGCATAGCTATGTCGAAGCTTGAATTCACGTGGTGATCCAGGGCAGAGGAATGCCAAAAGGAGAGGATGAAATTCTGGAGGTGGATCCATGGTGAAGGCATAAGAGAGAAAGCCCAGTTTCAGAGGAGATTCCAAGGCACGTTGTTCAAGAGTGGAGTTTGGAAACCCTTGTTTGAAACGCACAATGTGATAAGCATCTGGGGGTGTTATGATGATGGAGGGAAAAAACATGAAAAAATGCACAGAAACACTGGACTTTAAAAAGGCCTGTGTTTTATATTTTAAGATGGACACAAATCCCAAAGGTGGCTGAGAATGTGCAGTTAGCCACTGACAGGAATGGATGCAGGGTGTTTCTCTGAGGGGCAATGGGTCCCCTCCCTGTTTCCAGACAAGCTACTTCTGAAAGCATCCAAAGAATGATTCTCATCTCCGGTAAAGACAAAGGAACAATACGACTGTAATAGATGGACTAGTTTCTTCCAGGTCTCCAATCGGAATATACAAAGGGAGGATTAGAAGCCAGTTGTTTGCCAAAAAAGGAATAAAAAAATACAACTCGACGGTTTCAAATCGATTGGTCTCGCCTGGATCAACAACTTTTGGTGAACCTCACCTGGGGCAGGTCACAACAAGGGATTTGATTAGAAATCCACAGACCTTTCTTTGGGTGACATCTGTCATGTGGTTTCAGAGTGTGGGGTGTCTGACCACACTTTCCCTGTTGGTTCACATGGACTCTATACTTACTGAGAATATAAGAGTATAAGGTAGATTTTGTACCTACCTTACAGATCTGGGGCAGCAGGGTAGCATGGTGGTTAGCATAAATGCTTCACAGCTCCAGGGTCCCAGGTTCGATTCCCAGCTGGGTCACTGTCTGTGTGGAGTCTGCACGTCCTCCCCCTGTGTGCGTGGGTTTCCTCCGGGTGCTCCGGTTTCCTCCCACAGTCCAAAGATGTGCGGGTTAGGTGGATTGGCCATGCTAAATTGCCCGTAGTGTCCTAATAAAAGTAGGGTTAAGGGGGAGGTTGTTGGGTTACGGGTATAGGGTGGATACGTGGGTTTGAGTAGGGTGATCATGGCTCGGCACAACATTGAGGGCTGAAGGGCCTGTTCTGTGCTGTACTGTTCTATGTTCTATGTTCTATCTGTGTATAACTTTAAAGGTATAGCTGGGGTGAAAGAGTAGTGTATCATAGTTAATCTTTTCTTGTTTAATGAATGCTTTATTCTTTTGTTAGAGGTTCATTGGCAGTCCTGTGACTCTGTTCCTCCACATAATTGAACCAAAAATTAAAGTAGAGATCTATCAAGTCAGGTTCCACTCTGGGAGCTGACTAGTGACATCGGCTGGGATGGTAACAAGATATGCACGGAAGTAGATTTGAGGCCACAAGCAGGTCTTATGAAATGGCAGAGTAGGCTCGAGGGGCTGAATGGCCTTCTCTCGCTCCTAATTCATTGCATGTATGTAGATTAGCCGTGATCTCATTGAAGGGCAGAACAGGCTTGAGGGGCTGAATGGCCTCCTCATCCTATGTTCCTAACCACCTGACTCAGAGGTGGGAATGCCACCCACTGTGCTACAGTTGACATGGTTAGAATAGGATGTGCTGGGGTCTTGTCTGCCCTGTAGGAGAGAAAGAGATGGAGGTGTGTGCGGAGCGACGGGTTAGCACTGCTGCCTCACAGTACCAGGGACCCGGGTTTGATTCCAACCTCCAATGACTGTGTGGAGTTTGCACTTACTCCCCATGTCTGCGCGGGTTTCCACCGGGTGCTCCGGTTTCCTCCCAAAGTCCAAAGATATGCAGGTTAGGTGAATTGGCCATGCTATATTGCCCCTTAGGGTGGGTTACAGGAACAGAGTGGGGAATTGGGCCTAGGTTGGTGTTAAAGCGCCGGTGCAGACTTGATGGGCCGAATGGCCTTATTCTGCACTGTAGGGATTCTATGACAGATGAAATCCGCTTGCAGAAGGATAACATTAAATACACCTGGCGGGAGATTTCACTAACATTTTAAAGATAATCTCAAAATCACCTGGAATCCGTCATCAGTAGTAAAGTTAATTCTTGTCAGAACTGGGGCGGAAATCTCTGCTCCCCACGCCGGGTGGGAGAATCGCGGGAGGGCCGGGCGACTCACGACACGCCCCCCTGGCACCCCCCACGATTCTCCTCCCCCCGCTCGGATGAATCGGCGCTCGCCATTTTTCACGGCGACCGGCGATTCTCCGGCGGCCTGACGTTCCCGACCGGTTCACGACGGCGGCAACCACGCCTGGTCGCTGCCGTCATGAACATCACGCCAAAGCTTCGTTTGTGGCTTGTGGGGGGCGGAGAGGGGAGTTAGCACCACGGCCGTGCTCGGGAGGGGACTGGCCCGCGATCGGTGCCCACCGATCGTCGGGCCGGCGTCTCCAAGAGACGCACTCTTTCCCCTCCGCCGCCCCGCAAGATCAAGCCGCCACGTTGCGCGGGTTGGAGCCGGCAGCCGTCTTGACGTCAGCCGCACATGCCCGGGTTGGAGCCGGCCAACCTGCGCATGCGCGGCTGACGTCACTTATGCGCCGCCGTCACGTCATTCTCGGCGCGCCGTCTTGACGCAAGCATCAAGGCCCGGCGGCCGAGATTTATGGAGCGCCGCTCCTATCCCCCTGTGGGGGGTGAATAGGGTGCGAGGAGCGGCCTCCGAGGCCGTCGTGTAACTCGGCCGAGTTCACGACGGCCTTCCCGATGCTAAGTGGGAGCGGAGAATTCCGCGCCTGATGTTTGAGATGTTCAGGAATCCACTGTTGGTCTCCTTTCAGTTTGATATCACGTAGGAAAACGTAACAACTGCTAACATTAAAAAGGTATCTTTTTAAAGTGTTCCTTCACGGGATGTGGGCGTCGCTGGCAAGGCCAGCATTTGTTGCCCATCCCTAATTGCCCTTGAACTGAGCGGTTTGCCAGGCCATTTCTGAGGGAGGGCAGTTAAAAGTCAACCCAATCACTTTGCTGTGGGTCTGGAGTCACATGTAGGCCAGACCCATTAAGGACGGTGTGGTGAATGTATAGTACTAGTAATTCACCAGTGTATCAGTATCATGTTCTGCCATTGTGTTACAGCTATGTTATGGTGTTGACCTTGTGGGCTCCACCTATAGGCCATTGTGTGGCTTCACCCACAGGGGGATATGTTGGGGCATGTACGGGCTCCGCCCATGGCTCCTCCCCTTGAAAGGAAGTATAAAGAGCAGTTGACCTGTAGGCGGTCCACAGTATTGCACTAGTCACAGGCAAGCACTGTTCTAAGCTGATTAAAACCTCGGTTTGCTTCTACACGTGTCTTTGAGTGAATTGATGGTCGCATCAGACGGCAGATTTCCTTCCCTTTGGTGACATTAGTGAAACAGGTGGGTTTTAACAACAAATTATGATAATTTCATGGTCACCATTACTGAGACGGACTTTATAATTCCAGGGGGAGGCAGTGGCCGGGGAAGTGGTATTGTCGCTGGACAAGAAATCCAGAGACAGGGGGGGACCCAGGTTCAAATCCCGTCATGGCCGATGGTGAAATTTTAATTCAATAGAAAATCTGGAAAAGTCTAACCACAAAATCATTGTCGAGTGTCATAAAAACCCATCTGGTTCCCTAATGTCCTTTAGGGAAGGAAATCTGCCGTCCTTACCCGGTCTGGCCTACATGTGACTCCAGACCCACAGCAAAGTGGTTGCCTCTCAATCGCCTGTCTGAAATGGAGGGTAGTTAGGGATCGGCAATAAATGCTGGCTCAGCCAGCCACACCCTCATCCTGTAAATAATTTTTAAAAAAATTATTAATTGAATTGCATTAGCCTGGGTCTCAAGATAACTTGTCTGATGACTTTACCACCACACGGCCATTGTTTCACCTTACCATGTGCTATGGGACCTAGTGCCATAGGTCCAGAGTAAAGTGTTGCCAATTGAGCTTGACCACCCGTGCACATATATGAAGATAGCCACCTTCGAAACAGCTGGAACTATCCCCTGGAAAAAGTCAGCTCGCTTCGTAGTAAAAGACAGAGCAAAAACAAATTGGAAGTTAAAAGAAAGACAATGGAAAATAATTCCTTTTGGTAAAACCCGATTTCTGAAGCATCCGTTAGTGATCTCAGATGTGTGAAATTCACAGGATCTGTTCACTGACAAGGTGCTGTTTTTATACACACTTTCCAGATCTCTGAACAACAGTTTATAATCACACGCTAATTGGCCGAGGAGAAATTGGCATTCCCTTTTTTTTTTAAATAATTTTTATTAAGATTTTTACAAAATTTAAACATCACAACAATATTAACAGAACAACCGCGGTAACAACCCAAGAACAACACCCACCCAACTTCAAAAGCAACTGCAAACAAAAGAAAAAACAAAAAAACACCCAAACAACAAAAGGGAAAGAGATAACACCCACCACATCCCACAAACCCATGTACACAGTTCTCCCTCCCGCCGAACCAAACCCCCCCCCCCCCGGGTTGCTGCTGCTGCCGGCCTATTTCCCTACCGTTCCGCCAGGAAGTCCAGGAAAGGATGCCACTGCCTAAAGAACCCTTGTACTGATCCCCTCAGGGCAAATTTCACCCTCTCCAATTTGATAAACCCCGCCATATCATTGATCCAGGCCTCCACACTTGGGGGCCTCGCATCCTTCCATTGGAGCAAGATACTCCGCCGGGCTACTAGGGACGGAAAGGCCAGAAAGAAATTGGCATTCCCACTGGCGTACATTTTCCTTTCAATCTTTGAATTACTACACAACAATCGCTCTGTCTCATTGGTTACAGATTTGAACAATTATGTCATCAAACTTGCAGCTAGTACAGGTTTTCTAGCTTCTACTTTACTGCTGTCGTTCTCACTGAAATATTCAATTAAAGAACTGTCCTTTCCATTTTGATAATGATAAAATAGAGGGAGAAGACGAGAATTTATTCTTTTGAATTTTGCTGATAAGATAGACAAAGTTGCTGATGCTTTTCATCTCCCATACATCAGGACAAATACAAGAATACCAAATTTCAAACGATCACTACCATTCATACCACAGGAGAAAAGGGCGAAAGGGAGAAACGATTTTATGCAGGACGTTGTCATGATCGAGAACACACTGCCTGAAAGGGCAGTGGAAGGAGATGCAATAATAACTTTCAAAAGGCAACTGGATAAATTATTGAAAAGGAGAAAATGATGGGAAAGAGTCGAGGAGTGAGACCAATTGGTTAGCTCTTTCAAAGAGCTGGCACTGGCAAGATGTCCTGAATGGCCTCCTGTGCGATATGTTACTATGACTTAGGATTTGTACTTAGAAGAGTTATATCTGCTCACCTTGATCCAATTATACCCTGCCATTTTGACCTCACTATAGTGTAATGGGTTAATAGAATAGTTATGGTAATGAGTGATGTAAACCATGATGTATCAGTGACATCAGTATCTTGTGCTTGACACTCTCGGGGGTTGGGTGGGTGGGTGGGGGGATAGGGGGGAGGGGGAAGCACTCTGTGCTCAGAAGAAACGTACCTAATCTGTAACCTATCTGACATAGTGTTAATAAACTGGTTTCAAGCCAGTACCAGAGTAAGACAACCGTGTCTCTAGATAAGATAGGCGAGTCAAACCTGGGGCCTATAACCACCCCACCAGCAAGTGTAACATGGTAGCAGCGGTAATGGTATCAATCTAACCAAAGGTTGCAGTCAACAATGGGACCATGGCAAGAAAGTGCAGAAAAGCCTGGTAGAAGGAAGAATCTACACACCTGCCGAAGAAAGGTACAAACTAGAAGCTGGTAGCAATGCCTGCACCAGTCGAGTAGTTACTGCCCTTTCCACAGCAGTTCATAGAGGGGCCAGGGTTGGGAGTTTTGGAATAAAACCTTTCTCAGTTTCAGAGCAGCTTCGGGATTGCATGCGGAAGAGCAGCAGCATTAGATCGGTTAGTCTATGGGAGGCGGTGACATAATGGTATTGTCACGAAACTAGTAACCCAGAGATCCAGGGTAATGCTCTGGGGTCCCAGGTTCAAATCCCACCAGGGCCGATGAATCCAATAAAAAAAAAATCTGGAATTTAAAAAAGTCTAATGATGACCGATTGTTGTGAAAACCCACCTGGTTCACTAATGTCCTCCAGGGAAGGAAATCTGCCGTCCTTACCCGGTCTGGCCTACATGTGACTCCAGACCCACACGGTGAGATGTGGCTGACTCTTCCCCCTCTGAAAATGGCCGAGAAAGTCACTCAGTTCAAGGGGCAACAAATGCTGACCCAGCCAGCGATGCCCACATCCCAAGAACGAATAAATCCTCTATCCGTAGGACCTGTCGCCAATGATGTTCTCTTGAGTCAGGGGGTAGAAGGGACATCTCAAAACCCGTTGACACATATTTTAATATGCCACGGAATCCCATAATCCCTCAAGCAGTTAAACACAGGAGGCAGACCAAATGCCAAGAGGTAAATGAGCTATAATCCATTGGCACACTGAAGCTCTAGATGACTCCAGTAATTCGGAAGTCCGCCCAAAGGGCAGGAAACCACACAGCAGCCATTTTGAGGTGATTATGTTGTGGTGTGAAGCAACTGCACAGATGCCAAGATTGCCCAGCAGGGGGCTCAGAACGCTTCCAGTGTGGGGAGGCTGGACATTCAAACATTTCTGCAAGTTCAACGACTTTAACAGAGGAGGAGGACGAGAGAATATTTATGATGCACACTCTATCCAAGATATTGGAAATCCAGGCAAAGGCAACATTACAGAGTTTCGAGAGGAAATAAATGTTCTTAAACCAGACTATTGGCCACTTACAGAGCAAGTTAAAGACTTGGACACAAACTTTAAAATTGATACTGGAGCTGGCTATTAACACACTCGCTGATCAATGGACTGGCTTCAGCCCACGCCCCTTCATCCATCAGATGTTAAATTGTAAGGTCCAGGCGGCACAGACCTTCTCATAAAAGGTAGGCCAATCGCTCCTCGTTGTTTCAATGGGCAACAGGTGAATGCCTCTACATTGTTCACAATCAACACACATCCTTATTGAGTGGAGAGGTTGGCATACCACGAGAATTGTGGAAAAACAGGATGATTTGGACAAAGATCGAGCCTTTCAGGGTGGCGCATGATTAGCAATGCTGTCCAAGGGCAGCACGGTGGCACAGTGGTTAGCACTGGAACTGCGGCACTGAGAACCTGGGTTCGAATCCCGGCTCTGGGTCACTGTCCGTGTGGAGTTTGCACATTCTCCCTGTGTCTGTGTGGGTCTCACCCCCCTTAATTGGGAAAAAAAAATAATTGGGTACTCCAGATTTATTTTTAAAAAGCACTGCTACCTCACAGCGCCAGGAACCCAGGTTCGATTCCGGTCTTGGGTAACTGTCTGAGTGGAGTTTGCATGTTCCCGCGTGTCTGCGTGGGTTTCGTCCAGGTGCTCCGGGTTCCTCCCACAGTCCAAAGATTTGCAGGTTAGGTGGATTGGCCATGATCAATGTGTGGGGTTATGGAGAAAAGGAAGGGGATGGGCCTAATTAGAGTACTCTTTTGGAGGGTCAGTGAATACGTGATGGGCCGAGTGGCCTCCTTCTGCACTGTAGTGATTCTATGATTCCATTGTCTTAGAGATTGATCTCTGATGCGCTATCAATTGCACTTAAAGACTCGAATCAGTACAAGAGAGGCTTTATTACCGTGAGATGTTTATCCTTCGACTGCAGCTGGTAGAATGGCAGCTCAGGAGATCTCATACATATTTATACGGCTCCCTGTGGGCGGAGCTAGCCGGCAGGGGCTACCGGCAAACCTGTAATACAGGTACTGCTGTACATCCCCTAATACAGGCACACACACAATTACACAGTGGTGGATCACCACAATCTCATTGTGAAAAATGATGTTGTCTTATCTTCGTATCTTCAAAGGCTCCTCCCACTGCTCACAGTGGAGCTGCCCCACACGCCGGAAGGTGACTGCAGAAAGGGTGTGGCCTTTCCAAAATCATCGGGACACCATTGTGAATGTCTACTGGAGTTTAGTTGTCATTGTTGTGACCAAGATTCATTGGATACTCAGATCTTCAATGCAGCAGTGAACGTTATGGAGAATCTTCATCGGGGTTGAAGATCATTCATCGTATCTGTTCTGTCCCCAGTGTACTTTACAGGAGTAGAAGATTCCTCGAAGAGTCCTGGGCCGCGATCGAACGGCCACGCTGCACCTGAAAAACGGAAAGTAGCTCGTCGCAATGCAGCGTGGGCGATCGTAACTGGGAGACCCCACTCCCGGGATCTACCAGGCTCGCAATGCCTCATGAGACCTAAAGTGATCTCGTGCGATGTGATGTAAAGCCCGTCCGTTGTGGGCGGATCACTTTTAGGCAAATGTGCATATTAAAGGTAGACAGCTAGTCTTACTTTAATGTGCAGACTCCCGAGTTACCTAAGCCATAGGATTGCTCTCCCTTGCCTTGGAGCCATTGAGTGAGTGTTGTTCAGGGCTAGTTGCCACATATGCAACTGCACTTGTGGGGGTCTCCCAGGTGATTGGAGCCACCCCTGCCCCCGCCCCAGGTGTATTGCCTTTTGGCAAAGTGGTACCCTGGTGGTGCCCAAGTGGCACAGCCAGCTAGCAGGGGCACTGCCAGGAAACACGTGACCAAACGCGCTAACTCTGGGACTTTGTTCCCATTTAGTTAAACCGCGGCCCTAATTTCTTCTCTTCTTGTTCAAGAGAGTTCAGGTTTTGGTGTTCTTTAGGCTTCTCTCTTGGATTAGTCTGGCATCGAAAAGGACCTGAGAGGTCAGCAGTCGTGAGCTCTACACTCTGACTGCCAGCTGTACAGGAAAGCGGCTAACCCAGTCTGCTGCTGATAATGCCCTCCGAGGTACAAGTGTCATGTGAGAGTACCTTTAAGAAATGGGTGTTTATAAATGGGTGTGTATAGAAATATCTGTAGTGAGAGTACATTTAAGAAATAGGTGTTTAATACTGCAGTGATGTCAGAAAGTGGGTGGAGCTGGGCTGTCTGTCAGCTTTTTTACTTTCATTTTTGAGCAGGCTGTGTTTTAGTTTCGTTTTCAGTGTTGGAGCTGAAGCCAGACCAAGCAGGTGTACTGCTGTCCTCTCTGCCATCAAAAGACTATCTCTTGATCATTTGGTGAATTCGGAATTCTAAATGTTTTCAGTAGTGACTTTCACCTGATGTGCTTCTGATAAAGGTTTTGTTTTTAAGTCGTATGGCTGTTAACAAGGAAAGCTTAAAGGTTTACTTAGTGTTGTATTCTTTGGGGGTTGTATTTGAATTGATGGTTGCTAAGATGTTCACTGTATGTTTTAAAAAGGTTATCTTGAGTTCGTAGAATAAACATTGTTTTGCTTTAAAAAATACTTTTCCATTTCTGCTCTACCACACCTGTAGAGTGGGCCGTGTGCTCCCCATACCGCAATCTATTAAAAGTTGTGGGTCAGGTGAACTCCATGCTACACTTTGGGGTTCTCTAAACCCTGGCCCATAACACAAGCTACATTTCCAAAGTGCCAAGAACGTTATGGGAGACTGAATTCCTCATAACAGTGATTTGGGAGTGGGGAAGAGTGACCCAAGGGGTTCTGGTTTGGGTAGAATCTGTAGCAGTAAAAAGAAATTACATAAATGTGATGTAAATTGTAGAAGCGTAGTTTCATATCGTGCTTAACAAGTTGATAGCATCGCCCCAAGATTGGCATGTATACCACACCTGGCAAAAAACAGTGAAAGACCTGGCTAAGGCGGTGGAGGGGGTCTGTGGCGCAGCAACAATTACGAGAATGGTGGAGGGGGAAGGGTCGGCGGCAGTGGGAAAGTAACCAGATGGAGAAGTCGATAAACTTCATCAAGGAGGAATTTCGCCAACAAAGGAAGGAGATACATGGCGAGTGGTCGAAGGCCGTTGAGGGAGCACCTCTGTGAGGATCGCTGGATCGGGTGGAGAAGTGCCTCGAGGCACAAGGGGCGACAATCCGTGAGATGG
Source organism: Scyliorhinus canicula (assembly GCF_902713615.1). Classification (NCBI taxonomy): domain Eukaryota; kingdom Metazoa; phylum Chordata; class Chondrichthyes; order Carcharhiniformes; family Scyliorhinidae; genus Scyliorhinus; species Scyliorhinus canicula. The sequence continues at coordinate 10,690,618 of NC_052147.1, read as the reverse complement.
AGAAGGTGGTGTCCGACCGGAGCGGTCGGATTATGTCTTTGGAGGCGGGAGGGGGTATTCCTGGGGCATCTATGCTCTGAGTGAAGGCGGAGGAGCAGGAGAACAGGACCAGGTGGCAGAACCTGCGAATTGAGGGTCTGCCAGAGGGTGTGTAAGGAATGGGCTCCACGCAATACGTGTCGAGGATGCAGGTCAGACTGGTGGAGGAAAATATGCCAGACAAGCCCCAGAGGTAGACCGGGCCCACAGCTCCTTGACGCAGAAGCCGAGAGCGGGGGAGCCGAAAGAGGCGGCCATTGTGCGGTGGCACAAGTTCGTGGAGAAGGAGAAGATTTTGAGGTGGGCCAGGGAGAAGCGAGACTGCGAATGGGAGGGGAATCATGTCCGAATATTCCAGGACAGGCGCAACATTGAGGGCCGAAGGGCCTGTACTGCGCTGTAATGTTCTATTGGTGCAGAGCCATGAAGAGACATGTGGGATTCAACAGGACCAATGCTGTGCTGGATTGAAGGAATATTCGATTTGGGTCACATTTGAAGGCCGGGATTACTACATTGAGGCGCCAGAAGAAGCCAATGAGGGACCACAAACTGGGGGAGAGCTGAGAGTCGGTGTGAAGTGGAGGAGCCAAATCCACAAAGGTTGGATGTTATGGCTGTTTTGTGTTGCTGGAGGGAATTTTTTCTGGGTAAGTTTGTAAGTCTGTAAGGAGGTGATCATTGCGTGCACCCCCCCCCCCCCCACCCCTTTCTTTCTGGATAAGGGGTCTGTGCAGTGTGGCCCGTTGGGTGGGGTTGTCTGCTGGGTGGGTATTCGGGTGGCTAAGGGGCCTGTTGCACAGGCTAAGGAGGGACCGATTGGGGGAGGGGTGGAGGCGTGTGCAAGGGGGGGACCTTCGAGTGGGTCTTCAAGGGGGGGGGGGGGACGGAGGGGTGGGGGAGGGGGGAGGCAGAAGGGTGGGGAGGGGGTGATTGCTACGTGGCAGAGTTGGAGGGTGAGTGGGGTCATGGGCGGAGAGGGAGGCCATCTTGGCTGGTCCCGGTTTAGGGTGGTATTAAGTGAGGTAGATGGAGGAGGAATCCTGTTGGGTATCCAATCTGAACGCCAAGGTGAAGTCTCTACTGCCGATAGCTCCGGGGAAGTAAACGGGGAGCCCGGGGGTGCAGTCGATGTTCAGGGTGTGGAATCAGCTGAGGAGACATTTTACGTTGGGGGGGTGGGGGGGATGTCGGTGTTGACGCTACTTTGCGGGAACCACAGGTTCAAACCGGGGGGGGGGGGGGGGAGAAGGATGGGAAATGGAGGGAGGCGGGGCTGGAGAGGGTGAGGGACTTGTACTCGGAAGGGATGACTGCGGGTCTGGATGAGTGGTTTGAGTTGCCGAGGGGGAGTGAGTTTAGATGTGCAGGTAAGGGACTTGGATGAAAGGATTGGAGGGTGTTTCCCAGGTTACTGGAGTACACCCTATCGGAGCTACTGCTGCTCCCGGATAGGTTCTGGGGCTGTGAGAAACTGGAGAGATTTTGGGAGGTGGTGTTGTGACGTCATCCAGAATAGTGGGGCTGGAGGTCGGGCCGGACCCAATGGTGGTGATCTTTGGGGTATCAGAAGTGCTGGAGGGGAGTGGGGCCTTGTTGTGGCCTCCGCCTCTCTAATAGCCTGGCGAAGGATCCTGTTAAATTGGAGGTTGGATGTGCCGCTGGGGGTGGCGGCCTGGCTGGGGGGCCTGTATGACTTTCTCTGGCTGGAGAAGATTAGGTTTGAGTTGAGGGGGTCAGCGGAGGGCAGTGAGATGTCGTGCATGACGCTGTTTGTGGAATTGTTAGTTGTGGGGGATTGGAGGGGATAAAAGGGTTAAAATTTGAACAAACTGGGCTGTGAGGAGTGTGTATTTTATTTATTGCTGTTTGACACGTCTTTGGAATAAAATACATTTAAAAATAGAAGTTGACAGAATACTTTGGGAGTGTGTAATGGATGAATATATTAGATATGGTAATGAGTAATGCAGACCATGATGTATCAGTGACATCAGCAGTCATATGCTAGACTCTTGGAGAGAGGATGAAACACTGTGCTCAGGGGAGATGGACCTACTCTGTAACCTATCTTATTTAGTGTTAATAAACCAGTGTAAAGCCAACACAGAGTAAGACTACAGTCTCTCTAGATAAGATAGGCCACACATACCTGAAGTCAGCAACCACCCTTCCAGCAAATGAACCACCCACTTCATCTGAAGCCAACGCTTGAACATCATTTCTCACGTGTGGTGGCAAGGAAATCGATCGGACCTTCCTTTTTCACAATGTTGTGTTGACATTTGTAATGGAAACTTGCTGTGCAAACACGACACACATTCCTAGCAGGGTTAGCACTGCAGCATCTCCCTAATGATCCACTAAGAAAATCCCAATCTCAGGAATTCGATACTGCTTCTGGATTATTAATTATTCCGATAAACATTTTCACCATTTTCAGCTCAAAGGGGGTTTTTTAAACAAATGCATCGGGTAAGTCAGGTGACTTGTAGCAGCACAAGTTCCTGTTTTGGTTAAAAGGTCATGGTAGCAGATAATAGTGAGTGATTTAGGATATCATCGGTGTGTTCACACTCTCAGTGTGTACATGCAGGGTGAACTGTTACACACTCAGCGTGAACTGTTACACACTCAATGTGAACCATTACATACTCGGGGTGAACTGCAGTCCATGTGGGTGTAGGTACACCCACTGTGCTATTAGAGAGGGAGTTGCAGAATTTTGACCAGCAACAGTGAAGGGACGGACGATATAAATTTCCAAGACAGGATGGTGCGGGGCATGGAGGGGAGCCTGCAGGTGGTGGCGTTTTCATGCGCCTGCTGCCCTTGTCCTTCTAGGTGTCAAGGTTGTGGGTTTGGATGGTGCTACCAAAGAATCGTTGGGTAAGTTGTTGGATTGACTTCATTGTACTTTACTGAATGAGTTCATTGTAACATGCCAGGAGAGATTTTAAAAAATTGATGCTAAGTGAAAGTTTGATCAACTTTTCATTTAAATGGTAGCACGGTAGCATTGTGGATAGCACAATTGCTTCACAGCTCCAGGGTCCCAGGTTCGATTCCGGCTTGGGTCGCTGTCTGTGTGGAGTCTGCACATCCTCCCCGTGTCTGCGTGGGTTTCCTCCGGGTGCTCCGGTTTCCTCCCACAGTCCAAAGATGTGCAGGTTAGGTGGATTGGCCACGCTAAATTGCTCTTAGTGTCCAAAATTGCCCTTAGTGTTGGGTGGGGTTACTGGGTTATGGGGATAGGGTGGAGGTGTTGACCTTGGGTAGGGTGCTCTTTCCAAGAGCCGGTGCAGACTCGATGGGCCGAATGGCCTCCTTCTGCATTGTAAATTCTATGATAATCTATGAAACGAGTACTCGATTGGCTATACAGTTACTACAGCCGTGAAAGTCACGGCAAATCATGAAATAATACAGCACAGAAAGAGACCATTCCAACCCATCGTGCATGTGCTGCTTTTTTGAAAGAACTCTTTCACCCTTCCTAATTTCTTTTCACCTCACCTCACTTACTCTCTGTGCCTATCTGAATAATCAGGTGAATTTAACATCCATGGAGGTAAATCACAATAATAATAACAATTGCTTATTGTCACAAGTAGGCTTCAATGAAGTTACTGTGAAAAGCCCCTAGTCGCCACATTCCGGCGCCTGTTCGGCACGGGAATTGAACCCGCGTTGCTGGCCTTGTTCTGCATTAGAAGTCAGCTGTTCAGCCCACTGTGCTAAACCAGCCCCCGCAATGGGAGTACAGACTAGAGATTGGCTCCAATTCCCTGATCTCTGCTCATGTTAAATTTGGCTCCCCTCTGGGAATGAGGGATCACCGTAATTAACCCTTTGCCAGCATATTAACAGTGATCTGTCTTTGTACAGGGCATTTGACATAGTGAAATGTCCCAATGAGGAGACCTTCCAGAGACAGTTAATACCTGACAGCAAACCACCAATTGAAATATTAGGACAGGTGACCATAGCCTTGGCCAAAGGAGCTTCTTAAAGGGAGAGAGTCAGGTGGCAGAGCAACGATTGGGAGATAGTTCCAGTGTCTAGGGCCTAGGGACTGGGACGAGGATCGATCTGTGGTGGGACAAAGGAAATCAAGATGAATCAGAAGAGCGTAGATATTCGGGAGGGTTATGGGGCTTGAGGAGATTACTGAGATAGGGAGGGTCATGATCTTTAAAACGAAGGTGAGAATTTTAAAAATGAGACATTGTTTGACTGGGTGCCAATGTAGACCAGCGAGCACCGGGGGCGATGTGTGTTGGGGGGGGGGGTTTAGATAAATAGGCACGAAAGGAGAGAGGTGATGGTGGTGTGATAATTTCACTGGGCTACAATTCACCGAGACATGTGTTCAAAACGCACCGTGACAGCCAATGGAATTTAAATTCAATGAATAAATCTGGGAAATAACACTTGCCTCAGTTATGGTTAACATGAAACCATCATCGTTTGTCATTAACAAATAACCTTCTGGTTCACTAAAGCCCTTCATAGAAGGAAATCTTCCATCCTTACCTGATCCGGCCCACCACAGCAATGTGGTTGACCATCCTCCGCTAACTGACATTTTTGTGGGCAGCACGGTAGCAAAGTGCTTAGCACTGTTGCTTCACAGCACCAGGGTCCCAGGTTCGATTCCCGGCTTGGGTCACTGTCTGTGCGGAGTCTGCACGTTCTCCCCGTGTCTGCGTCGGTTTCCTCCGGGTGCTCCGGTTTCCTCCCACAAGTCCTGAAAGGCGTGCTGGTTAGGTGAATTGGGCATTCTGAATTCTCCCTCCGTGTACCCGAACAGGCGCCGGAATGTGGCGACCAGAGGATTTTCACAGTAACTTCATTTTAAGCCTACTTGCAACGATAAAGATTATTATTATTAACTGTTCTCTGAAATGGCCATTCAATTCAAGGGCAATGAGGAATGTGCAACAAATGCTGACCTGACCAGCAACACACATATCTCATGAAAGAATAATATTTAAAAATGGATCTGGGGTCAAGTGTATGAAGGAGGGGGGACAATTTGGATGGTATTGGAATACTATTATTTCCGGCTTGGGTCACTGTCTGTGCGGAGTCTGCACATCCTCCCCGTGTGTGCGTGGGTTTCCTCCGGGTGCTCCGGTTTCCTCCCACAGTCCAAAGATGTGCAGGTTAGGTGGATTGGCCATGATAAAATTGCCCTTAGTGTCCAAAATTGCCCTTAGTGTTGGGTGGGGTTACTGGGTTGTGGGGTTACTGGGTTATGGAGATAGGGTGGAGGTGTTAACCTTGGGTAGGGTGCTCTTTCCAGGAGCCGGTGCAGACTCGATGGGCCGAATGGCCTTCTTCTGCACTGTAAATTCTATGTAAAAGTGTCAAATCGAGACCAAAGGACAATTTTCAACATGTTTCCAAATTTGATCGGACTCCCACTGGTCTGAATTGGGCAGTACGATAGCACAGTGGCCAGCACTGTTGCTTCACCGTGCTAGGCCCCAGGTTGGATTCCCAGCTTGGGTGGAGTCTGCACATTCTTCCTGTGTCTGCGTGGGTTTCCTCCGGGCGCTCTAGTTTCCTCCCACAAGTCCTGAAAGACGTGCTTGTTAAGTGAATTGGACATTCTGAATTCTCCCTCCGTGTACCCGTACAAGCGCTGGAATGTGGCGACCAGGGACTTTTCACAGTAACTTCATTGCAGTGTTAATGTAAGCCTACTTGTGACACTAATAAAGATTATTATTATTATTTTCCATGGCATGCTTGAATGGAAAATATCCTCGGTGTAATCCTCAACACATAAAGAATGAAGAACATGGGTCACTGTCTGTGTGGAGTTTGCACATTCTCCCCGTGTCTGCGTGGGTTTCGCCCCCACAACCCAAAAATGTGCAGAGTAGGTGGATTGGCCACGCTAAATTGCCCCTTAATTGGAAAAATTAATTGTGTAATCTAAATTTTAAAAAAAAGAATGAAGAACCAATCACCTTTTAACAAGCGGCGTTTCCCTAGAGAGTGTCAATTTTAGTCAGGCCTCTGATTGACTGGCAGCTCTCGGGGGGTTGTGGAGGGCGGGGTGCATAGGATCTCCACCCTTGGGAGAAGGCTCAACACTGGCCACTTTATTGCCTGTGGACACTTCATACCAGCAAGTATTCACCATCAAGAGGTGGTGTGGGTGCTGTCACTGACCCTCAAGCCAACAGCGAGACGCCATCACAGCCATTAAATTCTGCCCACTGCGTGTTCCCATGTGTCGTATTTAACCGTTTCTTCCTTTACTGTGAAATGTAAGCTTCTTTCCCATTCTAAACATCCTCTTCACGTCAACACGTTGCATTTGTCTGGCACGTAAGATGTCCCAAGGTGCCTCTTAAGGAGACATTTGGACAAGTGACCAGAAACCTGGGAAAAGAGGTGTATTTTCAAGAGACTACAAAATTAATTCCACTTTCTACAACCATCTAGAAGGACAAGGACAGCAGACACATGGGAACACCATCAACTGCAATTTCCCCTCCAGGCCATTCACCATCTTGACTTGGAAAAAATATAGCGCCATTCCTTCACTATCACGGGGTCAAAGTCCTGGAACTCCTTCCCTAACAGCGCTGTGGTTGTACCTACACCACATGGACTGCAGCGGTTCAAGAAGGCAGCTCACCACCACCTTCTCTAGGGAAACTAGGGATGGGCAACAAACACTGTCCTAGCCAGCGAAGCCCACATCATGTGAATGGATTTTTTTTTAAAGTAGGATTTGAGTAGCATCTTAAAGGAGAGAGAGGGATTGATGCCTAGACCCTGAAGGCACAGCCGCCAATATTGGAATGAGAAATATCAGGGATATGCCAGAGGCCAGAATTGGAGGAGAGCAGATATCTTGGAGGGTTCTAGGGCTGGAGGAGGTTGCAGAGAAAGGGAGGGGGCAAGACATGGAGTGGTTTAAGAACAAGTATATGGGACGTGATTCTCCGTTCCCCCTTCCCTACTTTTTCTGGCACGGCGCGCGCCTGTCGGCAGCGGGATCTTCCATCCCGGCAGTCGGCCAACGCAGTTTCCCATCGTGGCTACCCCAACTCCGGCGGGAAATCCGCGGGTGTGGGTGAGTTGCTGGCGAAGGGAGGATCCTGCCGAACGAGAATCCCGCCCATGAACTTTCAATTTGAGGTTCAGGGTTACACTTGGTGCTGTTCGTGTAACTTTAACAAGTATATCTTTGATGTCATGGCGACCAGATGCGGCTAAGATATTCTAAATATAGTCTGACTATTGCATTGAAACACATTCTATAACTTTGGTAAATCGGTGTTGTGCTAACTGGCACAAAGGCCATCTCCAACCCACTGGCTGATCTCAGCCAGCTCCATGATGAAGGCTGTTGTAATGGACCCATGGACATCTCAAAACCAAACTCTTCCAACTGGCAAAGGCCAATAAAATTCACGAAGGGAGGACTTACGATGGGCGGCGGAACATTCGCTTTTGAAGTTGCTATCAATGTTGTGACCAGGTATTCGTTGCCAATGACACTTCATTTTTTTTTTGGCAGCCGCTTCATGGAAACCCAACTCAAGACCATTCCCACTGAAGCTTTTACAAAGCTCCCAAACATTTCAAGGATGTAAGTATTTGTGATTCCAACCAGTCCATTTAATACTCTCGTTATCCTAGGTTATTTTACATTTCAGGAGTGGGAACCAGGAATAACTGCAGAGTAGAGGAAGGGGGGTGTAGAATTTTCTAGAATGGGGGGTGATATCCACTCAGCTCCCCATTGCCACCTCCGATTTGCAAGAGTTTCTCATGAGCACATGCCAAGCGGGTGAAATTTCCTGTCAGGACAAACATTCATGGTTGATCTTTCACTTCACAATTTTTGTTTTATTTTCACTGTGTCCTGAAGTGTTGTAGTAAATAAAGGAAGTCTTCGCAAGATTCTTTAGTTTCTTCCAACTTCTTCACATTTCACAGTCAATGGACTACTTTCAAAGTCTTGTTGCTATGGCAATGAATGGCAGCTGGTATGTGCGCAGCAAGCCCTCACAAAGAGCAATGGGATAGCCAATCACTAAACCTGCTTTAGTAACGCTGGAAGGAGGAATAAGCTTTGACCAGGACGCTGGGGGGGGGGGGGGGGGGGGGAGAACGTGCACCCTTTTCTTCAAATAGTGCTCGTGAGAAACTTGCAAATCGGAGGTGGGATTGAAAAGCATGGAGAGATGTGCAATGGGGAGATTAGTGGATATCACCCCTATTCTAGAAAATTCTACCCCTGCCCCCCCCCCCCCCCCCTCCCCCCCATCCCACCCCCACCCCACTCTGCAGTGAATCCTGGTTCCCACTCTTGTACGTAAGATAGACCCAACAGGGAATTCAGGAGAAACTTCAGGGAGTGGTGAGAATCTAGAACTCACTATAAAAAAAATCTGAGGCAAATAGTTCAGATTTAAATAAGGGGGGAGCCAGATATGTGTGTGAGGGGGAAAGGAGTGGAAGGATATGCTGATAGGTTTAAGTGAAGAGGGGTAGAAGGAGACTCAATCAGCACAGGTTCATTGGGCCAAATGGTCTGTTTCTGTGCTTCAGATTCCTGGGAGGCAAGAAGAATCTTGCAAGGATTGGCAGCCTTGGTAGCTAGATTCAATTTTAACTTTATAAATCAAGAGGCCAAAGATGTAGCTTCACTGTACAGTTTAGGAACAAGAATAAAATTCCTGGGAACACTGGTTTTAACGGATGCAACGAGAAGAGAGAGAGAAAGGTTGCAAGATAAAGCTTTTGAAACCTCGATGTATAACTCAATCCGTCTTCTCAGCATTATTCTGTTTGAAAGCCCTCTCCACTTGTTCAAGATAAACATGTCACAGTTAGCCTTGCGACTTGATGAATGGTTACACTGGAGAAATCAAGTGTGACTGTTAGTCGCAAAGTAGCTGGAGATGTGAATCATGGGCTGTGGTAGGTCCTGATGTGTCCATTAGCGCTGTGTACAAGACAGCCTGTGACCCTCTTTTACCCCTACCGTCTGAAGATTTAACTTTTCATTGAATTTACTTGGGAGGGTTCCCCCTGGCTGGTGAAATTGCCTTTTTTTGTATCTCTCACCTGAAGAATTGCACCTCAGACAGAGCAGCGCTCCGACAGTACTGCACTGTGTCAGCCTCTGTGCTCAAGTATCTGTAGTGGGACTTCAATTCCCAATAATTACTAAAGGATAGGTGGTAGAGTTAACCACTGAGCCATTGCTAAGTGTGGGGCACCATTTTGTGAGATTACTTGCCAGCGAGGCACTGAGCTATTGACAGCCGGGTCCCCCTTTCATTTATTTTCTATTTGCCTATCACAGGATATGAGTGCCGCTGCCATTTATTGCCCATCCTTAATTCACCACCTTGGGAAGGTGGTGAACCGTCAGGGTCCACGTGGTGTAGGTACGCCCACAGTGCTGTTAGGGAGGGAGTTCCGGGATTTTATGCAGCCGCAGTGAAGGAACGGCCAATTTCAAAGTCGGGATGGTGGGTGGCTGCGTGAGGAACTTGGAAACGCTGATGTTCCCATGCAAAAGCTGCCCTTATTCTGCACCCTGGAGACAGCCAGTCTTTGTGGCCTGCTGTGGTAGTCACCACTGATGTATATATATCACATATGAGATGTAATACGGTAAGGCTCCTGTACTACAGGTACGGGGGTAGATCCCTGCCTGCTGGCTCCGCCCAGTAGGCGGAGTATAAATGTGTGTGCTCACCGAGCTGCAGCCATTTCGCCAGCAGCTGCAGGAGGCTACACATCTCTGCTTAATAAAGCCTCGATTACTCCCTACTCTCGTCTCGTCGTAATTGAAAGTGCATCACCTGCTCAGTCACAACTTGTGCTGCAGCCAGGGCTAAAATAGACTTCAGCCCCACCTGGTCCGGTGGTGAGTTGAGGGAGGAGGGGTTGCAGGGAGGAAATTGTCAGCTAACGGCCCTGACCTCATTCATATGCTAGAAAATATACTGGTTGAGACTCATTGGCTGGAATTTTGGGTGGCACAGTGGTTAGCATTGTTGCTTCACAGCAGCAGGGTCCTGGGTTCAATTCCTGGCTTGGGCCACTGTCTCTGCGGAGACTGCACGTCCTCCCCGTGTCTGTGTGGGTTTCCTCCGGGTGCTCCGGTTTCCTTTCACAAGTCCCGAAAGACGTGCTGTTCGGCGAATTGGACATTCTGAATTCTCCCTCAGTGAACCCGAACCGGCGCCGGAGTGTTGGCGACTAGGGGCTTTTCACAGTAACCTCATTGCGGTGTTAATGTAAGCCTACTTGTGACAATAATAAAGATTATTATTATTATTATTGTGGCAAGGGTCGGGCTGACTGGGTCAAAAGAGGGGGTACGATCCTGCTTCAGGGTTTTGTGAGACCGGGGGCCGCATCCGGGCAGAAGCCAATTAATTGGTTGCCGATGTGGGTACCATCTCTATTAAGGACGGCCCCTAGGAGCAGTTGACCAATCATGGGGGGGAGGGGCAGGGTATGGGTGTGGCAGCTCTGCTGTGCCAGCGGGAATGGCGGCCACTGCTTGGCCCTCTCAGCATCTACCCTGTCAAGCTCCCTGAGAATCTGATGTCTCAATAAGGTCGCCTCTCAATCTTCTAAACTCCTATGAGTACAGGCTCAACCTCTCCTCATAAGAAAATCTCCCCATACCCGGGATCAACCTCGTGGACTGCCTCCAATGCCAGTCTATATTTCCTTAGATAAGGTGACCAGAACTGTTCACAATATCCCAGGTGTGGAATTAGGAATCACTTCAACATTTAAAAGGTGATAGACGTTTTGAACTCTCTTCCTCTATGGCAATTGATGCTCGGTCAATTGTTAATCTGGAATCTGAGATTGATCATTTTTTGTTAATCAAAGGCATTAAGGGATATTGGACAAAGGTGGGAACATGAAAAGCAATGTTGCAGATCAGACATGATCCATTTCCTATTGCCTAAGCAACGGAGGGATTTGAAAATACAGATGAGAATTTTTGCGGAGGCGAGAAAAGCTGAGAAAGAAATCTCAATATCAGGGCGATGTGTAAAATTATTGTGCAGGAACATGAATTAACAAATAAGTATTTGCCTAAATGTGGCAATTGAGAGAAATGCATATCCCTCCTGTTTAAAATGTCTTATCCCACTTCTCAGCCCAGCCTTTCTCCATTTCCCTTCCAGATACATTTCTATCGATGCGACACTTCAGAAAGTGGACGCACATGCATTCTTCAATCTAGAAAAAGTCACACACATGTGAGTATTTGTTCACTAAGGCTGCACCCTCCCCAGCCCCCGTCCACCCGTCCCCCACCTCCCCGGCACCCAAAATTGGCGGGCCCAATAGGAAAGGTCAGAGAAGCGTTTTATGAACTGCAGAGCCAAGACTGGTCTATGGAGTTGAGATACAGAACAACCATGGTCTACTTCAACGCGCGACAGGCTTGAGGGGCTCAATCGCCTCCTCCTGGACTAAGTAGAAGCTATCATACTCGGCACCAACTTCTCAAAGGCAACAAGGCTTGGGCATTAAATGTTGGCCTTTCCAACGATGCCCACATCCCATTAGCCAATAAAAAAAGAGCTGTGAGAGACAGTGCAGGATTCCAAATCTGAGGCGCCTCCTTGGCTCTCCTTGGCTATCTTGTTACAGAGAGTGAGGCAGCTACCTATGGATCCAATCCTTCCATGTTTTGTATGTCTTCTTGATATTGAGTCCAGCTGCAGTCTTGAAGCTGGTTCCCTTCCCATATGGTTGTAGTAGGATTGCCAACTGTAATTATGTGTGTTCCTGGAGGTTTTGCCACACATTTTGCCCCCACACTCCAGCCAACACATCCATCCTTGTGATGCACGACTTTCCTGGACCAATTGGAAAGCAAATAGGCTCAAATAAGTCCCCGGAATGAAGAGCTTGTCATATGAGGAGCAGTTGATGACTCTGGGTCTGTACTCGTTGGAGTTTAGAAAGATGAGAGGGGATCTCATTGAAACTTACAGGATACTGCGAGGCCTGGATAGAGTGGACGTGAAAAGGATGTTTCCACTAGTCGGAGAAACTAGAAGCAGAGGACACATCCTCAGACTGAAGGGACGATCCTTTAAAACTGAGATGAGGAGGAATTTCTTCAGCCAGAGGGTGGTGAATCTGTGGAACTCTTTGCCGCAGAAGGCTGTGGAGGCCAAATCACTGAATGTCTTTAAGACAGAGATAGATAGGTTCTTGATTAATAAGAGATCAAGAGTTATGGGGAGAAGGCAGGAGAATGGGGATGAGAAACATATCAGTCATGATTGAATGGCGGAGCAGACCTGATGGGTTTAATGGCCTAATCCTGCTCCTATGTCTTATGGCCTTATGGATGAAGCTTGACTGTCAACCGAACAGCCTTTTCCCCCAATTTTCAGTGGTTGGCACTGCTGCCTCACGATGCTGAGGAGCCGGGATCAATCGCAGCTCTGGGTCACTGTCCGTGTGGAGTTTGCACATTCTCCCCGTGTCTGCGTGGGTTTCGCCCCCACAACCCAAGATGTGCAGGGTAGGTGGATTGGCCACGCTAAATTGCCCCTTAACAAAAAAAAAATGAATTTCACAAAAGCAATGTCGATTGAGGAACAAAGTTGGCCAGGACATCAGGGAGAAATTCCTACTCTTCTTCAAATGATCCGATGGGATCCGCCTCAATCACTGGACTAGGAGGGCAGGAACTCAGCTTATCCCTGAAGCCCAGCTCCTCTGATACTGCAGCAGTGCATCAACACTGCATTGAAGACTCAACGGGATCATGTTCAGGGATGAAGAACTTCAGTTACGTAGATGGATTGGAGCGTTCTGGAGTACGCTTTGAACCCACAACTTTCGAGTTTGGAGCTGTTAGTCTGGACCAGCCTCACCTTTGGTGGCCGTGTCATCAGCTGCCTTGGCCCTCAGCTCAGGAACTCCCTCCCTGAACCTCCCCATCTCTCGACCTCTCTGTCCACCTTTCAGGTGATTTTCAAGCCCCACCTCTCCTACCTGACCAAGATTTCGATCAAGGGTCCCACTATCTCCTTGGCTTGGCGTTAGTTTTTTTCTGATCACTCTCCTGCGAAGCGCTTTGGGTTGCTTTATGATGTTATAAGCACTATATAAATATCTAACTACAGAAGGGTCTTATGGATTCAAAGTGTTAATCCTGTTTCTCACTCCACAGATACTGCGGGACCTGTTGGCCGGATTTTTCTGCCTAACGGGATCTTCCAGTTCCGCTTCTGCCACTGCAAAACATGCAGGGGGGGGGGGGGGGGGGGGGGGGGGGTCATGGAAAATCCCACCTACTGAGTTTATCCAGCATTTTCTGTTTTTATTCATTAAGGGGCAGCCCAGTCGCCTTGTGGATAGCACAATCGCTTCACAGCTCCAGGGTCCCAGGTTCGATTCCGGCTTGGGTCACTGTCTGTGCGGAGTCTGCACATCCTCCCCGTGTCTGCGTGGGTTTCCTCCGGGTGCTCCGGTTTCCTCCCACAGTCCAAAGATGTGCAGGTTAGGTGGATTGGCCATGATAAATTGCCCTTAGTGTCCAAAATTGCCCTTAGTGTTGGGTGGGGTTACTGGGTTATAGGGATAGGGTGGAGGTGTTAACCTTGGGTAGGGTGCTCTTTCCAGGAGTCGGTGCAGACTCGATGGGCTGAATGGCCTCCTTCTGCACTGTAAATTCTATGAATAAACAGTTTACAGCCAATGAAAGTGTAGTCACTGTTATAATGGAAGAAACAGGAAACTCCCACAATCGACAATGGCCAGACAATCTGGGACGTTGATTGAGGGAACGTTTTTGGCGAGTACAGCTCCCGCACTCTTCTTCAAAACAGTGCCCCGGGATCTTTTCCAAAGTCACGGAATTGTTGCAGCAAAGAGAGAGGCCGTTTGGCCCATTGTGTCTGTGCTGGCCCTTTGAAGAAGCAGTTTACCTGGTGCCACTCCCCATAGCCCGCAGTGTCTTCCTTTTCAGACAATAATCCAATTCCGTCTTTAACGCCTCAATCGAATCTGCCTCCACCACACTCCGAGGCAGCACCTTCCAGATCCCAACCACTCACTCTGTGAAAAGATTTTTCCTCACGTCTGCCTTGCTTCTTTAGCCAATTACCTGAAATTTGTGCTCCCTGGGTTTTGACCTTTCCACCAATGGGAAGAGTTTCTCTCCATCTGCTCTGTCCAGCCCCCTCATGATTTTGAACAGCTCCATCAAATCTCCTCTCCACCTTCTCTTCAGGGAAACCCGACTCGACCTCTCCAACCCATCTACGTCACTGAAGTTCTTCATCCCTGGAACCATTCTCAGAAACCTTCTCTGCACTCTGTCTAATGCCTTCAAATCTTTCCTAAAGTGTGACGCCCAGAACTGGCCATCCACGCGAGCAGGCAAATGGAAGCTCAGGTCAACATTTCATCGGAAGACAGCACCTCCAACAATGCGGTATTCCCTCAGTGCTACACTGGAGGGTGAGTCGTGAATTTCGTGCTTAGGTCCTGAAATGAGACTTGGCGCCAAAACTTTGCAATTCAGAGGCAAGTGTGCTACCAGCTGAGCTGCAAATTAACCACGGCTCCCCACTCCTGATCACTATTCACTGATCCCTGCTGAAAAGTTTATCTGTAGGGAGGTCAGGTGGGTCCAGGATATTGGAGTTGGATGTGAAGCTGTTCACAGCCTGCTAACATTTACAGTCTGGGCTAACACATGGACACTTGGCTGAGGTATTCAAGAATGAACAGTGCCTCTCACTGCCCCATAATAATCAGAGCCGTATGGAGATCATGAAAGCTCCAAGCTTAAATCCCCAATCTGTTCTATCACTTCAGAGGAGAAGGAATTAAGAGGGAGAAATTACAATACCAGAAAGACGCCAATAATATGTTGTGTTTTTGTTTTAAAACAGAGAGATACGGAACACAAAGAATTTGAATCACATTGACATAGATGCTTTCAAGAATCTCCCAATTCTTAAATACTTGTGAGTACAGCAAAACAGAGATGAATGCCTGTCGAGGCTTTGTGTTATTATAAATAGATAATTGGGTGGCACTGTAGATATGAGGCGTGCAGGAGGTGAACAAGGGAAACCAACATATCAACCTGGTGAAGCTACAACACAGGACTGGTTGAACGCCAAACAACATAAGCAGCAAGTGATGGACAAAGCTAAGTGGTTGTGTAACCAACGGATCAGATCTAAGGTCTGCAGTCCTGCCACATCCAGTCGTGAATGGTGGTGGACAATTAACCCGCTGGAGGAGGAGGCTCAACAAATATCTCCATCCTCAATGTTGAAGGAGCCCAGCACATCTGTGCAAAAGACAAGGCTAGGCATTCACAATAATTTTCAGCCAGGTGTGTCGAGTGGATGATCCATCTCGGTCTCCTCTGGAGATCCCCAGCATCACAGATGTCAGTCTTCAGCCAATTCGATTCTCCCCACATGATGTCAAGAAATGGCTGAAGGCACTGGATACTGCAAAGGCTCTGGGCCCTGAAAATATTCCGGCAATGGTACGGAACTTGTGCTCCAGAACTTGCTGCACCCCTAGCCAAGCTGTTCCAGTACAGCTACAACACTGGATTCTACCTGGCAATGTGGAAAATTGCCCAGGTGTGTCCTGTAACACTGAAAGTACCTATTATCACCCCAACAGTCTACAATCATCAGTAAAGTGATGGAAGGAGTCATCAACAGTGCTATCAAGCAGCACTTACTTAGCAATAACCTTCTCACTGATGGTCAGTTTGGGTTCCGCCAGGGTCACTCAGCTCCTGACCTCATTATAGCCTCAACTCCAGAGGTGAGGTGAAAGTGACTGTCCTTGAGATCAAGGCAGCATTTAATCGAGTATGGCATCAAGAAGCCCTAGCTAAACTGGAGTCAATGAAAATTGAGGAGAAAGCTCTCCACTCTTCGGAGTCATACCTGGTACAAAGGAAGATGGTTGCGTTGTTGGAGATCAATCATCTCAGTCTGGGGACATCATTGCAGAAGTTCCTCAGGGTAGTGTCCTAGGCCCAACTATCTTCAGCTGCTTCATCAATAACCTTTCTTTCCTCATAAGGTCAGTTGCGGGGATGTCCATTGATTATGCACCATTTTCAATTCCTCAGACACTGAAGCAGTCTATGTGCAAATGCAGCAAGACCTGGACAATATCCAGAATTGGGCTGACAAGTAATAAGTAACATTCATGCCATACAAGTGCCAGGCAATGACCATCTCGAATAAAAAAGAATCAAATTATTGCCCTGTGACATTCAATGGCATTACCATCACTGAATTCCCCACAATCAACATCCTGGGGGTTACCATTGAACAGAGACTGAACTGGACTAGCTACAAGAGTAGGTCAGATACTAGAAACCTGCAGTGAGTAACTCACCCCCTGACTCCCCAAAGCCTGTCCACTGCCTACAAGGCACAAGTCAGGAGTGTAATGGAATAGTCTCCACTTGCCTGGATGAGTGCAGCTCCAACAACACTTAAAAAGCTTGACATCATCCAGGACAAAGCACCCCGTGTGATGGCCCCCCCTCCACAAACGTTCACTCCCTCCACCACCAACACATAGTAGCAGCCGTGTGCACCATCTACAAGATACGCTTAGCTCAATTGGCTGGGTGGCTGGTTCGTGATGTTGAACGTTACTAAGAGCGTGGGTTCAATTCCTGGGCTGGCTAAGGTTATTCAGGAAGGCCCCGCCTTCTCAACCTCGCCCCCTCGCCTGAGGCGTAGTGACCCTCAGGTTAAATCACCACTGGTCAGCTGTCCTCCCCAAAAAGGGAGAGCAGACTCTGAGACTGTGGTGACATTTGCATTTATTTATAAAAAGGATATGGCGGCACTTATGGGGGTGAGGAGAAGATTTTATAAGGATAATGCCAGAAATACATGGGTATTTATATTTGGAAAGAATTGACGAGCTTGATCTCTTTGCTTGAAAATGGAAGCCTGAGGGGTGACCTAATATAGATCTCAAAGGTTTTGACGAAATGGATATACAGAGAAAGGCTCCACTTGTGCCGAAGAGCAGGTCATAAGATAGTCATCCAGAAATCTATAGGAAATATAGAAGTCACCTCTGTGCCCAAAGAGTGGTAATGGAAAATGGAACTTGGCTAGATTTAGATTTAGATTTGTCACGTGTACTGAGGTACAGTGAAAAGTATTGTTCTGCGTACAGTCCAAGCAGATCGTTCTATACATGAAAAATATAGGACATGCGATAAATACACAATGTAAATACATAGACACAGGCATCGGGTTAAGCTTACGGAGTGTAGTACTGCTCAGTAGGGGCTGGTTTAGCACAGGGCTAAATCGTTGGCTTTGAAAGCAGACCAAGGCAGGCCAGCAGCACAATTTAATTCCCGCACCAGCCTCCCCGAACAGGCGCCGGGGTGTGGCGACTAGGGGCTTTTCACAGTAGCTTCATTTGAAGCCCACTTGTGACAAGAAGCAATTTCATTTCATTTTTCATTTCATAGGGAAGATGTGTGAAGAGATCAGTTCAGCCCCTAAGAGAGCCATCCAGGAATCTGGCAACAGCGAGAAGAGGCTGTTTTTGAATCTGTTCTCAGACTTTTGTATCTCCTGCCCGGGTGGGAGGGGTCTTTGATTATGCTGCCCATTTTCGTAAGGCTGTGAGAGGTGTAGACACAGTCAATGGATGGGAGGGGGGTTCGCATGATGGACTGGGCTGTGTTCACGACTCTCTGTAGTTTCTTGCGATTCTGAGCCGAGCAGTTGCCATACCAGGCTGTGATGCAACCAGATAGGATGCTTTCTATGGGACATCTGTAAAAATTGGTAAAAGTCAATGTGAACATGCTGAATTTCCTTAGTTTCCTGAGTAAGTATAGGCGCTGTTGTGCTTTCTTGGTCATAGCATCGACATGGGTGGACCAGGACAGATTGTTGGTGATGTACACACCTAGGAATTTGAAGCTGTCAACCATCTCCACCTTGGCACCATTGATGCAGACAGGGGTGTGTACGACACGTCACTTCCTGAAGTCAATGACCAGCTCCTTAGTTTTGCTGACATTGAGGGAGAGATTGTAGTTGTTACACCATGCCACTAGGTTCTCTATCTCCCACCTGTATTCTGACTCTGTCGTTATTCGAGATCCGACCCACTACGGTCGTGTCATCAGCAAACTTGTAGATGGAGTTGGAGTTGAATCTTGCCCCACAATGACGAGCCTGAACCGGTTGGATGTTGAATGAACTGTTCCTGTACTGTATATTCTATATAATTCTATGTAAATTGTGTTTGCAGATAGGAAATTGAGTTGAAAACCAGGCTCCATTAAAAAGTTTAATGTCTGCTCTGATTTCAGGGGCATTTTCAACACTGGGTTGAACATATTTCCTGACCTGACGAAAATCCATTCCAATGATGTGAACTTCTTGCTGTGAGTAGTTCCACTACTAATGCATTAGTGGGGGTGAGGTGTGAAGGGGCAACTTTGACCTAATCTGCCGAGTGGGAACTGGACAGTCCTCGACAGGGGCATCACGGTAGCCCAAGAAGATAGCACTGTGGCTTCACAGCGCCAGGGTCCCAGGTTCGCTTCCCCGCTGGGTCACTGTCTGTGCGGAGTCTGCACGTTCTCCCCGTGTCTGCGTGGGGTTTCTCCGGGTGCTCCGGTTTCCTCCCACAGTCCAAAGTCGTGCAGGTTAGGTGGATTGGCCATGATAAATTGCCCCTTAGTGACCAAAAAGGTTAGGAGGGGTTATTGGGTTACGGGGACAGGGTGGAAGTGAGGGCTTAAGTGGGTTAGTGCAGACTCGATGGGCCGAATGGCCTCCTTCTGCACTGTATGTTCTATGTTCTCTGTCCTTCAGTGGGGATTAAAGTTTGGGGCTGGGTGTCGAACAAGTGCCAAAACCAAAATCACGACACCAGGTTTTATTTTCCATTGACTTGGAAAATAATGCCAAGATTTTATTTTCAAGAAAAGGAAATTGACAGTGAGACTCGGAAACATGTCTTCAAAAAGAGTTTGAACCATTGTGCTCTCTGAACGTCAATGTAAAGATTGAGCGCAGTGAAAAACTGTCTGCCAATTCACCCCTAACTTGTGTCACATTGCTGGTGGGGACTAGTTTCACCCCCTGCACAGTGTTCAGTTTGGACGGATTTGGTCAAAAGTATCCACTTAGTCCTCTGCATTAGTGGTGGAGTCTCCCCCTCTTGGTGGTCTTCTAATCTGTTGGCTCAGTGCCTTCGTTATCGATCAGCGGTGATTTAATTGTATAGCGTACCAGGCTCAAGGGGCCAAATGGCCTACTCCTGCTCCGATGTTCCGACTGATGATCACTTGGGGCCTTTAGATATTGGTGGTGGGTATGGAATGCAAAGTATTGACACAAAGTGGGCATGCCAACACCCATGATCAACTCTGTCGGAATCCTTGGGCGGTATTCTCCCCTACCCGGCGGGGTGGGGGGTCCTGGCGTACCGGAGTGGCGCCAACCACTCCGGCGTTGGGCCTCCACAAAGGTGCAGAATTCTCCGCACCTTTCAGGGCTAGGCCCGCGCCGGAGGTGTTGGCTCCCCGCCGGCCGCCGCAAATGGCCTTTCCGCCCCGCCAGCCGGCGCGAACGGCAGGCCGAAAGGCCTTTGCCGGCCGGCGTGAGGCAGCACATGCGCCGGAGCATCAGCGGCCGCTGACGTCATCCCGGCGCATGCGCGGTGGGGGGGGTCTCTTCCACCTCCGCCATGGTGGAGGCTGTGGCGGCGGCGGAAGAAAAAGAGTGCCTCCATGGCACAGGCCCACCGGCCGATCGGTGGGCACTGATCGTGGGCCAGGCCACCGAGGGGCACCCCCCCCCCGGGTCCGATCGCCCTGCGCTCCCCCCCCAGGACCTCGGGGCCCGCTCGCATTGCCTGCTCCTGCCGGCACCAGAGGCGGTTTAAACCACGTCGGCGCGAGAGGCCTGACAGCGGCGGGACTTCGGCCCATTGCGGGCCGGAGAATCTCTGCGGGGGGCCCGCCGACCGCCACGGGGGGCCCACTGACCAGCGCAGCCGATTCCCGCCCCCGCCGATTCCCGGGAGGCGGAGAATTCCGGCCACAGCGGGGGCGGGATTTACAAAGGCCCCGGGCGATTCCCCGACCCTGCGGGGGGGCGGAGAATTCCGCCCCTTGTATGAGTCATGGCAAACACATGTACAAAGCCGAAAATGGAACAGTGCCAACATGCCATGAACCGCACATGCATGGATTCCAGCCCCTCATGGACAATGGCCTCACTGACAATCTAAACACAGGGCAGTTGCACACGTCGGTCAATTCATGGTCACTTCCCCAGCATTGAAAGGTTAATGCCCTTCTACATCACTCAGGCATCACTGTGGCAAAGGCAGGGATATGGAGTTAGATCACAGGTCAGCCATGATCTCATTGAATGGTGGAATAGGCTCGAGGGTTAAGTGACCTCCTCCTGCCCCATCGAGAGCTGAATGAAATTCACTCCATACCGTCATTTAGCGAAATGTGGCAAATTCAGCACTGAAATAAAAAGAGGTAGACACCAGTGGAATGGAATTTGCACAGGGACTTCGCCCAACCTTGGGGAAGTGATGCGAAGGCCTGTTTTTTCTGGATTCCTGCCGATCTTGCTCCATAGTTACACCAGGAAGCAGGAGATCCCACAACCTCCCCCACCCTGTGGGAATTTTATACACTGTCTTGTCATTTATAAAATCTCCAAGGTTAATTTTCTTTAGAGTCATTGACAGAGCGCAAGTAAGGGAGAAGAGGCCACTCCAAACTCCCTATTAAATCATTAATGTATTGATATATGTTTATCCTTTGAAATGTCTCTAATATGAAAGAATTATGTGTGAGTACATCAGTCCAGACACTGTGCATGCCAGGTTTTGCATTGCACTTGGGAAGGGTTCAAAGAAGTAAAGAATTGCAAATGCCACAGCCACAATCTGCAATCTCTTACCTGACTTGTGTATGAACTCATCCAGTGTTTACTTAACACCAACACGAGGACTAACCTTAGCAGCAGGATTTCCACTCATGTGAATTCAGAGAAGGTGTTGACTGCGATTAGTGCCCAAGCAGTTTGAGGTGAGTTAACCCCGACTGGTGTCAAAGGTCAGCCTAATTTGAATATTCAACGTCAATTGCAAGGACGGATATCGCCACTCATTGGCCATTGAGGTTGATGGTGCAGGATTAAAAGGCTGTTTATAATAATGATAATCTTTGTTAGTGTCACAAGTACGTTAACACTGCAATGAAGTTACTGCGAAAATCCCCTAGTCACCACATTCCGCCGCCTGTTCGGAGGGAGAATTCAGAATGTCCAATTCACCAACAGCACATCTTTCGGGATTTGTGGGGGGAAACCGGAGCGCCCGGAGGAAACCCACGCAGACACGGGGAGAAGGTGCAGACTCCACACAGACAGTGACTCAAGCCGGGAATCGAACCTGGGACCCTGGAGCTGTGAGGCAACAGTGCTGACCACTGCACTACCGTGCCGCCCTTGGGTCACTGTCTTTGGGGCAGCACGGTAGCACAAGTGGCTAGCACTGTGGCTTCACAGCGCCAAGGCCCCATGTTTGATTATCCGCTAGGTCACTGTCTGTGAGGCGTCTGCACGTTCTCCCCCCTGTCTGCGTGGGTTTCCTCCGGGTGCTCCGGTTTCCTCCCACTGCCCAAAGATGTGCAGGGTAGGTGGATTGGCCTTGATAAATTGCCCTTAGTGTCCAAAACGGTTAGGAGGGGTTACGGGGATAGGGTGGAAGTGAGGGCTTAAGTGGGTGGGTGCAGACTCGATGGGCTGAATGGCCTCCTTCTGCACTGTATGTTCTATGTTCTAAAGGGGCAACCATCAAGCTAAGGATCAATAAAGATGGCTGAGGGCGAAGGCGTCCCAGGTTTTTCGAGTCAAACCCAGTCCAGCAGTGGAATGAGGATCAATGTGTGTGGGGCAGAGTCGACAAAGGGCCCCCTTTTTGTCTTTGGTTTGCCAATGTGACTCTCGTCTCTCGGACCCAGACCAGATCGACTTCCACGGGCGAACGGTGAAACTGGACAGCTTCCAAATCTCTTGGACCTCAAGCCAATTATTCATTTAGTCAGTATCAATGGAAAAAGAAACTGAAACATTGAACAAAGATCGAGCTTGTCCAGAGTAGTCCGCCTGCTAAAACACAGCCCCGTCCAATGACTGAAACCTGGCAGTGGGTTTAACTTAATTTAGTTAGCAAAACAGGAGAGTTGAAAAGGATTAAGACCTCTGCCTGGAACAGCATTGTATATTTAAATGTTTTGCTTGGATTAGGGTTCCTATACAATAGGATTGAAAGGAAGTGGTGGGAGCCGGAATTCTATGCCAAGTATAGATTAATAACTGGATGGAATCTGTGTTTATCCAACTCAATAATTTCGTTCAAAATTCCTTACTATCAAAATAAAGTTAAAGTCAAGCATTTGGGAGCCCTTCAAACTCAGTATGGATGTCATTTCATTATACACTCCTCCTAATATACTGGTAGATGTTTGACTATCGGAGGGCGAGTGTAATTAATGCTCTCTTAAAACCAAGATATCTCCCTCCATCATTAAAAACTGAATATTTCAGGGCCTCATCCTCAATATGAGAAGAGGTGAACCAAGAAAGGTCTTTAAATTAATGGAACTTTTTGATGAGTAATAATAATAATTTTTATTGTCACAGGTAGGCTTACATTAACACTGCAATGGTTACTGTGAAAATCCCCTAGTCGCCACATTCCGGCGCCTGTTCGGGTAGACTGAGAGAGAATTCAGAATGTCCAATTCACCTAACAGCACGTCTTTCGGGACGTGTGGGAGGAAACCGGAGCCCCCGGAGGAAACCCACGCACACACGGGGAGAACGTGCAGACTCCGCACAGACAGTGACCCAAGCCGGGAATCGAACCCGGGACCCTGGCGCTGTGAAGCGACAGTGCTAACCACTGTGCTACCGTCTGCCCCGTAGATAAGTAAACTAAAGTCGCACAGTCCCAGAGGGCCACTTTCCCTTTTGAGGGGGAGAGCTGACTGCTGTTAATTTAGCCTGAGGGTCACCACGCCTCAGGTGAGGGTGAGAATGCCGGCGGGGCCTTCATGAATCACCTCCAGCCGGGGTGGGAATTGAACCCGCGCCATTGGCCTCGCTCTGCATCGGAGGTCAGCTCTCCAGCCACCAGAGCCGTGATTGAGGAAGACAGATTAGAAGTGGGATTTAAAGGAAGGTAAATGTGAATCTTCTCGTATTTCCAGTGTTAACACACTGGTATTATTTCTTTGGTTTCCCGTGTTTAATGACTTTAAAACAAATCTTTTTTGCTGGCTTCCCTTAAAACATACTTTAAGCTATGTGCATGTGAACTTACAAAATAATACAACATAGAAGGAGACCATTCAGCTCATTGCATCTGTCGTGGCCTTTTAAACAAGCTATCCAATTCGTCCTACAGCCCCCCACAGTCCTACAAAACGTTCTCTTTAAAAATATGACCAATTCCTTCTGCAAGTAGACATCATTGTTTTTCTCTGGAAGCATTGTTCCCTTGTCCATAGTGTTTCCCCTGAGGTTCAAAATTCACGATTGACTATTTGCCTTCATTCATTCCCGATCAATGGCCTGTGGGCAAACTGCATGGGGATTAACCGGGAAACTGGTGGGTTTGGGATGAGGAATCCCAAATATTTAATAAGATTGTTGTTGATCTGATTTTAACCTCGCATTCCCGGCTACCCCTGATAACCCCTTGTTAGTCAAGAATCTATCCACCTCTGCCTTAGAAATATTCAAAGACCCTAATTCGATCGCGTTTTGAGGAAGAGAGTTCCAAAGACTCACGACCCTCAGGGAGAAAGAATTTCCACTCATCTCTGTTTCAAATGGGCCACCCAAGTGGCCCCTTGCACTCGATTCACCCACAAGAGGAAACATCCTTTCCACATTGACCCTGTCAAGGTCTTATTTTAAAGCCACACTAAAGGCGGCACGGTAGCATAGTGGGTAGCACAATTGCTTCACAGCTCCAGACCCAAGTTCGATTCCGGGTTTGGGTCACTGTCTGCGCGGAGTCTGCCCCGTGTCTGCGTGGGTTTCCTCCGGGTGCTCCGGTTTCCTCCCACAGTCCAAAGACGTGCAGGTTAGGTGGATAGGCCTGGCTAAATTGCCCTTAGTGTCCAAAAAAAAAGGTTAGATGGGGTTACTGGGTTTCGGGGATAGGGTGGAGGAGTGGGCTTAGGTAGGGTGCCTTTTACAAGGGCTGGTGCAGACTTGATGGGCCGAATGGCCTCTTTCTGCACTGTAAATTCTATGAATAAAGATCTCTTGGAAGCACAGCGGTATTGACCTTAATGAATGAGAGGGGCAGGGTGGCAATTTGTCCATCAATCAGCATCACGCTTTGAATCACAGCGGGATATCTGCCCCGTGTGTCATTTGCCCTCCTTGTTCCACTGTCTGGGAGGGTATTAGCGGCATCGCCACACATCCTTTAAAAAGTGCCTGGATGGAGCACTCGGCAAGTCGTAACATTCAATGCTGTGTGCTGGCAAATGGGATTAGGTAGGTAGGTCAGATGGCTATCATGCGTCGGTGCAGACTCGATGGGCTGAAGGGCCTATCCTGCGCTGTATTATTCTGTGATTCTGTGAACATCCCTTAATACCCTCACTCAACAAAAAAAATCTCTCAACCTCAGTCTTAGAATTTACAATATATTTCAAGACCTTTATGAGACCGTGGGCGGGTTCTCTGACCCCCGCCGGGCCGGAGAATCGCCGGGGGGGGGGGGGGGGGGTGAATCCCGCCACCGCCGGTTGCCGAATTCTCCAAGCCGAGGTTTTGGCGGGGAATCACGCTGCGCCGGTCGGCGGCCGACCATTTTAGGCCGGTCCTGCCGGCGTAAATTAGACCTGGTACTTACCGGCGGGACCGGGGTCTTCGGGGGGGGGGGGGCGCGGGGGGCAACCTGGCCCCGGGGGGTGCCCGCGATCGGGGCCCACCGATCTGCAGGCGGGCCTCTGCCGTGGGGGCACTCTTTCCCTCCGCACCGGCTGCTGTGGACCTCCGCCATGGCTTGCGTGGAGACAAACCCCCAGTGCGCATGTGCTGGGATGATGCCAGCACACGCTGGTGCTCCCGTGCACGCGCCAACTCGCGCCGGCCGGCGGATGCCCTTCGGCACCGGTTGTCACGCCGCCAAGCTCCTTCCGCGCCGGTAGGCGCGGCGCCAACCTCGCCGGCGCCAGCCTAGCCCCCTGGAGGTGTGCAGGGTTCCGCACCTCCGGACTGTCCGCCCCGCCGTACCGCCCGCCCCACCGGGTAGGGGAGAATCCCGCCCCGTGAGTTCCACATTTTCCCCTGCTCTTTGTGTGAAGAAGCACTTCTTGATTTCACCCCTGTACACCGTTAGTTTTTAAGGTTATGGACCTTTGTTTGGGATCAGAGATAATAGTTTCTCTCCATATCATCGCAGTCAGTTGCCCTCCCTGTGAGTGATTCTATCACCCTAGCCTATCAAATCTTTCAATCATTTTAACACCTCAGTTGGATCACCTTTAATCATCCACGTCAGAAATCCCACCAGAATTCCGGACTCCAAACTTTCTCGATGCCTGTGCAACCTGATTCTTTATTTTACTATTAAATCCAATCAGAATTCAAGAGAAACTTCTTTACACAGAGGGTGGTTGGAATGCGGGACTCGAGCCCACAGGGAACAGTTGAGGTGAATAAAAACAAGGACCTGTTTAAGGGGAAGCTGGATATTGTCAGGATGGGGAAAGGAAAGAGGGATGTACTGATAGGATGAGATAAAAATGGGTGGGAAGAGGCTTGTGTGGAGAGTAAATACCAGCGTGGGCTATTCAGCCGGAATTTCCTGATTCTGTGCCACACATTCTGTGTCATGTTTTTATCCCTGAATCTGTGAAGGTTCCGAATCTTCCTAAAGGACACAGTGAATGATCAGCTCATTCCAAACTCACACTTTCTGCCGTTACGGATTCAAACTCGATCTGATGGTTTGCTTATTTTGGAATTGCTCTGGGCAGCTTTGAATGAGCACAGTTTGTGTTATTTTCTTTTACAGAGAGATCGCTGACAATCCTTTCATTTCAACCATCCCTGCAAATGCCTTTGCTGGGTTATCCAATGAATCACTAACTCTGTAAGTAGAGCATCGTGTTGGTTGAAGAAGCACTTTACTGATGGGGGTGTGGGGGGACGACACATAACCTGGACAGATAGTTCACTAGCAGCAAATAGGAAGTGCCTATTGCCCGAGGCTGGGACCAATGGACCCAGTAGCCCAAGCCCCCCTCCCCTCCCCCCTCCCCACCGCAATGGGCGGATCGTCACTGATAAACCACATCAACAGTCACAGCCGGGTTTTACACCATCGTCTCAATGCAAAGTTCTACCCTTTGAAATTTACCTAACTCCAGGAAGTTAAGTGAAGAATTTATAGCATTTCCTGTTCCTTTATAGACTTCATGCTCCAAGTGCAGCCCTCAATAAACATCGGCCCTATTTGTGAGTGTTTCAGATACAAGGTGAAAGGAGGAGGATAATGAGGGAACATGTCCACATTAACCCGTACCAACTTTTACAGATGCACTATAGAGAGCATCCTATCTGGCCGCATCACAGCCTGGTATGGCAACTGCTCGGCCCAGGACCGCAAGAAACTTCAGAGAGTCGTGAACACCGCCCAGTCCTTCACACGAACCTGCCTCCCATCCATTGACTCCATCTACACCTCCCGCTTCCTGGGGAAAGCGGGCAGCATAATCAAAGACCCCTCCAACCCGGCTTACTCACTCTTCCAACTTCTTCCATCAGGCAGGAGATACAGAAGAGATACACGCACAAACAGACTCAAAAACAGCTTCTTCCCCACTGTCACCAGACTCCTAAATGACGCTCTTATGGACTGACCTCATTAACACTACACCCTGTATGCTTCATCTGGTGCCGGTGTTTATGTAGTTACATTATATACCTTGTGTTGCCCTATTATGTATTTTCTTTTATTCCCTTTTCTTCCCATGTACTTAATGATCTGCTGAGCTGCTCACAGAAAAATACTTTTCACTGTACCTCGGTACACGTGACAATAAACAAATCCAACTCCTGGTGAATATCTTTGTGGACAGTTGTCTCCCAAGAGCCCCCTGAATTGTCTGTCTCAGAGTAATAGGGCAGCACGGTAGCATTGTGGATAGCACAAATGCTTCACAGCTCCAGGGTCCCTGGTTCGAATCCTGGCTTGGGTCACTGTCTGTATGGAGTCTGCACGTTCTCCCCGTGTGTGCATGGGTTTCCTCCGGGTGCTCCGGTTTCCTCCCACAGTCCAAAGATGTGCAGGTTAGGTGGATTGGCCAGGCTAAATTGCCCTCAGGGTCCAAATTGACATTAGTGTTAGGTGGGGTTACTGGGTTATGGGGATAGGGTGGAGGTATGGGCTTGGGTAGGGTGCTCATTCCAAGAGCCGGTGCAGGCACGATGGGCCGAATGGCCTCCTTCTGCACTGTAAATTCTATGAAATAGTGTCAGTAACCCATGGGAGGACACTTGAGATTTTGACAAGGAGACCAGTGTGCCAGACCGTGAGATCAAGAAAATGGCGCCTGTCTTGAGGTTATTTCCAAAGCCAGTTTCATTGAAGAGGGTGAGGGTAAGGACCTGGCCGCATCTGCTTTGCCCCCGCCAAAAGCCAGCTTAATTGGCTTTTGAGATCTTCTCCAACTCTGGCTCTATCCACTGTAGTTGGGGACAATGATCGTCGTATCAGAAGTTTAGGTTATTTATGGAAAAGGTCAAGCAGCAAACTGGGGCCAAAATTAATTGCGGGAGGGGCAATTTCAATGGGGTGAGAACAGTCTGTCCCAGATAAATTGAAATCAAAGATTTAAGGTAGAACTATAACTGGCCTCCTGTCGGAGAAGGAATACTTCAGGTGTAGTCATGATACATTCCCAAGAGGGAGGAAGGTAAGAGAAACAAATCTAGACATCCCAGGTTGACGATAGAGATTAAAATGAAGGATGAAAAGTATGCATTTGATAGATGTCAAGTGGATAATACAATTGAGAATCAGGCCGAACATAGAAAATTCAGACGGGAAGTGAACAAAGAAAAAAGTGCAGCAAAGAGAGAGTGGATTCTTTAAGGGAAGCCACAGTGAAAGTCGAGAGGAAATTTGATGGAAGCTTTCAAAATCACGACAGGAAATTAAGGAGGTCCATGTGGTGAAGGAGCTCCCACTGTCGTCTTCTTCGGCAGTCCCTCCTGGGCGAGGAAGACCTGCTTCCACTCCAAGGGACGGGTACTGTAGTGGCTGAATAGACCAATCCTGGAGCCGCACACTCTGCCACAGGTGAGGCAGGCGGCGATTGACGAGGCGGGTGGGTGGGACGCTCTGGATTCTATGCACGCTCTGTCTGCTGCTTACCCTTGGCCTCCACGCCACTTGGTGACCCTCGAGGTGGTTGGCACCTTCACAGATGCTTCTCCTCCAGCTTGCGCGTTCCAAGGCAAACGATTCCCATGTGTCGGTGCGGATGTTGCATTTATTTAGGGAGTCTTTTGGAGTGTCTTTGTAGCATATCCTCTTCCTTCTTAGGGATCGCTTGCCATTGCGGAGCTCCGAGTAGAGGCTTGAGTCGCACATGCAGACAATGTGGCCGGCCCATTGCAGCTGGTCACACGTGACCAGTGCCTTGATACTGGGGATATTGGACTAGGAGAGGGCGCTCACGTTGGTACGCTTATCAGTACAGTTAGAATGCGTGAGGTCCCCTGTGGTGGAGGAACTCCCACAGTACAGTTACAAAGCCAGCATTTTGACTTCCCAATGATGAAGTGACTGGTAGATATTGGTGAGAAATTTGTAGTTCCAAAGAAGGGTTGGCGTATTTATAAATCATATCCCTGTTTATATTCGAGTTGTCCCCATTGCGGTTACATGGGATAGTCTGAAAGTGATAAAAGTGCAAATTAACGGGTAATTGACCTGGGTTGGCACAGTGCAAAACTTGTATTTATATGATGCCATTTACAAAGTAAAGTATCCTAAGGCATTTCACAGAAACAGTCATTCATCATCATTGCCTTATTGGGGCTGATGGCATTGTCTTTATTCTTCCCTGGTTTCTGCTTTGTTCAAGCCTCCCTTGTTTCACATGTCAGTGTTCTCTGCCCGTCTGATTTATCTTCTTCCGCTTCTGTTCTGTACCCTCAACTTCTCCTTCAATTGTTGCCAGGACCACTCTGTCTGGCCGATCTTTCTCCATCTAACTGTGCTCAGCAAGCCCTTTGATTCCTTAACTTCTCCAAATGTGTTTGGTGGATTGGCCATGATAGGTGCGCGGGATTAGAGGGATAGGGTGGGGGAGTGGGCCGAGGTAGAATGCTCTTTTGGAGGGTTGGTGCAGACTCAATGGGCCGAATGGCCTCCTTCTGCACTGGAGAGATTCCATGGATTCTCCTCCTGATCTAACCCACTCATTAGTCTTCCTGTCCGACCAGCAGAAAATTAACATTGAACCAAATAAGGAGCTATTAGGAGAAGTGGGGGGGGGGGGGGGGGGGGGGGGGGGATGGGTGTCATTTGAGGACATGGTGGTGTGGTGTTAATGTGGTGACAGGTGATCCAGAGGCCCAGAATAATGTTCTGGGGTCACAGATTCCAATCCCACCACGGCAGCCGGTGAATTTAAATTCAGTGAACAAAGTATCTGGAATTGCAAAACTAGTCTCAGTAATGGTGGCCATGAAACTATCTTCAATTGTCATAAAAACCCATCTGGTTCACTGATGTCCTTCAGAAGAGGAAATCTGCCGTCCTTACCCGGTCTGGCCTACATGTGACTCCAGACCCACAGCAATGTGGTTGACTCTGAAATACCCTCTGAAATGGTCGAGCAAAGTTGGCCTTGCCAGTGATGCCCACGTCTCGTGAGACAAGTAACAGGAAGAGGGTGACCAGAACCTTGGTCAACAAGGTAGATTTAAAGGAGTGTCCTAAAGAAGGAAAGAGGTGGACAGGTTTAGGGAGGGAATTCCAGAGTTTAGGGTTAGATGGCTGAAAGCATGGCCGCCTATGGAGGGGGGCGAAGGAAATCAGCGATGGGCAGGGGGCCAGAATTGGAGAAGGGCAGAGATCCCAGAGATGAGAGTCAAGGGTACGATTGTGGATTTAAAATGGTGTATTTATGGAAAGGTTGAGCAGGCCATTCTGTCTCAATGGATTGTTTCAGTCTGTTTCCACCTCAGCTGACTCTAGTTCATCAACCTCGCATCCAACTCCAAACCACTGAGAAGAATTGGCAGGCCAAAGTCAGCATGGCAGCGCCCAAGCCTGACTGGGCACTCAACTGCTTCTTAAACAGAGAAACCAACCCTTCTTCCAGGAAACCCAATCCATGTCTTTTTCAGCTCATTTGCACCTTTGCCAAGTTATTTTCTGTTCCTGCTCCATAGCCTGATGAGTTGGCCTTGAGTGTGTTGCAGCATTACTGTCAGGAAAGGGCATGGAGTCTACTTGCTGATGGAGCACAGAGCATTTTGCCAAGTTTAAGGTGAGGTAATGTCAGGAGAAGGGGCATTGACGGGTCAGGGTAGGGATCAGCTCTAGGTCAGGATAGGATTCAGGAAAGGGATCAATGCAATGCCAGGATAGGGTCAAAATGATGTCAGGATATGCATCAGGATAGGGGTCAACATAAGGTCAGTATGGAATCAGGATAGTGGCTAGGATAATAGCCAGTACAGAGTCAAGGTGGGGTCTGAATTAGGGGTCAGTGCAGTGTCAGGATAGGAGTCAGAACTGGTCCAGAATAGGGGTCACTACAGGGTCAGGGTGAGGACTGGGCAAGGGGTCAGTGCAGCATCAAGTTGGGGTCAATGCAGGTCCAGAATAGTGGTCAGAATGGGGTCATGGTGAGGGGTCGGTGCAGTCAGGATGGGGTCACAGTGACAGGTCAGTGCAGGGTCAGGGTGGGGTCAGGGTGACAGGGCAGTGCAGGGTCAGAATGGGGTCACAGTGACAGGTCAGTGCGGGGTCAGGATGGGGTCACAGTGACAGGTCAGTGCAGGGTCAGGATGGGGTCAGAGTGATGGGTTAGTGCAGGGTCAGTGTTGTGTCAGGGTGACAGGTCAGTGCAGGGTCAGGATGGGGTCAGGGTGACAGGTCAGTGCAGGGTCAGGATGGGGTCAGGGTGACAGGTCAGTGCAGGGTCAGGATGGGGTCAGAGTGATGGGTTAGTGCAGGGTCAGGATGGGGTCACAGTGACAGGTCAGTGCAGGGTCAGGATGGGGTCAGGGTGATGGGTCAGTGCAGGGTCAGGATGGGGTCAGAGTGACAGGTCAGTGCGGGGTCAGGATGGGGTCAGAGTGATGGGTCAGTGCAGGGTCAGGATGGGGTCAGGGTGATGGGTCAGTGCAGGGTCAGGATGGGGTCAGAATGACAGGTCAGTGCGGGGTCAGGATGGGGTCAGAGTGATGGGTCAGTGCGGGGTCAGGATGGGGTCAGGGTGATGGGTCAGTGCAGGGTCAGGATGGGGTCAGGGTGATGGGTCAGTGCAGGGTCAGGATGTGGTCAGGGTGATGGGTCAGTGCGGGGTCAGGATGGGTTCACAGTGACAGGTTAGTGCAGGGTCAGGATGGGGTCAGGGTGATGGGTCAGTGCAGGGTCAGGATGGGGTCAGGGTGATGGGTCAGTGCAGGGTCAGGATGGGGTCAGAATGATGGGTCAGTGCAGGGTCAGGATGGGATCAGAATGATGGGTCAGTGCAGGGTCAGGATGGGGTCAGGGAGAGGGGTCAGTGCAGGGTCAGGATGGGGTCAGGGTGAGGGGTCTGTGCAGGGTCAGGATGGGGTCAGAGTGACAGGTCAGTGCAGGTCAGGATGGGGTCAGGGTGACAGGTCAGTGCAGGGTCAGGATGGGGTCAGAATGATGGGTCAGTGCAGGGTCAGGATGGGGTCATGGTGAGGGGTCAGTGAAGGGTCAGGATGGGGTCAGGGTGAGGGGTCAGTGCAGGGTCAGGATGGGGTCAGGGTGAGGGGTCAGTGCAGGGTGAGGATGGGGTCAGGGTGAGGGGTCAGTGCAGGGTCAGGATGGGGTCAGAGTGATGGGTCAGTGCAGGGTCAGGATGGGGTCAGAGTGAGGGGTCAGTGCAGGGTCAGGATGGGGTCAGAGTGACAGGTCAGTGCAGGGTCAGGATGGGGTCAGAGTGACAGGTCAGTGCAGGGTCAGGATGGGGTCAGGGTGAGGGGTCAGTGCAGGGTCAGGATGGAGTCAGAGTGACAGGTTAGTGCAGGGTCAGGATGGGGTCAGGGTGAGGGGTCAGTGCAGGGTCAGGATGGGGTCAGGGTGAGGGGTCAGTGCAGGGTCAGGATGGGGTCAGGGTGAGGGGTCAGTGCAGGGTCAGGATGGGGTCAGGGTGAGGGGTCAGTGCAGGGTCAGGATGGGGTCAGGGTGAGGGGTCAGTGCAGGGTCAGGATGGGGTCAAAGTGACAGGTCAGTGCAGGGTCAGGATGGGGTCAGGATGAGGGGTCAGTGCAGGGTCAGGGTGAGATCAGATTGGGAACCAGTGTAACGTCAAGTTGAGTGGGGTCAGTGCAGGGTCAGGATGAGGGGCCAATACAAAGGCAGTCAGTATATTAGGTGGAATCTGGATTTCTCTACTAGTGATCAAATAACTAAAATCCTTATTAATACCTCCACATCATCATAGAACCGCTACAGTGTAGAAGGAGCTAATTTCGCCCATCACGTCTGCACCAACCCCCTGGAAGAGCACCCCATCCAGGCTCCCGTCCTATCTCTACAACCCCTACCCCCCATAACCCCACCTAACCTTCACATCCCTGAACACTATGGGGCAATTTAGTATGGCCAATCCACTGGCACAGCTTTGGAGTGTAGGAGGAAATCAGAGTACCCAGAGAAAACCCACGCAGACACGGGGAGAAAGTGCAAACCTTTGCCCTGTCACCCAAGACTGGAATTGAACCCAGGTCCCAGGAGCTGTGAGGCAGCAGTGCTAACCACTGTGCCGCCAGGCGGTCATGGAGGGGTGTGCTTGGTGCAATAAGTGTATACTAAAATGGAGGGGCCAACAATGATAACTTTAATTCATTGAATTATTTATTAATCCTGCTTGTGTCTCTATTGCTCTGATTCCCTTTCAGTCTGTTCTACCTTATTCATTCATTCCTTTAGAATTACAGTTTCTGGGGCAGCACGGTGGCGCAGTGGTTATCTCTGCTGCCTCACGGAGCCGAGGTCCCAGGTTCGATCCCTCCCTGGGTCACTGTCCGTGTGGAGTTTGCACATTCTCCCCGTGTCTGAGTGGGTTTCGCCCCCACAACCCAAAGATGTGCAGGGTAGGTGGATTGGCCACGCTAAATTGCCCCTTAATTGGAAAAAATGAATTGGGTACTCTAAATTTAAAGAAAAAATCGCAGTTTCTATTAATTTTTACTAGTCACGACTCCCCTCTGTGTTGTAACGTTTCTATAGCCCAGACTTCAGGTCCCCACACTGTCAGAAACAATTTACCCACCCACACATTTCCTCATTGTCTCATACACTCGTAAACTAACATACTGAAAACCTGTTCGAATGTCCTAGGTTTTCAATGTGGAACTTACCAATAGAACGGCAATCGGTGCCGGAAGGGGGGGTCTTGGCTTGTTTCCCCCTGACGATCCAACGCAACAACAAGGGTACAGTCTGAATTTCCGAGGAAGCCGAATTGGAAGTCGCAGCCAGAACTGCGGAGTTCTAGTGTGGCAAGGAAAAGGGGTAGCGTGGCAGTCTGACCTAAAGAGTGATTGTCACTCTTCAGCAGGTTCGGGATTCGGATTCTATGATATTCCCCCACCTCAGTAATCAGAACTGAGCCTGGCGCTCAGAGCTCAAGTTTCACGAAACAGGGTTGCAAATATTTTTTTAAATTTTATTGCTGAATTATCACTTTCTCTTGTACTTTGCTCCCTGCAGAAAACTCTACAACAACGGGTTCACTAAAGTCCAGGCTTATGCTTTCAACGGAACTAAACTGGATGCTGTGTAGGTATTATGCTCATTGGATAACTGTTCAAACATTTTCTAAGCTCAATGCTGCAAAGCCTGGGGACTAAAGGTTAAAGGAGGCTCTGAAGATCTGGCCCTTTGCAGATGATTTGGTCGCTGGTTTCTCTAAACCAGGGACCGGTTTAGCTCTCTTGGCTGGACAGCTGGTTCGTGATGCAGACAGAGGCCGGCAGCACAAGCTCAGTTCCCGTTCTGCCTGAGGTTATTCGTGAAGGCCCTCCTGCTTTCTCAACCTCGCCCCTCGCCCGAGGTATGATCTTTAGCTTAACCCAACACCAGTCAGCTCTCCCCCTCAAAGGGGAAAGCAGCTTATGGTCATCATAAGGGCAGCACGGTAGCACAGTGGTTAGCACAGTTGCTTCACAGCTCCAGGGTCCCAGGTTCAATTACAGGCTTGGGTCACTGTGTGGAGTCTGCACGTTCTCCCCGTGTCTGCGTGGGTTTCCTCCGGGTGCTCCGGTTTTCTCCCACAGTCTAAAGATATGCAGGTTAGGTGGATTGACCATGATATATTGCCCTTAGTGTCCATAAAGGTCAGGTGGGATTGCTAGGTTATGGGGATAGGGTGGAAGCATGGGGCTTAAGTAGGGTGCTCTTTCCAAGAGCTCGTGCAGATTCGATGGGCTGAATGGCCTCCTGCTGCACTGTAAATTCTATGATCTAGGACTGTGTCGACTTTACCCTACCTGTCATTGATAACCTGATTCATATTACCTTCCCTCAGCAGACTTCTGTTTGAATTTGAAATTTAGAAATATTTACCATTATTTTTCTTCCCGCTCTGTCTGAATGGTTGAGTTTCTGGAAGTGAGTGGATACTCCCACTTACTACAACCTGCTTGAGTGCTAACAGAGATGGGCTTCAATGGTCCGAGAGATCTATTGGTGAGCAGGTGGGTGTTGAGTGAAGAGTTGGGATGTCTTTCCAATTATCATCAACACAGGTAGGGGCACTATCATGTATAAGTGCGGTTGGGGGGGGAATCGAATTTTATTTCTTTGTCCCTTTCCCTGACCTCCATGCCAACATGGATGATGTGACTGTGGGAGGAAACCGGAGCACCCGGAGGAAACCCGCGCAGACACGAGGAGAAACTCCGCACAGACAGTGACCCGAGGCCGGAATTGAACCCGGGACGCTGGAGCTGTGAGGCAGTAGTGCTGACCACTGTGCCACCGTGCCGCCCATGAAGGGAGGGGAAAGAATGTTACTCTTATTTTAGATCTGAGTGAACAAGGCCCAGCTTTAGAATGGAAGACCTGCATTTTGATAGCACCTTTTATAATCTAAGGACGTCCCAAGCACTTGACGGCCAATGAAGTATTTCTTTCTGGTGTAGATCCAGTTGTAATGCAGGAAGAACAGCAGCCAATTTACACACAGTAAGACCACTCAAATTGCAGCGTTATAATGACCTGTGCTTAGTGATATTGGTCGATGGATAAATATTGGACAGGACATTGGAGAGTATTGGGTACTGCTCTTCGTTGTAATCAAGCCGTGGTATCTTTCACATCCACCACAGAGGGCCCTGGTTCAACATCTGATCTAAATAATAACTCCTTCGACAATGCAGCACATTGTTTTCTTTATTCATTCATGGGATGTGGGTATGACTTACAAAGCCCGCAAGTGTTGTCCATCCCTAATTGCCAGTGAACTACCATTTCAGGGAACATTTAGGAGTCAACCACATTGCTGTGGGTCAGGAGTCACATGTAGGCCAGACCAGGCAAGGACGGCAGATTTCCTTCCCTAAAGGGCATTAGTGAACCAGATGGGTTTTTAACAACAACAAAAAAGATTGTCATCGTCACCATAGGAGACTAACTTAATATTCCAGATTTATTAATTCATTGAATTTAAATTCCATCAGTTGGCATCTTGTAGATAGGTTCTTGATTAATAAGGGGATCAGGGGTTATGGGGAGAAGGCAGGAGAATGGGGATGAGAAAATATCAGCAATGATTGAATGACGGAGCAGACTTGATGGGCCGAGTGGCCTAATTCTGCTCCTATGTCTTATGGTCTTATGGTGGGATTTGATCCTCTATCTACAGAGCATTGAGCCTGGGCTTCTGACTTAACACCGCATCACCATCTCCCCAGGCCGTAGTGTTACACTGAGGTGTCTGCCTCGGTTACACGTTCAATTCTTGGCAAGTGGACTGCAAAACCACAACCTGTCTGACTCTGAGGTGAGGGGATCACCCACTGAGCCACTTGACACAGCTGAAGTCTCTATGGTCATAGGCATCTGCACAGCAGAGATAGCAACTCAACACAGGGAGAACCTCCTACACAGACTTCCCCACAACCCTCTGTGATCTCTGTACTCTTCCAATTCTGGTTCTTTTGCATATCCTCAGTTGTCATCACTCCATCTCCTGCTGGCGGTCGTGCCTTCAATTACCTCGATCCTAAACTCTAGAATTCCATCCCTGGTCTCTCCACCTCCCTCTGCCACCTTTCAAATGATGACCTTAAACCCGGGTACCACCTGCTCTCTACGTTAGATGTAAAGGATCCCATGGCACCATTTTGGAAAGAGCAGGGAAGCGGGTCCTCCTTGGTGCCTTGGCCAATATTTAGTCCTCAGTCAACAGCACAAATACACACACTGCCTGACAATTATCCCATTGCTGTTAATGGCAGCTGACTGTACGGAATAAAAAGGCAACATATTACCTAAATGGAGAGAGACTTCAAAATGCTTCGGTGCAGAGGGATCTGGGTGTCTTTGTGCATGAATCGAAGCAGGTTAGTATGCAGGTACAGCTGGTAATAAGGAAGGTACATGGAATTTTGGCATTCATTGCCAATGGAATAGAGTAGAAAAGTGGGGAGGTGCTAATACAGCTGTATAGGGCATCAGTGAGACCACATCTGGAGTACTGCGTGCAGGCTTGATCCCCTTACTTGAGGAAGGATGTAAATGCGTTGGAGGTGGTTCAGCGAAGGTTCATTGGATTGATTCTAGGGGTGAAGGACTTGTCTTGTGAAGAGAGATTGAGCAGTTTAGGCCTCTACATGCTGGAGTTTAGAAGAATGAGAGACGGTCTAATTGAGGTACATAAGGTGTTAAAGGGAATTAACAGGGTAGACATAGAACGGATGTTTTAGAACATAGAACATTACAGCGCTGTACAGGCCCTTCGGCCCTCGATGTTGCGCCGACCTGTGAAACCTCGCTAAAGCCCATCTACACTATTCCCTTATCGTCCATATGCCTATCCAATGACCATTTAAATGCCCTTAGTGTTGGCGAGTCCACTACTGTTGTAGGCAGGGCATTCCACGCCCTTACTACTCTCTGAGTAAAGAACTTACCTCTGACATCTGTCCTATATCTATCTCCCCTCAATTTAAAGCTATGTCCCCTCCTGCTAGGCATCACCATCCGAGGAAAAAGGCTCTCACTGTCCACCCTATCTAATCCTCTGATCATCTTGTATACCTCAATTCAAGCTCGTCATTAGTGAACGGGGAACCATTGTCCATAATTAGTACCTCCAGGATGCAATGGGTGCTAAAGGAGTCCCATAGCTTCTTAACAGTAGCATTGGATGTGATGGAAGACATACTTGGGCTTCCAGCCACTTGGAGTGGTTGGTTATCACGAGTAAGAACATGGAACCTTAGAAAGGACGGGAAAATCAGCATGCAGGCACACCCAAGAACAGCCTGACCATTCCC
Source organism: Scyliorhinus canicula (assembly GCF_902713615.1). Lineage (NCBI taxonomy): Eukaryota > Metazoa > Chordata > Chondrichthyes > Carcharhiniformes > Scyliorhinidae > Scyliorhinus > Scyliorhinus canicula. The sequence goes on along the minus strand of NC_052147.1, from coordinate 10,652,714 downwards.
ACGGAAGCAGCCGGGCAGATGGCAGGCGCATGTGATGCACCTGGAATGTGGTACCACATTGTTGGGCTAATGATCATATCAGCCCTGGCCACCACACATAGCTTCTGGCCAACCAACATCTTCATTCTTCATTTTCCACACCCCTGGGTGTCCGTTGTGTCGGTTCTGGAGTATGACATGTCTGCCCTGGCTTGGGACGACGACACATGCCCCCCACAGGAGAATGCCATCTTCCATGCAGAGTTCCTGCTTCAAATCTCCTACGTCTTTCGGGAGCTTCCTTTGCTGGCCCCCGTGTAAGACGATGTCCAATACAGAGTCCTTTTGTGTATCTGGACAGCAGTGACTGGCAAGGTGCCCAGTTGTGTATCTGGGAAGCGGTGACTGGCAAGGTTTCGATTTGGCTATAATTGCATTCCGCCGCAGCCAAAGTCCGTGATGCATCTGCTATCAGCCTCTTCCATCAGTTAGCCATGCGGTGGGATAACACTGGCCCGATTCCATATGGTGAAACGTCGCACGATACCAAAGGGAGCTTGCAGGACTCCTGAGAGGTCAACAACCCCAACAATGTTAGCTGCTGCATTACTTTGGCAAAGGCTTCTCCTGAGACATTCTCCACCCCCATTCTTGTTGCATCTTCAGCAATGCGAGTAGTGGGGTGAAGATGATCGCTTGGCTAGGAATACATTTCCCATAGTAGTTTACGAGACTTAAGAACAACTCTGTTGCATTTTATGGAGTGGGGGCTTGCTTTAATGCCTCTATATTCTCCCCAACTGGAT